>NC_092381.1:91754687-92111917 GCF_030028105.1 Mobula birostris
AGATTCTATACTGTGCTCTAGTGTTCTGTATTTTTATTTAAAGTGCGTGCAACATTTGTCTAACTTTGCCTGTTTCAACGGCAGAGTCAGGAACCGTTATGTTTATGTTGCTTTTTTTAGCTCTTGATACAAACTCTCAAATAACATTCTAATGGCAGGTGTGATCTTCAGAAGAGATTGTTTGTTCTGAGTTTGCAGAACATTAGTTTGACCCGCATGTGATGAGTTACTCATTTCTCGTTCTTTCTAGATATATTAAACTGCCCTCATTGAGAATGTTAATTGACCCAATTCTTATCTTTTAATTGTATTGCAAATTCTTCATCCAGTTTAGTGTCTCTTCACAGAATGATATTTATGAAACCTTTTTCATACCCATAAAATTTCCCCAAATACTTCACTGACTTAAATGTAATCACAGAACTGGCTATCACCTATGGTAATGGTTTGGTGGAAGCCCCAAAGTTATTTGAAATATGTTGAGAAGCTATTGCTTATTATTGAAATAGTGCCCAGCTGAAAAAACAGACCACATCTTGTGGTGTACAACATCTGGCCCATGGAATTGGTCTGCCCATTTATATAGACCCTATTCCTCACTTTTGGCTCATGAAGACTGGATTGTCAGCTGCCTTAACAATCCAGATGCACATGAGGACTGAGACAAATGCTGTAGGATCTGTAGTTAAAGTAGAATGTAACACTCCTCACTACACTCTACTGTGGTCACATGGTCTCCTTGGAGCACAGATCTAAAGAAGAACAGAATCCCAGGAGCCATGGGTAAAAACAGGCTCAAGTCCTAATCCAATACTGACAGGAAGAGATCTGTTCTTATATAATATTGGGGTGCAATATGGATAGTGATGAGCACAGGTCTGTCACTTTATAGCACTCAGATATGGTACTGGTGCGCACAGGTCTGTCGCTAGGTAACACCGGGATGCAGTAAGGTGCATGCTAACACACAAAGGAAGGAGAATAAGTTGAAAGTTCTTCAAATTAGGTTGGAAACAAATCCTTTTACTCAGCATTATTCACCAGTGTTAGAGTGACAGTTCTGTGCTTAATACTGTAACAGGCCCTGCTCATCAGTACAGTACCCTAGTTTTATACAATTATAGGCCTGTCTCCACCAGTACTATACCCATGTTATACAGTGACCACTATGTCCACAGTACTGTTTATTCAGTGATAGACTATCCCCACCAGAGTGACCCTCCTTGTCAAGGAAGACGTTATCCCACAAGAATAAAAAATCCTCCGCAGCAATTAAAACTTCAGGCTTGAATAGGAGAATTTAGAACTTACTATGTTGTGTGTGTCTGTATGTAGTAGTTGTATTGTATAGTATACAGTGTATATAACTGAGATGTATTCTATAAGGAGTCTATAGCTAAGCAGGAGTGTTATGCATTTAATATTTCAGTAATATTAGAGTAATGCTATAAATATATTGCTTGATTAAGCATTCTTTGTCTGTTTACATAATTCATTACGGGTTATATGTATAAGTTCATGAACGGCATACGTCATTATGCCACCACATCGAAAGGGTGTGCCCCACTGAAGTAAAGAACAGAGTAGACATGCTATCCCCAGCTCTGTAATTTTTTTAAATTTTCTTTTGATTTTATATTTTTGGAGTTACAAAACAAAGTTTGGAACACATTTTTGGTACAATATTTTTGGCTTGTACAGGTCCCATCTTCCCCAGAAGTGAAAACAGTGATCCAGAACTCTGAAGTCTTTCCTTCTGCATTACCTGCCACATTTTCATCCTTGATCCGAGCACTACGGAGACAATACACTGTCCTATACTCACAACTAAAACCACAAAATCACCTGTCTATTCTCCTCATTATTGAGTTTTCAACCACTATTGCCCTTGGACCCTTGCTCTGTCTCTTCCTTATGAAGCTGAGTCATGCACAGTCATGATCTTAGTTCAAGTTCAAGTTTAATTGTGAATACCCATGAATACATCAAACATCAAAGCACATTTATAATCAAGGAATGTATAAATTATACACCTTGAGATTTATTTGCTTACAGGCAGCCACAAAGCAAAGAACCTGAGTAACCCAATTAAAAGAAAGACCATAACCACTGCTAAGAGGAAGAGAAAACACACACACACATCATGCAAACAACAGATGCAAGTGACAGCATTCTGAGCCACACTAAGTCCTTAGATCTGCTCACAGGGGCAGTCAGAGTAGCTCCAAGCCTTGATCTCAGTTTATCATATTAGCGGGTCAAAACTGCCACAAAATTCGCAGAGAGGACAGCCAAATGAAACAGCTAAACTCTGGGGCCAAGATGCAAAACACAGTACTGCCATGTACCCGTGACGGGTTAAAGATCCAGCAGAAATGGAAAACACTTTAGAGTCCTGTATTGCTATTATCTAATGGTATTTATTAGTAACTATGCAATATAGTAATATAAAATCAGATATATACATATCTAATCATTGCTAACCTGTTTTATAACTGTGGAAATATATGAAAACTTCTTCAAGCTTCTTCAAGTCTAGAGGTAAATAGATAGCCTTATGATAATGAGTAAAGTTCAGTTTAGTTCGTGGTATTGAGTTAAGTAGTGATGGAGAGAGAGAGAGGTTTGAGTCCTCAGGTGAGCTGACGCCATCGATCTTCTCGTTGTCCTCCGAAATCCTTTAGAAGTCACCGACTGTGACCACAACAAAGGGGACCGTTCTTCTGTGGTGGAATTATCAACCCAGGCGAGAATTGGATATGAATAACTCCCCACCAGTAATAACCTTTTCATACTGCGAGAGCCAATGATCGATCTGCCTGATCAATCCTCCAAAACCCACCTTTTCTGTGGGTACAACAGAGCTCATTTTTTGTCCAAAACCATGTGTCTGTCAGTCTATCGGCTGGCTTTCTATTTATCTCACCGTGCTGAACACCAGCTGTCCATCAAGTAGCTCCTCCCTTCTCTCTCTGTTAGAACACAGAAGTTGCCAGTGTCCTTGCAAAGTGTAAGCATGCTGCAGAGAAACCATAACACCATCTCCAAGCAGTCTTCGCCTCTCTCTCTCTTAATAACAAGGTGTCTGGTGTTGAACAACTCTCTCTCTCTTTTCAAAAGCACAGCTCATAGGGGTAATTCAGGACCCCGTCACACTACCAACAGTCATACATAGCACAAGCCACATATAACACATACAAGATAACAGTAAGATACAGTCACACAAAAATATCCATAGTCCAAGTCCCTGAGTCCTTTAACATTGCAGCAGTCTGCAGTCAAACACAATGCAGCTTGTCTTCTGCCAAGCGAGCACCTGGGGATAGCAATGTCTCTAGCATGGACACTGTACCATACTCTCTCTAGCACTCTGGTGGAGGAACCAACTCTGACGCTATATAGCTATCTTGCTGTCTACCCCACTGTTTGCCAATAAGCAAGTGAATCGGACTTGCAGCATTCCATACCGCTAATGTCCAACAGGTTCTTGTGATCATAGAACATATGTTTAAAAAATACAATAACAGCTTTGGTTGACCCTGTAGAAGCCGCTGCATCTGAGCATGCCTTTATCTTACCAGAAAGTCTGGCTGTATTCCCCAAAGGAACATGCACTTTCACTGTCCTCCAAAACGGTGCAATCGGCTTGGGTTGTAAATCTGTCCCTCCTCTGTTAATAAGGTTTTGGCCCCTTTGGTTCGGGGTGTCATGTGAATGATGGTATCTGCAACAATGCAGCAGTCCTTCAGAGTGGCACTGGACATTCAACATGCCGTGGTTGATGATGATAGAACCACTTAATGCAGTCATCTTCACATTAACCAGAGAAAAGGCATATTTTCACAGTGGGACTAATTGCATTATGCACAAGCAATAATCAGCTTCACATTGAGAGTACCGATTTCGAATTTCAATTCATACACTGTTGACCTCATATGCAAACTGTCCAAAGTGCTGCTCAATAACTTGAATATATCAAACCAATCACGAACTGAAGACCCATTTCACCAGAAGAGTGCACTGATTGGTTCCTTCAGATTCGCATGATATCTTCTTGAAATAAAAGCTCTCCTATCTGTTACTTTTGGCAGTGAAATACCCCTATCCTTGTTAATTAGTTCCCTTGGAAATTGTAACAAAGTGTAATTACACAGGATCATCAGCAGGCTATTGATCATGTTGTATTCTACCTGGCCACATCTCTGATACATGAAATTGTACTTGATGCTAGCAATGGTGTCTTTAAAAAGAATGAACCCAGCATACATTTTAATTCAAATGTTCTAATACTGTACAGGGAAGTTATTCTCTCTTCAGCTGCAGTGTTGGTTCAAGTAATGCATTGGGAACTCCGCTGCTGTCCAGGCAGAGATTTCTGCTGAATCTGTTCTAGTTCATTTGTTGAAGGCAGTGGGGTTTATCTTTCTTTGTTCAAACTTACCATGAATGAATCCCATCAGCACTGATAAAACCTGAGTGATAATATCCATCATTACACTTCTCCCAATTGAGAAAATCATACAGTGTGACAATTGATCAATAAATAAACATTACTATCAAAATAAACCTTGCCTTTCCTTATTACTGTTTGTCAACCGACAATGAAAATGAAGGGTAATATCAGGAAGTGAGAATTTAAGAACTTGTGGCGATCCACTTTCTAGCACCCACGAACCAGCTCACAACAGCACGTGCAGGCAGAGGGCCGGCCCCAAAAAGGGCGCCAGGACATCTTCACCAGCAGGGGGAAAATCCCACGCGCGGAAAGGGTCTGTGAATATGCATTCCCCACAGTTGTCCCGCCCCAGGGAGGGCGGGAACGGGAAGGCTTAAAAGCAGGCCGCGAAGTTTGAATAAACCTCTTTCATCGCAACTCTAACTCACTGACTACGTGTGGTTATTCTAGCGCTGTGTGTAGCACACCACTACAATTGGTGACCCCGATGGCCCATACGATATCTGGACCAGAGATGACCGACGCAGCATCTGTTCACACAGTTTCGTTAAAACTGCCAAGCTTCTGGACGCTGCGACCCCATTTATGGTTCGAACAAGCGGAAGCTCAATTCCACATTCAGCAGATAACCTCGGAGTCCACTTGCTACTACTACGTGCTGAGCTCTCTCGACCAAGAGACTGCTGCACAAGTTGAGGAGTTTATACAGTCGCCCCTGAAGGACGGCAAATACACAGCATTCAAAGCCCTGCTCATAAGGACTTTCGGACTCTCACGGCGTGAACGAGCACGCCACTTAATGCACCTGGATGGTTTGGGAGACAGGCCACCGTCAGCATTAATGAACGAGATGCTGGCCCTGACTGAAGGACACAAACCCTGCCTCATGTTTGAGCAGGCATTCCTAGAGCAACTGCCTGAGGACATATGCCTGCTGCTGTCCGACGCAGATTTCAGCAACCCCCGGGAGGTGGTGGCCCGGGCAGAAGTGCTGTGGAATGCCAGGAAAGAGAGAGGGGCATCCGTCGCACAGATCACCAAGCCGCGTGCCCAACGACAGACCAGACCAGACCTGGCAGCAGAGCCTACAAAACCCGGCGATGGGAGTGAGGAGCCCAACGAACAATGGTGCTTCTACCACCAGCGGTGGGGCACAGAGGCCTGCCGCTGCAGACCACCCTGCAAATTCCCGGGAAACGCCAGGGCCAGTCGCCGCTGATGGCTACGGCGGCTGGCCATCAGGACAGCCTCCTATATGTCTGGGACAAGCAGTCGGGACGCCGCTTTTTGGTCGACACCGGAGCGGAGATCAGCGTCTTACCTCCAACGAGTTATGATACCCGCAACAGAGAACCGGGACCCACCCTGAGGGCCGCAAATGGCAGCACAATACGAACCTACGGCACCCGCACAGTGCGGCTACAGTTCAGCTCCAGCCGGTTCACGTGGGACTTCACACTGGCCGCTGTGGCCCAACCACTCCTGGGGGCGGATTTTCTACGAGCATACAGCCTACTGGTTGACCTGCAAGGGAAGCGATTAGTCCACGCCAAGACTTTTCAAACGTTCTCCTTGGGTGAAGCACAGTTGCCAGTCCCACACCTGGACTCCATCACGCTGTCCGATGACGAATTCACCAGGGTCCTGGCGGATTTCCCATCAGTACTGACACCGCAGTTCACGGCAGCCATGCCCAGACACGGAGTACAGCGCCACATCCCGACCCAGGAACCACCCCTCCACGCCCATGCTCGAAGGCTTCCCCCGGACAAACTCCGACTGGCGAAGGAGGAGTTCAAGAAGATGGAGGAATTGGGGATCATACGACAGTCCGACAGCCCATGGGCCTCCCCACTTCACATGGTGCCCAAGGCAACGGGGGCTGGAGACCATGCGGTGACTACCGCAGACTGAACGAGGCTACAACTCCAGACCGCTACCCTGTGCCGCACATTCAAGACTTCGCAGCAAACCTACACGACACAAGGATCTTTTCCAAGGTAGACCTCGTCCGGGGATACCATCAAGTCCCGGTACATCCGGACGACATCTCCAAAACAGCACTTATCACCCCGTTCGGACTTTTCGAATTCCTCCGAATGCCGTTTGGTCTAAAGAATGCCGCACAGACTTTCCAGCGGCTAATGGACGCGGTGGGACGCGACCTGGACTTTGCGTTCATCTATTTGGACGACATCCTCATAGCCAGCAGTAGTCGGCAGGAGCATCTGTCCCACCTCCGCCAGCTCTACTCCCGACTGAGCGAATTCGGCCTTACAATCAACCCAGCCAAATGCCAGTTCGGACTCGATACCATCGACTTCCTGGGCCACAGGATTACTAAAGACAGGGCAACCCCGCTTGCCCGCCAAGGTAGACGTGGTCCCCGACCCAACACAATCAAAGGCCGGCAGGAATTCGTGGGTATGGTGAATTTCTACCACCGTTTCCTGCCCTCAGCAGCCTGAACCATGCGCCCCCTGTTCACTCTGATGTAGGGTAAGGGCAAGGACATTACCTGGGACGAAGAGGCCGCAACCGCTTTCGTTAAAACCAAAGAAGCCTTGGCAAACGCCGCGATGCTAGTGCACCCCAGAACGGACGTTCCTACTGCCCTCACGGTGGATGCATCCAACACAGCAGTCAGTGGAGTGCTGGAACAACTCATCGAGGGTCGCTGGCAACCCCTGGCGTTCTTCAGCAAACACCTACGACCACCGGAACTCAAATACAGTGCTTTCGACCGGGAGCTACTGGCACTATACCTGGCAATCCGGCATTTCAGGTACTTCTTAGAAGATAGGCCCTTCACCACGTTCACAGACCACAAACCGCTTACTTTTGCGTTCATGAAGGTGTCTGACCCCTGGTCGTCCCGCCAGCAGCGACATCTGTCCTACATCTCCGAGTACACGACGGACATCTGTCATGTCTCTGGAAAGGACAACGTCATGACGGACGCACTTTCCAGACCTACCATACAGGCCCTGTCCCAGGGGGTGGACTATGCAGCGCTGGCAGAGGCACAGCAGGCAGACGCTGAGATCCCCAGTTACAGGACTGCAGTCTCCGGTTTACAGCTTCAAGACCTCCCTGTAGGCCCAGGTGAGAGGACCCTACTATGTGACGTAGCTACCGGCCAAGCCCGCCCCGTCGTCCCAGCAGCCTGGCTCCGGCGGGTCTTCGAGTCCATTCACAACTTAGCGCACCCCTCCATCAGGACAACCGTCCGGCTGGTCGCCAACAGGTTCGTGTGGCATGGACTGCATAAACAGGTCAGTGAATGGGCCAAAACGTGCATGCAGTGCCAAACGGCCAAGGTGCAGCGGCACACCAAGGCTCCGCCGCAGCGGTTCGAACCCACCCGCCGGAGGTTCGACCACATCCATGTGGATATCGTGGGGCCCCTGCCAGTGTCACGAGGAGCGCGGTACCTCCTATGATAGACCGGTTCACCAGATGGCCAGAGGCAGTCCCGCTCACTGACACCACCTCCGAATCCTGCGCCCGAGCACTGATCGCAACCTGGGTAGCCCGCTTCGGGGTACCGGCCCACATTACCTCCGACAGGGGCGCCCAGTTCACCTCCAGCCTGTGGTCAGCTATGGCCAGCCTTTTAGGAACACAGCTACATTACACAACTGCCTACCACCCACAGTCGAACGGACTAGTGGAGCGCTTCCACCATCACCTGAAATCGGCTCTCATGGCCCACCTGGAGGGGCCTAACTGGGTGGACGAGCTTCCCTGGGCCCTGCTCAGAATCTACACACCTCGTCGGCCGAGTTGGTGTACGGCGCACCCCTGGTCGTCCCAGGAGAGTTCATACCAGCCCCAAGGGGGCAAGAGGAAGAACCCGCAGCAGTCCTGGACAGACTACGGGAGAGGCTCGGTAACCTGGCCCCCATACCCACTTCACAGCACGGACAGAGCCCGACCTGCGTACCCAAAGACCTGCAGAACTGTAAGTTTCTTTTTGTATGACAGGGCGGACACCGGGAACCGCTACAGCGGCCCTACGAGGGGCCGTTTAAGGTGATCAGGAACAACAGGTCCACATTCATGCTGGACATTGGGGGGAGGGAGGAGGTTTTCATGGTGGACCGACTCAAAACCAGCCCATGTGGACTTGGCACAGCCGGTCCAGGCTCAGGCACCGCGGCGCAGGGGCAGACCTCCCAAACAGAGGCCGATCCAGACTGTGGACATTGGGGGAGATATTGCCGGTCCTGAGGGGTGGGGGGGGGGGGGAGTTATGTGGCGACCCACTTTCTGGCACCCACGAACCAGCTCACAACAGCGCGCACAGGCAGAGGGCCGGCCCCAAAAAGGGCGCCAGGACATCTTCACCAGCAGGGGGAAAATCCCACACGCGGAAAGGGTCTGCGAATATGCATTCCCCACAGTTGTCCCGCCCCAGGGAGGGCTGCAACGGGAAGGCTTAAAAGCAGGCCGCGAAGTTTGAATAAACCTCTTTCATCGCAACTCTAACTCACCGACTATGTGTGGTTATTCTAGCGCTGTATGTAGCACACCGCTACAAACTCAGACATCCTTGAGTTAGGTTTTTTCTTCGGTCTTATTTTCTTTCCTTTTTATAGTTCCAGGGATTGCTCTTGTTGATCTTGTAACTATATAGGTCACAGATTCATCAATCCCTCAAGTGCCCTGTACTGTCTTAAGGATCATGTGTTTAATAGCATTTGTGAGCTAGCCTCCCAGTGAGACCAGCTCAGCATTAGCTAGTTGCTCTGTGGCTATGGGTTTTCTTTTGTCTTGGTGTCTGACTGATGTTGGTGGCCAGTGCACATGATGGAGTTGATGCATACTGATGGAACCAATGAATGATTGAGTGTATGTATGGAAAGTCTCTGCTGGATTGTTGGGAGTAAAGACTGCTTTAGACTTTTGTTCAAAGGGACATTGTTATTGTCCACCCATAAAATAAATACTGAATCTTATTAATTAACCCCTTCAGTGTTGCTTGTACTTAATGATGTAATCTGCCCTACAACTTCCTTGAATGGTCTGATTATACAGTATATTCACCATGTGCATATACAGTTCAATTTTTCACAGTGCTCTTCAGGTAATGATTACTAAGTTATTAATTTTATGACAAAATTGAAGAACTTGATATTGCCTTCTTTAACTCATTCGTGCAATGTGTGGATACATTACAGGATTGATTAATTATTAGATCAAAGATTTGATAACCAAGATCTTTAAAAACCTAAGAAAATTCATACACAATAATTGAATTTGTGTCACATTAGTCCTTTTAATGAAGATATTATTCAAATGCAGGCAATTAAATCCAGCCTCTGAAATGAAGTAATCCACTCAGACGGATTCTGTTGATGATAAAGGATAACAATGTTGTCTCTAGTTCAAAGCCATGATTTTTTTTTGCGAGATGCTTCATAGTAAGTATCTTTGGGATAAAGGTCATACTTATCATCTTGTGGTTTACCAAAGCAATTCTAAAACCTTTAATTTGGATATTGGAATGTCACCAATATTAATAGTAATTTCTAGTGCTGTTTAATGCATAAATTTTCAGAATAAATTTATAAGTTGAAATTTAGCACTAGCACTTGATAATGAGGAAGTTGCATGATAAAATTAGCTGTTAATGCAACCTGTGGGCACTTGGCCAAGTGGTTAAGGCATTGGACTAGCGAACTGAAGGTCGTGAGTTCGAGCCCCAGCCGAGGCAACATGTTGTCTCCTTGAGCAAGGCACTTAATCACACATTAAGTGACGACAAGGTTGCCATGCTGTATCCTAGTGCCCTTCCCTTGGACAGCATTGGTGTCGGGGAGAGGGGAGAGGGGAGACTTCAGCATGGGCAACTGCTAGTCTTCCATACAGCCTTGCCCAGGCCTGCGCCCTAGAGGGTGAAGACTTTCCAGGCGCAGATCCATGGTCTTACAAGACTAACGGATGCCAATTTAAATATAACCTGGCTGGTC
The DNA here is from genome assembly GCF_030028105.1 of Mobula birostris. NCBI lineage: Eukaryota > Metazoa > Chordata > Chondrichthyes > Myliobatiformes > Myliobatidae > Mobula > Mobula birostris. The sequence continues at coordinate 91,765,119 of NC_092381.1, forward strand.
ATCTGTTCATTTCCTTGGTACACTGTGTTATGTTTTGTAACTTCAAAACATTAAACTAATTCAAAGGAAGACACCGGAGTCCTAGTTTGAGTCTAACTTCATGTTTACTTTATGTGATAGAACATGGAACATAGAATAGTACAGCACAGTACAGGCCCTTCGGCCCACAATGTTGGGCCGACCCTCAAACCCTGCCTCCCTTATAAGCCCCCAACTTAGATTCCTCCATATACCTGTCTAGTAGTCTCTTAAACGTCACTAGTGTATTTGCCTCTACCACTGACTCAGGCAGTGCATTCCACGCACCAACCACTCTCTGAGTAAAAAACCTTCCTCTAATATCCCCCTTGAACTTCCCACCCCTTACCTTAAAGCCATGTCCTCTTGTATTGAGCAGTGGTGACCTGGGGAAGAGGTGCTGGCTATCCACTATCTATTCCTCTTATTATCTTGTACACCTCTATCATGTCTCCTCTCATCCTCCTTCTCTCCAAAGAGTAAAGCCCTAGCTCCCTTAATCTCTGATCATAATTCATACTTTCTAAACCAGGCAGCATCCTGGTAAATCTCCTCTGTACCCTTTCCAATGCTTCCACATCCTTCCTATAGTGAGGCGACCAGAACGGGACACAGTACTCCAAGTGTGGCCTAACCAGAGTTTTATAGAGCTGCATCATTACATCGCAACTCTTAAACTCTGTCCCTCGACTTATGAAAGCTAACACTCCATAAGCTTTCTTAACTACCCTATCCACCTGTGAGGCAACTTTCAGGGATCTGTAGACATGTACCCCAAGATCCCTCTGCTCCTCCACACTACCAAGTATCCTGCCATTTACTTTGTACTCTGCCTTGGAGTTTGTCCTTCCAAAGTGTACCACCACACTTCTCGGGGTTGAACTCCATCTGCCACTTCTCGGCCCACTTCTGCATCCTCTCAATGTCTCTCTGCAATCTTTGACAATCCTCTACACTATCTACAACACCACCAACCTTTGAGTCGTCTGCAAACTTGACAACCCACCCTCCTACCCCCACATCCAGGTCGTTAATAAAAATCTCAAAAAGTAGAGGTCCCAGAACAGATCCTTGTGGGACACCACTAGTCACAATCCTCCAATCTGAATGTACTCCCTCCACCACCACCCTCTGCCTTCTGCAGGCAAGCCAATTCTGAATCCACCTGGCCAAACTTCCATGGATCCCATGCCTTCTGACTTTCTGAATAAGCCTACCATGTGGAAAATCCATATGGATCACATCCACTGCACTACCCTCATCTATATGCCTGGTCACCTCCTCAAAGAACTCTATTAGGCTTGTTAGACATGATCTGCCCTTCACAAAGCCATGCTGGCTGTCCCTGATCAGACCATGATTCTCTAAATGCCCATAGATCCTATCTCTAAGAACCTTTTCCAACAGCTTTCCCACCACAGACGTAAGGCTCACTGGTCTGTAATTACCCGGACTATCCCTACTACCTTTTTTGAACGAGGGGACAACATTCGCCTCCCTCCAATTCTCCGATATCATTCCCGTGGACAACGAGGACATAAAGATCCTAGCCAGAGGCTCAGCAATCTCTTCTCTCGCCTCGTGGAGCAGCCTGGGGAATATTCTGTCAGGCTCCGGGGACTTATCTGTCCTAATGTATTTTAACAACTCCAACACCTCTCCCTTAATATCAACATGCTCCAGAACTTCAACCTCACTCATATTGTCCTCACCATCATCAAGTTCCCTCTCATTGGTGAATACCGAAGAGAAGTATTCATTGAGGACCTCACTCACTTCCACAGCCTCCAGGCACATCTTCCCACCTTTATCTCTCATCAGTCCTACCTTCACTCCTGTCAGCCTTTTGTTCTTCACATAATTGAAGAATGCCTTGGGGTTTTCCTTTACCCTACTCGCCAAGGCCTTCTCATGCCCCCCTTCTTGCTCTTCTCAGCCCTTTCTTAAGCTCCTTTCTTGCTTCCCTATATTCCTCAATAGACCCATCTGATCCTTGCTTCCTAAACCTCATGTATGCTGCCTTCTTCCATCTGACTAGATTTTCCACCTCACTTGTCACCCATGGTTCTTTCACCCTACCATTCTTTATCTTCCTCACCGGGACAAATTTATCCCTAACATCCCGAAAGAGATCTCTAAACATCGACCACATGTCCATAGTACATTTCTCTGCGAAAACATTATCCCAATTCACACCCGCAAGTTCTAGCCTTATAGCCTCATAATTTGCCTTTCCCCAATTAAAAATTTTCCTGTCCTCTCTGATTCTATCCTTTTCCATGATAATGCTAAAGGCCAGGGAGCGGTGGTCACTGTCCCCCAGATGCTCACCCACTGAGAGATCTGTGACCTGACCCGGTTCATTACCTAGTGCTAGATCTAGTATGGCACTCCCCCTGGTCAGCCTGTCCACATACTGTGACAGAAATTTGTCCTGGACACACTTAACAAACTCTGCACCATCTAAACCCTTGGAACTAATCAGCTGCCAATCAATATTAGGGAAGTTAAAGTCACCCATGATAACAACCCTGTTATTTTTGCACCTTTCCAAAATCTGCCTCCCAATCTGCTCTCTGTATCTCTGCTGCTACCAGGGGGCCTATAGAATACCCCCAATAGAGTAACTGCTCCCTTCCTGTTCCTGACTTCCACCCATACTGACTCAAAAGAGGAACCTGCTACATTACCCACCCTTTCTGTAGCTGTAATAGTATCCCTGACCAGTAATGCCACCCCTCCTCCCCTTTTTCCATCCTCTCTATCCTTTTCAAAGCACTGAAATCCAGGAATATTGAGAATCCAATATCCAGTTATCATGCTAGCATGATAACATATGAAATTCATGTATTTATACATATGACCCGTAATTAATTATTGAAACAAACAGGAACACATAATCAATGTATTTACAAGATTACACAAATGTTACTGAAATATTAAATATACAACACACTGTGAAATGGAGAGCAAGGGAAACTACTTTTATCTGGGAGATAATGAGATGAGCAGAAGGCTGACGGACAGAAACTAAAATATAAACAGATTTTGAAGTAAACCACACCATTAAATAACAATTAGGACAAAAATATTATCTGGGTTCAGTTTATCAATACCTAATAGATTCCTAAATTACTGATTATCTCTGCAGACATATTTTCAACATTGCAAATACTCAGTACTTCTGTATAGGGGACATCCTGGTGCAGTACTCATCGTATTCCAGAGTTTGCCTTGTTTCAGAGGTCTCTCTAAGAGCAGAGTTTGTCTCAGAGGTTTCTCACTGTACTCATGGGATTATTCTGACTGTTGATAAGGCTCCCTATAAGCCCTCCCCATCACCCTCACATGGGATCTGTCTATGCTAGTCAGGTCTATTGAATGTTCATGGACTTTTCAAATGAACAATATGTGACAGAAGTGAAAAGAACTTTTCCTTTTCCTGTACAGTTGGGAAATTCCAACAAAAATTGATTTACATAAGAACATTAGTGCGCATGTGCTGGTTATGCATGCAGCCTGTTACAGCCATTCCGACTAGTTTTCTTACTTTTTTAACTTACGTTATTTGTTGTATTCTTTTCACAGTAACACATTGAAGTTTCACTCTCTCTAACATGCTGGTGGAGTGTGTTTTATTTGGGTTTTTAGCGCTGGAAATAGTTACATTCGGACAAGTCTCATTAGCGGGGCAGCAGTGTGGTTATATTGTTTATTCCAGGGACCAGCTGATTGTGCTTATGCCCACCGGCTTAGCAAACAGAGCAGCGGACACCCCTGCTGAAATCTGGAGGAAAACACACAGAGGATGCAGAAGGGGATCACAAAGGCGAGGAAAGAGGACCGGGTCAAGATAACAGAGACTTATGGAGAAGAGGAGTTCGGTGGGTAATAAAATGGATGAGTTGACTGCACTAGCCAGGAGTCAGAATGTTTCAGGAGAGCAATGTTATGTGTTTTACTGAAATGTGGCTGCATGTGGACATATCCGACCAAAACTTTTCCATGGAGGGCTTCCAGACCGCTCGGGCTGACCGGAAGTGCACTGAGAGCAGTAAGTGTTAGGGAGTTGGGGGCTTGCTGTTCTGGTTAACAATGGATGGTGCAAATCTGGTCATATTACAATTGAGGAACATGTTTGTAGCCCGGATATTGAACCTTTTGCTGTTGGACTCCGGCCATATTCCACCGAGATACAACACTGGGCGTCATGGGAGGTTGTTCCTGCCTGTGGCCATCAAACTTTGCAACTCCTCCCATGGAGGGTCAGACACCCTGAGCCAATAGGCTGGTCCTGGACTTATTTCCATCTGGCATAGTTTGCATATTGTTGTTTGATTGTTCGTGGTTTTTGTATTGCTATATTTACGCTCTATTCTTGGTTGGTGCAGCTGTAACAAAACTCAGTTTCCCTTGGGATCAATAAAGTATATCTATGTCTAACATAAGAAATAGGAGCAGGAGTAGGCCAACTGGCCCATCAAACCTGCCCCAACATTCAATAAGATCATGGCTGATCTGTCCATAAACTCAGCTCCACCTACCTGCCTTTTCCCCATAACCCTTAATTCCCCTACTATGTAAAAATCTATCTAACCATATTTTAAAATGTCTTTAGTGAAGAAGCCTCAACTGCTTCCCTGGGCAGAGAATTCCACAGATTCCCCACTCTGGGAAAATCATTTCTCCTCATTTTCATCCTAAATCTTCTCCCCTGAATCTTGAAGCAATGTCCTCTAGTTCTAGTCTCACCTATCAATAGAAACAACTTTCCTACTTCTATCTTATCTATCCCTTTCAAAATTTGTATGTTTCTAAAAGATCCCCTCTCATTCTTCTGAATTCCAGAGTATAGACCCAGGCGACTCAATCTCTCCTCATAGGTTAACCCCTTCATCTCTGGAATCAACCTGGTGAATCTCCTCTGCACTGCCTCCAAAGCCAGTAGATCCTTCCCCAAGTATAGAGACCAGAACTGCACACAGTACTCCAGGTGCAGCCTCACCAGTACCCTGTACAGTTGCAGCATGACCTCCCTGCTCTTGAATTTAATCCTTCTAGCAATGAAGGCCAACGTTCTGTTTGTCTTCTTAATAACCTGTTGTATCTGCAAGCCAACTTTTTGCAATTCATGCACAAGCACTCCCAAGTCCCTCTGCACAACAGCATGCAATCTTTCACCATTTAAATAATAATCTGCTCTTCTATTATTCCTTCCAAAGTGGATGATCTCGCATTTACCAACATGGTATTCCATCTGGCAGACCTTGGCCCACTCAATTAACCTATCTATATCCCTCTGCAGACTCTCCACAACCCCTGCGCAATTTGCTTTTCCACTCAGTTTAGTGTCATCTGCAAATTTTGCTATGCTACACTCAGTTCCCCCCTTCCAAATCATCAATGTAAATGATAAACAGCTGCAGGCCCAGCACAGACTCCTGTGGCACCCCACTCACCACTGACTGCCAACCAGAGAAACACCCATTTATACTAACTCTCTGCCTTCTATTGGTTAACCAGTCCACTATCCATCTTGGAGCTTGGCTCGGGATCTTCCAGGCTGGGGTTCTTGGAGCTTGGCTCGGGATCTTCCAGGCTGGGGTTCTTGGAGCTTGGCTCGGGATCTTCCAGGCTGGGGTTCTTGGAGCTTGGCTCGGGATCTTCCAGGCTGGGGTTCTTGGAGCTTGGCTCGGGATCTTCCAGGCTGGGGTTCTTGGAGCTTGGCTCGGGATCTTCCAGGCTGGGGTTCTTGGAGCTTGGCTCGGGATCTTCCAGGCTTGGATTCTTGGAGCTCGGCTTGGGTGCAGGCTGGGGTCTTGGATCTTGGAATGCAAAGGCTGATAACTCAGAGGCTGGAGCTCAGAGTCAGACTGGGAACTGTACATTAACAGAGAACTGGGACTTATCCTTCAAAAAACCAGGACTCATCTTTAACTCGACACTAACACAAGACTGGACAGTACATAGACAGAGCAAGGACTCATCCATAGACAAGCCAGGACTCAACTTTATCTCCACACCAAGGTGGGGTAGGACCACCTGTTGGGTAACAGCAGAACGGCCAGACTTACCCAACAGAGGCGAGGACAAGACAAGACAGACCCCCCCACAGGACAACAGCAAAACAGCCTGACTTACCCCATGGAGGCAAGGACAAGAAGAGACACACACCAAAGAACAACAGACAGTTCCATCTCTACTTCAGGGTAGCTCTGAGTCTCAGTTCAGCCAGCAACCTCAGCTAGCTACAGAAATAGCCAAATCCATACCGCAAAGACAGCTCCAACTACTGATAGCAAGGTTCCATGAGGGGATGATTCCCCAACACAGCCTAAAGATGGCAAGTGGCCACTCTAGCCTTCTACCAGCAGTTGCTCCTAGGGGACCTTGTCAAAACAAACCAGCAACCCACATTCAACCCCAAACCTACTTATATTCCAAGCCCAAAGATGGGAATCAGGTGCCTATGATTAACTCAACCAAATGAGGGACAGCTGGAAGACCCGGAGTCCTGGGTCCACGGACCGGACCGTGAACCGGAATGCGGAATTTACGGACCAGACCATGACAATTTAATGCCGAGGCAATGAAGTAATTCTTCACCTGTGGCTGTACAATGGTTGACAATGGGCTATATGATGGCAAGCTCAAGTCTGTCTTGGAAAGCTAAAGAACTAGAATTATTCTCAACTCACTGAGGCTCAATCCTGTATATTGTTAACACACAGAGCCTCAAAGCTGGATCATATTACCAGTACTATCCCAACACTATTACAGTTTTTCAGCTACAGAGTGGTATTTTTTTCAAACTAGGTTTTTTCTGCCGCAGGAAAATATGAACAGCATGGAAAGATTTACAATTTCCTCCACTGATTATAGTGTAGAACACAATACCATTACAAAATATAGATTACTTGCAGAGAACTCTGATTACCTCTGGTAGCACCATGGTTAATGTAGGTGTGTAAAACTCCTTCATTTTCACTATTAATGCATTCATTAACTCATAAAATAAGCAAATGATGCACCTTAGAATTTTGCACAGACACATTCATCAATGTATTACTGGAGCAAATTAAATCCCTTGTGTTTTAGTGTGGAGGTAATTGGCTGTGTCTGTGAGTAACAGTTCACAGCTTGCAGTTTCCTAGGGAGGTGAAATATTGAAAATATATTTCTAAAAATTACATGACATGTATAACATGCTTTTCCATAAAGGTTAAGTCAGAATGCAAAGCCTGCAAAATATGTTTTTTTTAAATTAGAAAATAAAGAGCTACAAATGCTGAAAATCTGAAATAAAGAAAGCAGAAAATGCAGTTGAGAACGATGTTCCAATTAAAGACCCAGCAGGCTTGAAGCAAAAGGAAAACAAAAAGGGTACCTGGTCACAGTCTGTACAGCTTGCATCATCCAATTCCCACCTGATTTTAGTGGCAATGAGTTAGTTTCAGAAAGAAATCGTTCATCTCCAAACTGCTAAAGTGGGAATGAAGATCCATCCAACTTCACAAGGGGAAAGATTTCTTTCATAAACCACAGAAACACTGGAATAAAAATCCATCTGAGATTATTAGTTTTAATTAGTTGTAATTTATACCAATCTTATGCTTAACTTGAATTCCCTCTTTACACAGTTTTGGCATTTTACATGGTCCATGTACTGCAATGAGCCTCTCCATTGCAAGCCATGAATGGGACTAAACAGCACCACTGAATTGATTTGTGCTCTACCATGAATCATTTATTTCAAGTTTTTTTCTTTGCATCATCAAGGTAGAGGTAGCATTTTTATAAAGATGGTGAAAGTTGAATCCCTTCTAATTTGTGAAGTTCAAACTTAATTCCCAACGACAGCTCAGATGAATGAACAGTCTGAGGTCTTCCTTAAACCACGGCTAGTGCCTGCTATTGCTTTACAAATTGGTGTTATTAAAAATAATTTGGTACCTTTCATCTTTCTTCAGTGCATGGAACTTGTCATTGGTTGCTGTACAATGCATCCCTCTGGGTAATTCAGTAAACCTGTGTGCCTGGCCCTGCGGTTATGAAAAATCCTATGTTCACTGGCTTGTTTTGTTCAAAATTAAACAAGGGTTTAACTCCAGGATCGGTGCCCAGTTGTTCTCTATACAGTTAAGTATTTCTCCAAGTGGTTCCATGTATATTAAGAAACTATGAGTGATAGAAAAGATACAGTAGCTGTTTTTATCGTACCAATAGATATTGTATAACAATTACATTAGAGAAAAATGTTAAGCCAAACTTCAAACTGGCCAATAAACAAGGAGCCCACAGAAGCAATCTATGCCGTAAGAAGCAAATTTCACAACATATGCCAGTAATAATAAATCTGATTCTGGTTCTGAAGAACCCATTTAAGGATATTGGTCATCTCCAAAGAAGCAGTAAGCTTTGTTTGTTTATTGTGAAGAGCCATCATTTTTCAGTACTGTTGTTGTGAGGACACTCATTATGTTCCAGCTCTCTATGCAATCTGTGATTTAATTAAAATTATCACAAAAAATGCATGATGGTGCATATCATTTCCCTATTCTGTAGGAAATCCTGACCACCAATTGAACTGTCTTCTTGTTGACTGTCATAGGTTTCTGGTCCCCAATTAAATGGTAATTTTTTCTCCATTTCTGTTGTAACCTCACTGTCCATTTTCTAGTCCTGCAGCAACCCAGTTTAAAACACTGTCTGTTCATCTGATTCAGACTTCTCATGCTTCTGCTCAGTACCCATCAGTAATGGTGATGCTACTAAACATCAGAGACTAGAGGGAAAAGTAAACTCTTCGAATTTGTATGTTGCCCTGGTCATAACATAGCATCATAGATTTGAGCAGCTCACAACAGGCCATTAAACCCACATTGTCTATTCAGTCTTAATCATCTACAATGATTCCATTGTCCATATTAGGTCTGAAGCCTTCTATACTTTGACAGTTCAAGTGCTTGTCTCAATAACTTTATGTTGAGAGCTTCTGCCTCTGCCACCTCTTCATACAACGCAGTCCAGCACTCAATGTTGAAAGGATAATTCCCTCTCAAACCTCTAAACCTCATGTCTTACACATATAACCTATCTTAGAAGACCATAACATGGAAATAAATTTTTACTATCTACCCTATTATTAGGATTGAAATGTTCCAGTCCAGTCAACATCCTGGTTAACCTCTTCAACACTCTCTCCAGTGCAATCACATCATTTCCAATGTGAATCTGTTCCTATAATGGAAGAGCTCAGCATTAGTCACCAAAAACAAAAACTAGACTCCAGTTTTAACGGCCTCCATAAGAGCAAGGTTTAGATTTTCTAATCTGATGTCCTAAAAATGGGGAAATCCTCACAGGACCTGTTTTGATGTCCATTGCTCACACGTGAGCCTAAACTATAAATCCTATCATAATGAGAAAATCTCAGCTGGTACAAGGGTCGATCAGATGGAAGCTGGTGTGATAGAGTCGTTCTTTTGAGTGTGTGCAGCCATGTTTTTCCTGTCCTGGAAGACATATGTGCCTTCTGGAGAAAACACAAAATACTTCATACAGTAACAGGTTTCAGCCCAAAACGTTAACGGTACTTTTTTCCCATAGATGCTGACTGGCCTTCTGAGCTCCTCCAGTATTTGTGTGTGCTGCTTGGATTTCCAGCATCTGCAGATTTTCTCTTGCTTGTGATTAGATTGCACACAGTGGTCAATTTATTAGGTACAGGAGTGGAACCCAGTGTGGTCTTCTGCTGCTGCAGCCCATCCACTTCAAGATTCGATATGTTGAACATTCAGAGATGTTCTTCCGCATACCATTGTTGTAATATGTAGTTATCTGAGTTGCTGTCACCTTCCTTCCTATCACTTTGAACCATTTTGGCCATTCTTCTCCGACCTCTTTCAATAACAAGGCATCTTTTCCCCCACAGAAATGCTGCTCATTGGTTTTTTTTTGTTTGTTTCACCATTTTCTGTAAACTCTTGAGAATGTTGTGAGTGATCAGCAATTTCTGAGATACTCAAAACACCCAGTCTGGCCCCAACAATCATTCCACAGTCAAGGTCACTTAGATCGCATTTCTTACCCATTCTGATATTTGGTCTGAACCTCTAAACCTCTTGACCATGTCTGCATACTTTTATGCATTGAGTTGTTGCCACATGATTGGCTGATTAGATATTTGTATTAAAGAGCAGGTGTACAGGTGTGCTTAGTAAAGTGGCCCTTGAGTGTATGTAGTAAGTTCTGAAGATAAAATAGATTATATGAGTTATTGTCACATTATTTTCATGGACCTGAAAGAAGCACGTTATTGGTCTTTCCATGTAATATGGTTTGTGACAACACTTCAGTAACATTCATTGGGATCTTTGATGGTTTATGACAACCAGACTCTGAAAGATCTCTGTATTTTTGAGAAATAAGGAAGGTAGACAAGCAATTGGCCAGAACTCCTGCAACAAGTCACTATCTGCCATGCATGTCCAGGCTGGACGAATGATGTGTTACCAAATTGCTTCATCTTGGCTGACCAAAGAAGGCTGGGCAACAGGGAAAACTAGCAAATGTACCTTGGAACCTGTCAATCTGAACATTGTTGTCACCTTGCATCATTGGGGAAAGCAGGTGTTGCCTATATTTACCATGCACCTATGTTCCTAACTGAGACAGACCTAAGCCTAGAAATTCAGATGTTTTTGACATTAGCATCACTACCTCACATGACAGGGCAGGCAAGCGATGGCCAATTCTAAGAACAAGGCAGTAAGCACTCCTTCCACCTTGTTCTTAGAACTGGCCATTTTTACCTGCTTCTTACATAGAAACCTGTAAAGAAATGCTGTATTCAAGTGTTTGGCTTCAGTATCAAGACTGAGTTAGTCTTGCATCTTTGTGACCACCTAGTGGGATGCTCAATTGTCTTGTTATCCTGCCAGTTACTCTGAAGTTGAATTTGCATTGCAGTAATCTCCTGTGCGTTATCGCTTATGCAGCCTCTGGATTGGGTCCAACTTTGAAGAGTTAGAAAGTGCATAACCACTGTAAAGGTGCAATTGACAAGGAAGAGATGGAGCAGAGTCATGCACAGCAAGGAATTTCCTGGGGGAATAAAGAGGTTTTCAAAGTCTCTTTGGCAAAAACATAACGTCTTCATTGGTTAGTGGGAAACCTTAATGTGTCACAACTCAAAATGTAGAAGCAGATGGAAACATTCAGAGACCATTCTCAGACGGTAGCTGCAGACTATATACCAAACAATCCAGTCACCTGTCCTAATGAGCAACTGTGGCCTCATCCGCCACCTCTGAACTTACAGAACTGGAGCAGAAGCATGCCATCCACTGTCTAAGAAGATTTAAAACTAGGCCACTTGTACTGGGCTCAAGCAAGGGCTGTCCTTTTTTTGATTCACTCAATTTTCAGCCATTCTCTAATAAACAAGGGAGCTCTTTGAAAAATGACACAGCTCTTGGGCTGGGTTATTGTGCACAAGGTGATTGAAGAAACAAAGGATGGTAAAACCAAATTTTAATTGACATTTCTGTCAGTAGCTTGATATTTCTGTGTTATTTTCAATTGTCAGCTCTTTTTAATCTGCTGACTTGGATCTTGGCCAGGACACTTTGTCACTTGCTAGAGTTGCTGACAGATATTAGCTGCTTTTTTGATTTCTTTTTTCTCTCTTTTGCCTCACTAGATGAGTCACTGGAGAAGCAGCACCCTTACTCTTGATAATGCAGTGCCTTGGTTAATCAAATGACTAAGATACTACCAAGCAGTTAAAGTTGCTAAAACGGGCAATTGTAAGCTTGAGATGTCTCCCAATACTCCACCTACATCTTGAGACCTCTTGTCTTCACTAATTCATTGAGAGAAAATCTCTTGAAAGTCACCTTAGTGAATCTTAATGTTCCGACTTAAAGGAAAGATATAATTTATTGATGAAACAGCATTGACAGAAGTGTCCCAAAGAATTTTGGCAAGGTTACATTGTGAATGTTGTGATCTTCAGTAAACAGAGGGCTAGTAGAAAAAATAGAATGTTTCTTTCTATTTCTTTCCTCCCAGTGTTTTCTCCCATCATGTGTCAGCTGCCCAAAAATGGACCTTCAGAACAACTTCAAAATAACACAGCCTCTTCCTTCTCCACTCCCACCCCTTTACCCAGCTCTTCTTCACAGCTGCTACACCAGCCACCAACAATCACGTAAACATTCAGTACAAAAGTGGGTCATTCAGTCATCATGCATGCGCTAACCTTCAGAAGGGAAGTCATGCTTCCTATAATTCCCTCACTTTGTTTATGCATGTCACTTTTTATGTTCTTCAATTCTGTGTATTAATCCAGCTTCTCAATCAAATGATTTCTGGAACTAACTACCATTTCACGTTTTGCATTCCACCATTGGATGATGCCTATCACAATTGCACAGAGCCATGGTGAGACCATACCTTGTGTATTGTCAGGAGCTTTGACCACTTTACTTACAGTGGGATGCATTTGCCACTGAGGAAATGCTGTACAAGTTCACCAGACTGATAGTTGAGATGGCAGGATGCTTGGTATGAGGAGGGATGGTTGACCTGCCCGATATTCAATTGAGTTTTTAGGTAGAGAGGATCTCATTCATACATACATATTTCTGACAGTACTTAATGGGCTTATAGTTATAATGCCATAGAACAAAGTAATTCAGTCCATAAGGTTCATGCCACTTCCCAGGGAAACGATCCCATTAGTTCCTTATGCCCCTCTCGCTTTTTTTCCAACCTTCCAACTTTCTCTCTCTCACACATGCCCACCTCCTCCCCTTTGATTCTTTATATCATTAATCTGCAGTAAGAGTTAATTTACTTGGGCCAGTTAACCTGCCAGAGAGCAGGGGCTGTGAGAGGGGCATTTCCCCACTGGGAGTAGCCTAGAACCAGGGGTCACAATCTCAAAATTAGGGCTTAGGTGAGGAGAAGTTTGCTCTTGGGATGGTGAAGCTGGAATTCTCAACCACACAGGCTGAGGATACCACATCAGAGAATATATTTAAGAAGGACATAGACACTTGACATAAAAGATACCAAGGTTGGTGAGAGAGGGTGAGAATATGTATTGAGATGAAGCTATGATCATATTGAATGGCAGAACAGACTGGAAGGGCTGAAGTGTCTACTTATTTTTGTGTTTCTTTAAAAGCATTTTCCTGCTTCTTTTCTAAATCTCTTGCCAAACATTTTCCTTCTGTGATCCCAGACTGAAGTCTGCGATTTGTAAAATTGGCGGGAGAGGCAGGAGGAGGAGATAGCAGCACACTGCGCGTGCGCAGCCCTCCAGTGAAAATGATATTGTATCCGTTAAATAGGGGCCGTGGACAATTCTGATTTGATGGAGACAGACGTGAAAGCACAGAGGAACATCTGGAGAAATTTCTGAAACGCAGGTTCGCTGCTGTTGTTACTGCACAATCAAGAATCTTCCTGAGGGAAGCCACAAAATCCTCGGCTTTGCCTGCTGTTGGCGACCGAGATTGAGGTCGAATCGTTCGGATAGAGATGGTGCTCGGTACTCGGTGTCGAAGAGCTGATCAGTGGCTCGAAGTTTTCGGACGACTCAGAGTCAGACTATGGTCGGGCATGGCAGGGAGAGTTTTCCTTCCTTCTCCCGTCTGCGTGAGATTTGGGACATTTGAGAGACTTTGAACTTTTTACTGTGCTCATTGACTGATCTCATCAAGTTATGGTATTGTTGCACTGTTGTAACTATATGTTATAATTATGTGGTTTTGTTAGATTTTTCAGTCTTGGTCTGTCCTGTGTTTTGTGATATCACACCTGAGGAAATATTGTATCATTTCTTAATGCATGCATTACTAAATGACAATAAAAGAGGACTGCATGTCTTCATAATCTAAAAAAATTGTAGCATGATCTCTTTGTCTTTGCTTTCTGTTAATCTGTAAACCCAAAGTGGTGATAAACGTGAAGCGAACCCCTTCATCCAAGAGTTCCCTCAACACAATGAACAGTATCTGCATTGCTGTTGAATATTAACATTGATAACACTGGGGATAGCTCTGGCTTAAGCAAAAGCCATTGCTGACATTGGATCATGTGCCACTATGGTGGATTTGAGGACCCAATCTTATGTCTACACAAGTGCTACACATGCCCTTACACTTCCTCCCTCACCACCATTCAGGACCCCAGACAGTCCTTCCAGGTGAGGCGACACTTCACCTGTGAGTCGGCTGGGGTGATAGACTGCGTCCAGTGTTCCCGATGTGGCCTTCTATATATAGGCAAGACCCAATACAGACTGGGAGACCGTTTCGCTGAACACCTACGCTCTGTCTGCCAGAGAAAGCAGGATCTCCCAGTGACCACACATTTTAATTCCACGCCCCATTCCCATTCTGATACGTCTATCCACGGCCTCCTCTACTGTCAAGATGAAGCCACACTCAGGTTGGATGAACAACATCTTATATTCTATCTGGGTAGCCTCCAATCTGATGGCATGAACATTGACTTCTCTAACTTCTGTTAATGCCTCTCCTCCCGTTCTCACCCCATCTCATTTATTTATTTATTTATTTATTCCTCCTTTTTGTTCGCTCTCTGTCCCTCTCTCAATTACTCCTTGCCTGCTCTCCATCTTCCTCTGGCACTCCCCTCCCCCTTTCTTTCTCCCTAGACCTCCTGTCCCATGATCTTCTCCCTTCTCCAGCCTTGTATCCCTTTTGCCAATCAACTTTCCAGCTCTCGGCTCTATCCCTCCCCCTCCTGCCTTCTCCTATCATTTCAGATCACCCCCTCCCCCTCCCACTTTCAAATCTCTTACTAACTCTTCTTTAGTCCTGACAAAGGGTCTCAGCCTGAAATGTTGACTGTGCTTCTTCCTATAGATGCTGCCTGGCCTGCTGCATTCCACCAGCATTTGGTGTGTGCTGCTTGAATTTCCAGCATCTGCAGATTTCCTCGTGTCTACATACTTCTGGAACTGTTTCAAACATAAAGAAAGAACTCAAGTGTTTGACAGAGCCCCAGCAATGAGCTTCTAATGTTTGCCACCCCTTCCTTCATCATTCATCATTCCCATTTCCATCTCTCACCTTATCTCCTTACCTGCCCATCACCTCCCTCTGGTGCTCCCCCTTTCTTCCTTGGCCATCTGTCCTCTCCTATCAGATTACCCCTTCTCCAGTCTTTTATCTCCTTCACGAATCGAATTCCCAATTCTTTACTTCACCCCTCCCCCTCTGCTGGTTTCACCTGTCACCTACCACATTGTATTTCTTCTTCCTTTCCCCCTTTACTCTGACTTTTCATATTTTTTTTGCCAGTCCTGATGAAGGTCTTGGCCCGAAACTATGTTTACTCTTTGCCATAGATGCTGCCTGACCTGCTGAGTTCCTCCAGCATTTTGCTTGTGTTGCAATGATTTGGATGTTGGTGTGCCAGGATTTCTGATTGTGCATCTCCTGTATCTTTTATTGTTACTGCTTTATTTAATCTTATAAAGTTACTGCTTTATTTGGAAGCTATTTAAAACCATGAACCAAGGGAAATGCATCTACTAAGTACAGAAATCAAAAATGCATCACGGACTGAAATCTAAAACAAAATGATATACCTTCCAGCCTGCTGTGCTTTCTTTGTGCAGAAAGTTAAACATAAGATGTCCGGAAACAGACACCACAGTGGGCACATCTGTAGTTCTTTGCCATCGACAATAGGAATAAATGCTGCTAATTTGCAAGGTCACCTTAATTAATTAATTCAGTTCGGGACTTCAGCATATCTGAACCTCTGTCTTAAGTGGATGTATGCTGTTATTGTTCTTTGATGATGTGCACGTATCAGGCAGGTATGTAAGAACCACAGCACAGCAGCAGGCTGCTAGAACAGAGTGCAAGAGTAGGAATGCCTTGTTACAACTGTGCAAGGTAAAGGTAACACCTTATATGGATTATTGTGAGCATTTCTGGTTGCCATACTATAGGAAGATTGTGATTAAGCTAGAAAGTGTTTATGGAACAGGAGAGCTTGCGTTACATGGAGAAACTATGACATGAGGCCTAGGCGAGCATAGTTGGAATATCCAAGCCTAGAATCAAGATTTGATTTTGAGACTGAGACGAAAACAGGGTTCTTGCTAGCTGCTAGATAAGAACTTGATGAGACTAGATGGAAATCCAAACAAGACAAAAATCTTAAACGCAGACTGAACGATTAAACACCGAACCTGAGTTCAGGTGCTCTTTTGATATCCATCTTGGCAGCAAAACATGGCCACCAAGTAGTGGAGCGGGCCAGAATCTTTAAAGCAACCACACCAGCTATCCGTACTCCAGAGAATCGGAGCATCGACAACCCAGAGGCTGGCGTGGTCAGGCGTGTACCGTAACAGAGGCTTGATCAGCTGGGACTTTTTGTGAGGCTGAGACCTTATAGAGGTTTGCAAAATCATGAGTGACATCGATCACCCTTTTCCACCAGGGTATGGAAGTCTAAAACTAGAAGCCATAAGCTTAAGGTGAGAGAAAAAGCAGACGTTAGAGGCAGAGTTTTCACACAAAGTTTGATGAGTATATGGAGTGAGCTTCCAGGTGGTGGCAGAGCTGGCTACAGTTGCAATGTTTAAAAGTTATTCCTAGAGATACATGAAAAGGTTTTCAGAGTGATTTGGGCGAACTGTAGCAAATGAAACTGGCTCAGATATGCGCCTCGGTCACCATGGTCACCATGAATGAGTTGACCCCTAGGCCTATTTCTGTGCTGTATAACTCCTTGATCTATGACTAATGCTTGTATCCAATTAGTACTGGTGTCACCTGTGAAAATTATTTTGTAGTTTCTCTAACAGAAACACTAGTTGGAAAAGAGACTGCAGATTCTGGAATCTGCTGCAAAAGTAAGCTGCTGGATGAGTTTAACAGATCAGCTAGCATCCATGGAGAAGAAGGGACAGCTGGCAATTCAAGTCAAGACCCTGTGGGGGGATTACCAGTGTAAGAAAGTGAGGAGAAGATGTGAGGCAGGATCCCACAAGCAATACATGGATCCAGGTGAGAATGGGTTCAATGACAGGTGAAACCACATGCGGGAGGGGGAGGAGTGGAAATAAAGTTAGAGTTTGGAAAGTGATAAGAGAAGGCAACAAAGATCTACAGATTATGAAACCTGATAAAAATAGAAAGGTGTTAAGTGGGACCAGATTTGAGAAGAATTGTCGGCAGATGACAACAATGAGGGAAGGAGATGTTACCCAGTGAATTGAGTAGGTGACAGGCAGATGGGACCAAGTGATGGAGAAGAAAAGAACTCGGAAACAGAGACTAAGAAGTTGGGCCTTTTGGAAAGAAAGGTGTGAGAGGACCTAGGAAAATCACGAGAGAGGAAGGAACAGCAGGGTGCAAGTTACCTGAAATCATAGATTTCAATGTACCTGCCATTGGGTTGTAGACTACCCGAGGGAATATGTGTTGTTGTTCCCAAGGTTGCATTTGGCCTCATGCTGGCAGCGGAGGAAGAGGAGGAAAGACAGTGTGAGAATGAGGAGGGGAGTTAAAATGGCTTGTACCTGGAGGCTCATGATGGCCATTGCAGCCAAAACATAGATGCTCAGCAAGTTGGTCACCTAGTCCATCCTTTGTAAGGGAGACAATATTGAGAGCACTGAATACAAGGCTGGAAGAAATGCAATGAATCTCTGCCTCACCTGGAAATGCTATTTCCCTCTTAGAAGGGCTGCAAGCCTTAGTTACTTCCTTAACAAGTTTGCTGGCGCTGCTACTGTGTGATTGAGAATCTCCGGAGGGAAGGCCCTAAATCCTTAGCTTTGCCTGCTGCTGGCGACCGGGGCTGGAGTCAAAGTGCTCGGCAGAGATGGTGCTCGGTGCTCGGTGTCGGAGGGCTGGTCGGAGGCTCGAAGTTTTCGGACGACTCAGAGTCGGACTGTGGTCAGGCATGGCAGGGAGAGTTTTCTTCCTTCTCCCGTCTGCGTGAGATGTAGGACTTTCGAGAGACTTTGAACTTTTTTTACCGTGCCCATGGCCTGTTTTCATCAAGTTACGGTATTGCTTGCACTGTTGTAACTATGTGTTATAATTATGTGTTTTTTGTGAATTTTTCAGTCTTGGTCTGTCTTGTGTTTCTGTAATATCACACCGGAGGAATATTGTATCATTTCTTAATGCATGCATTACTAGATGACAATAAAAGAGGACTGCTTGTCCTCATAATCTAATCTAATCTAAAGTAGCAAGAGTCCTGCAGCTCTTAAATTCTCCTCTTGTAGGAATGAGTGAAATGCAAGCAGTAGATATGTAGCTGACATGGCAGGAATAGGTTCTCAATTAAGTTTATGCTACTCCCTGATATTTTGTAAGTCATGCTTAATATGTATGTACTTCCTTTGCAAAGTCTGAACCCTCGTGAGGTTGGCAGATACCAACCACAATTAATTAAGCATTCCCCATCATGGCACATTGTTTTCAATTGTGGTTTCAGTTGCATCAAGGTAGCTCCTGATGGGCCTGGCTCAGGCAATTGGTCCATCTTCTCAACAAAGCACAGCCTCTAACTTAATAATAATTAGGACTCCCTGCTGAAACAGTCATCAGTTAATGACTCTTCATCTGCAGATTACGTAAGAACAGCTGACATCTTGCTGATCATTAATGACTTTCTTATGGTATGTAAGAGGACTGGATAAGAAAAACCCCAAAGAACATTGGCACAGGTCTTGTTTTACCTTTGGTGCCTATGAAAATCTTAGGGATTTGCTTGCAAATAGAAAAATCCGAATCTTGTTGTTCCCAATTTCTGGTATTTTTTGAGAATATGTTCCAACAATTGCCTCCTCATGGAGCCCAATAAAACAGTTGCAGAAATCCTCAGCATTTACATTGAGTAATTAATCCTCAACAGGTAGATTAGAACCATCTCAGGAACAATTTCTGCATTCATCTAAAGCCTCTCACTCTAGCTCCCTTTTACTGAGTTCCTTTCTTCTCTCCCACCTCCTTTTGTCTGCCTATCATCCACACACTCATGTCTCTAACTAAAGTTTGTGCAATCTCCATAGCACCAGAGAAATTACACTGTTCACAGATGACACCTGTCAAAGTAGATTTCAATTAATTGGGAATATTGATTGTTTTGCTTTAAATGTTCTGAGTGTGTTTATATGTTTTTTCATAGATTTTTAAGTATTTATTCATTTTTCTGAAGCTTATAAATGTCAGAAATGAGAAGAAACAGGATTTTTGAAGATTTGACACTATTAAGCTGGGGACATGGTTGAACCAGGTCTTAAAATGTCTTTCAGTACCTCGTATAGAGGGTTTTATTCTGCCTCCTCTCCTCCCACCACCCTAAACCCTGCACACAACTTCTCACTACCAGTGTCTCCAATTGAGGATCATGCAAGCTTGGCAGTGTAGGTTACAACAAGGCCCTTTGTCCTTGACTGTAAAATCCAGGTGAATGAGTTTACTTCTACAATAAAGAATCTAAAAGAATAGAATATTAATAAAGATGCTTTGAAGAAATCACTCTCATACCAAATACATCAACATGGCTCAGTTGGTAACACAAACTGATCAAAATCCAAAGAACAAGCATTCAATTCTAACATTTCTTAGAAGTTAAATCTTGGCTGACTCCATTGCAGTTTAAGGAGCTACTACAATTGTCAAAGGTATCACTCCTACATTGCAAGCTCACATGAGGGTGTAAAGGCTGAGCTGCATCACTTAAAATAGGAGTAATACTTCCAGGACTTGCCATCATTATCTGCCTCACCTAACATCACTAGAAAAGGTCGTGCATCAATGTGCATGGGATGTTACTTTGCATAAATTGCTATCGCAGTGTTGTGCTTTTCCTGTGAATATCATGTACAGTATGATTGCTAAAGAAAAAACTAAGTTACAAATTCCAGTTTAAAAATTAGGTGATCTTCAAAAGCTTCAGTGACCTGAAGGAGCACCCAGAATCTTCCCCTTATTTAGTTAAGTCAGATACTCAACTGGGGCTGGGTAACTCTATTACTCATCTGGCCTCCCACATTTCTTATTTAGTTCCATGCTCCATCTTCCTCTCCTGTCAGATTCCAACATCTGCAGTCTTTGTTGCCTCCACCTATTGCCACCTAGACCCTGTTGTTTTTTCCAATCTTCCGTCTTCATCTCCCAGAACGCCTCTCACCGATATTTATCCATTGCTTGCTGGCTCTGGTTCCATCCTTTCCCTCTGACTTTGCTACACTAGCCATCACCTCTCTGTCGTTCAATCCAGATGAGGGGCATTAACCCCAAAAATTGACTGCGCATTTCCCTCAAAAGCTGCAGCTTGACCCACTCAGTTTCTCCAGCATTCTGTTTGTTGAACACTATTGCTGGTGAGACTAATATTGATTGGCTAATTCCCTTGCCAATCAAGTTAGGTGACCACATTATCATCCGAGAATACAAATGATATTGTACTCATAAATTATCTGTGTGTATCCTCCTCTTACTGCACTACTTTGGAGAAATTGTCTTGCTTTTCCTGGTAGAAGTTGCTGTAGTTTATGTTCTCCTTGCTCTTCACCTGACTTGTACAGTAATTCATCCCCAGTAGGTGGCACTATTTGTTGTGTAAGGAAGCATCACTGAATTGCACAGTGAAATTAAAGAAACGAGGATGAATTTCTCTGAGTAATTGGATCTTGTTAACCATACAGTAGACAACTTATATTTATTCAAGTGCTGCAGCGTTGCCTATAAATGCTCTGCTGTTATCCCCAGTCTCTGAGGCGGAAATTGTATTCATTCATGTTGCAGTGTAGGTCTGACCTAGACTTACATGTTGACTTTTTAATTATACTTTTCAATTCTGTTTGATATGCATTTTCAAGACTGGCCTTTAGACCTTGCAGTAAAATATGCTTTTCATAATTCATTTTTGGATATAATGCTGCTTTACAGCAGCAGAAATCATGTGTGTGTTATGTTTTGTAACTCCAAAACAAAAAACTAATTGAAAGAAAAACACAGGGCCGGAAATAACATGTCTAGTTTTGTTTTATATATATACACATACATACAGTATACTATATAATAGAATACAACTGCTATATAGATTTCCACAGTATAGTAAATTTTAAATTGTCCTGTTCTCTGTGGGATAATGACTTTCCTGACAAGGAGAAACACTCTGCTTGGCAGGTGAGACTTGTGGTTGTGAAACAATCTCGGGTTCTGGAGCCTCCTCCATTGTGGCTATGTGAGATGACTCTGGGGGAGTGCAGGAAATGGTTCTGACAGCTCTGGACGTCCTCCTTCCCTAAAGATGCAATCCAATTCAAATTTAATTGTCATTCACCCATACATGAATACCCACAAATACAGCCAAGTGAAACTGTGATACTCTGAGCAAAACACAGTATCAACAGTCACGCACAGCACAAAGCATATACACACTTAGCATATGCAGGATAGCAAGCACTTAGAAGATATCAGTAAAATACAGCCACACAAAAAACATAGTCCAGATCCTGAGTCCATGTATGCTGCAGAAATCTGCAGTCGACCACAATGTAGCTTGTCTTCTGCCAAGGGAGCACTGGGGCCAGCACTGACTAGAGACTGGAAGCTATACCACACTGTCCCAGGTCGAGTGTACAAGCTCCATCACCTCTCTCCTGTGGCTGCAAATAGGCGACACCGTGGCTTGATGCCGAGTCCATGAATGCCACAGAAATCTGCAGGCAACCACAACGCAGCTTGGATCCTGCCAAGTGAATACTGGGGGCCTGGGAGTTGGGGGCAGCACCTGAACGTTCCACCACACCAGCCCCGGTGAAGTGCATCAACTTTGATGCCTCATTGCTGGTGGCTGTAAGTAGGTGACACCGCGGCTTGGAGCCAAGTCTTCTCTACAACAGAGCCCACACTGCCCCCCCCCCGCCGTTTGCCCCTCTATCCGCCAGTAAATCAGTGGAACAGATCTGCAGCTTTCAACAGTGTCTGATGTCACCATTTCCTTTACCTTTTGGAAAGCCACATCACACTGCTTTGACCATTGCCATTTCTCCCTGATCTGTAGAAATGAGTTCAAGGGGTGAATCTCAGTACCTAGGTTTGGCAGGAAACTATTATAGTAACTAACAAAATCCTAAAAAGGGCAATAACTAAGAAACATCCTTTTTTCAGCACACGTGTAATCCTTGTGCGTCAATAGTGTGACCATAGTAAGTGATGCTTGGTTTAAAGAATTCATATTTGTTGCATCATGCTCTGCCCATGATCTTTTTAGCTGTCTTGAGATTTTCAAGATGTTCTTTCTCATTGTTATGGGTAGCAATTGTGCCATCCAGGTAACAGTGAGTGCCTGGACAGTCTTGCAGAAACTGGTCCACAGCTTTCTGCCAGAGTGCAAGTGCAATGCTACTCCAGACATTAGCCTATTATAGCAAAAAAGCCCTGAGTCTTAATGGTGAGAAACACTTTGAACTCTTCTTTCATCATTATCTGTAAATATGCCTCAGCTACATCACTTTGAAGTGTTTTCCACCAGAAAGGTTTACAAAGATATTCTCTATCCTGGACAGAGGGTATTGTTCTACTTTCAGTACTGGTTTGATAGTGACCTTAAAATCACCACAAATATTGACAGATCCATTCTTCTTCACTAATGGGACAACTGGCATTACCCAATCAAACTCGGAAACAACTCCTTCACATTCCATTCAATCTAGCTCACTGGCTATTTTATCACAGATGGTATAAGGAACTGGTTGGGCTTCCCATAACTTGGGTGTAGCATTTTCATTTAACACTATTTTACCTTTGATATGTCTGAGTTTTCCAGTGCCATTCTTGAACACTGCTGTAGCATCATCCAGTACCTTTCTTAATTCGCTTTCAGTTGACTCTATTACAGGGGATATGACATGCAAATACTGGATGGATCACAAATCAAGTTGTAGTTGTCTCAGCCATTCACAGCCCCTCAATGCTGGTCCTTCTGTTTTTATCACATACAAGACCAATCTCAATGTGGCTTGTTGGTGTTGTATTTCACTGTCATAAATATCATTACCACAGGAGTCAACTTTTCTCTAATATAAAGGCTTTTAGTTGGAAACCTACAGGCTTCAGTATCTCTGAAATGCCATTCAATCAATTTTGTGAAATGATATGAACACCCAAGACAGTGTCCAATTCCATTTCCACATTGTCAATCTCAAGGCTACTCAGTCCAATATCATTCTCATCATTGTCAGAGTGTTCATCAATAGAACGTAGATCTGGTGCTCTTTTTCAAACTGCCACTGGGTGTTTATCTTTTTCTTTTACCTTATGCAGTCCATTTGTTTTTTGTCTGCCTGACACGTTCTTTACTTGTCCTACTTCGTTGTATTTTCTACATCAAACCCTTTTTAAGCTTCCTATGTCTAGGGCGTATACAATTTTGGTCCCACCAAATCTGTGAGGTTGGGATGTCTCGCCCACCCAAACCCGGTCTGTGTGAATGCTGTGTGATGTACTGCCCCCGGCAATCACCCATTGGCAAGGAATAACAGGTCGTACACTGCATACAATTATAAACAAGTATGTGTATTTAAGAATGTTAACTTAAACAAACAGTTATTAAATGAAAGAAAGAAAAAAAACAAAAAGGGCCCATTATACTTAAACAGTCACATATGCACGGTGGAGCTCAAATCTTCCAGAAGCCATTGTTTTCAATGTATACACTGGTCCTTCAGAATGTTGCTCAAAATCCATCTTGAACAAATGGGCTCTCCCATTGGAGTATTAATCCTCCCTCCTTGAAGCCATTCATCTCCACAAAGCATGATGTGCAACAGCAATGGCATCCTCAGCTCCCAGCTCCCACAAAGACCTCAACCCATACCAGTGTCCTTCACAAAAACTTTCCACCTAGCATTCTCTAGAACCTTCTCCCAATTCCACTATCTTGATTGGCTGACACCACATTCCAAAGTTAAACATAAAGCCCCTTATCTCCGCTCAAACTCAAACATGCTAAAAGCAGAACAGACTGCTCTTACAGAACTGCTAAAATGAAATACCTACAGTATAGCAGTAAAAATTTTAACCAGAGCATTACATACAAAGTTTGCCTTTAAACCTGCATTAGTCTGGTGTATATGAGCCCTTGCCACAACAGTAACAGAATTTGTTTGGCCAGACCGGTTTCTGTTTAATGTTGCAATTTTGTTCATGCTGAGTTTCATTCCTGACTACAATTCAATTGCATCTCTGGTTGCTGTTTCTGTTGATACAGCGATTTCACCTCTCTTTTAAATGTGTTATGCTTCAGTTAGGAGTAATTTTTGAATGTTTTCTTGCAAGAGTCCACAAAGAAAATTATCTCTCAGTGTATCATTAAGCCCATTACTGAATTGGCAGTATTTGGACAATCTCTTCAATTCAGCCATGTAAGCTGAAATGTACTCCACCTTCTTTTGATTCTGTTTATGAAACTAACCTAATGCCTTCTGCAATCTGCAATGATTTTAGTTCTAAAGGTTCCTGAATTAATTTCACAATATCAACAAAGCTCATTTAAGTTGGATAGGTTGGATGAATTAAACGTCTAAACAAACTGTATGCCTTTAAAACTAATACGCTCAGCAAAAATGGCACTTGCTCTTCATTGGTTATTTCATTTGCTTCAAAGTACTGCTGAATTCGCTCAATATACAAAATCCAGTTATCTGTTGTGCACCGAATGCATCAGTCTTTCTGATGGGAAGTGTTTTTATTCACTTCATCATTTCTCTCCTCTTCCCCAGAAAGCATGCGGCGAATTTTTAAAACCCGAACGTCTCACTGGAGGCATGGTAGTGTCTCAGGCTCGTTTAAAACTTCCTCATCACCACTGTTATGTTTTATAACTCCAAAACATAAAACTAGTTTAAAGTGAAACATAGAGCCAGGAATAACGTGTCTAATTTCATCTCTAAGTTTAAGCGAGGCATGCACTTATGATGTAGGGGTGTAATGGCACACGCCATTCACGTACTTTTACATATAACCTGTAATGAACTACGTAAACAACATAGACTGCTTCATCAAACAGTATTACTCTAATATTACTGGAATATTAAATACTCAACAGTGTGAATGCTTCATGTGCACTTTTTCGCACTGCTTTTAATGAAGTAGTCGTCTTGTTACAAGAGGCAACTGCTAAAGTAAAATACAGCTGAAGGAAGAAACAATTTTGACTGTAGGGATGGTGAGGAAGATGTGAAGGAGGATTGAATGTTTGGATAAGTTTAACATCTCTTAGAATTGCTTGATTTCTACAGAATGATAATGTGAATGTGTCTCACAGTTTCAAAGGAGCTGAGCATCTCCAAGATCAGGCAACAAATGCCTTTAAAATGTGCAGCAAGAATATTAATCACTCATGGACAACCAATTGACAAATATTATTTTATTTATTCTGAAATTAAAAAGGAACTGGAATTTTCTGTTTAAGATTGCACTACCGAACAGCTGCGACAGCTCTCTGTTAGTTAAAAAAGTTAAGAAACCCAACGAAAAACATCACTAAAAATATCTTTTCTGGGATAAAGTCTGTTAAATTATCACTACAAACAGTGAAGGGGTGAGCGATGGCAAGGTGAACTTGGGGAATGAGCCGAGTTGATGTGCTTCAGAATCATTGCGGATGGAGTTCTGAGGAATGTACAGCTGGCCCAAGTGTAAGGGCAGTTCTGGTCGCTGGGCTGATTTGCAGAGCTTGAGAGCGTCTTTGGGCTGGGCGGCGAAATCTGATCCCGGAGTGAGTTGCTGGGCAGCGGGTCCTAGTGTGAGGTACAATCTGCCGTTTAGACAATTCAAATGCTGGGCCAGATCAAAGGCGAGGGCCAATTTCACTCACTTTCCACAATGTTTACATCTTTCTCCAGAGCACCAGACCCTTTCACTGTTCTGTTGTTTGGTTAGTTTAAACACCAGCTCAGACAGACTGAAAAGACGGTGTCAGGATCCAAGGTGAGAGCCCATTTCACTCATTCTCCACGATGGTCACTCCTCTCTTCATGGCACTGAAGCTATGAAGACTGCCCCAGCTACTGTGCTCTGTGCCCGCTAATCTGATGAACTGATAAACAAGGCCTACTCAGGGCTGCTCCAGAGCTGGGATCTGAGGGCTCAATTTTGTTTTGGAATGTTGTTGTTTGCTTCAGTTGTCTGCATGATGTGTGATTTTTTTTTCTTTCACTTGCGCAGCAGCATTTTTAAAAAATTTGTTTTTATTCTTCTTTTTCTTCAGTTGGGTTCTTTCAGTTTTCTTCGGGGCTACCTGTGAGCAAACAAATCTCAAGGTCGTATAATTTATACATTCTTTGATAATAAATGTACTTTGAATCTTTGACTTTATTCTTTGTAGAATTATGTGGTGTATCATTTAACTTCAATTCTTCCCAAGATCTAATTTTATCTATTTTTGTTTGGAGGGAGACTTGGACTTCATAGGCATGAAAGTGGCTATCCTGTACAGTACTTGGAAGTAAGGGGCTAGTTGAGACATTTGTGGTGTAAGTCTTTCTCAAGAGTGTGAGAGAGAAAGAGGAGAGTTGAAGTAAATGGGAAGGACATTGGGAAAAAAATCAGCCACTTCTTAAAGGGATGTTGTATTTTAGATGAATGAAAACTCCAGTGATTTTCCAAATAGTATTGAAAAAAGCAGAAAGTATTGAAGGAAAATAATAGAAAGAAGGTGAATAAATTACAGAGTATGCAGTACAATAACAATACTTGTGAAATGTTTTACAGTTCACCATACCCTCCAATCTAATGAACTTTGAAAGTTTGGAGAATGAACATTCTGCATTATATAGTTATCATAAAGCATTTATTACTTGGAATTAATCTTAAAGAGAAGACGTGTATTTTGTGATCTTACGATATTTGAAACACTCCACAGCTAATTAAGTACTAAAGTGAAGATAATCTGATAATTTATTTCCACACAGCAAGATTCCGCAGACATCAATATAATAGTAATGAGCTTTATGATTGTGTAAATCAAATGAGGTATTTTCCTTTTTTTTTGCAAATTTGCAGGGATTTCTTTTTCCTCAGTTGTTTTCTCACACATCACACAATGTTATTTCCTGTTTGATGTTCTTTCGATAAAGGAACAAACTACCCATCTGAATAAGTTATGGGTATGCCCTGCTCAGGATGTCAGGCACCGGAAAGGAATGAAGAGTTGACAT
This sequence comes from Mobula birostris, assembly GCF_030028105.1. NCBI lineage: Eukaryota > Metazoa > Chordata > Chondrichthyes > Myliobatiformes > Myliobatidae > Mobula > Mobula birostris. The sequence continues at coordinate 91,792,387 of NC_092381.1, forward strand.
TTTGAGCCAAGACCCTTCATGAGATCTGGAATAGAAGAGAGTAAGAAGGTGGGGGAAGGGAGGGAGTACAAGGTGGCAGGTGGTAGGTGAAACCAGATGAGGGGGGAAGTTGGTGGGTGGGATCAGTCACATAAGTCCAGTCACTGCACAAATAGGTTAGGAACTCTGAGTGATTCACCTGCTGTCTCCTCCAGTGCTTCCCATCATCTTCATGACATACTGCCGTTGGATCACTGAGGTTTGAGTAACCTCCATTCTGGAGTGTTGTCACTGTCGGTTGAACGATCTCCCATTGCATCCAAGGATTAGCTCCATACCCACAGGAAGTTTGTTAGAGGTGCACTCTAACATTCTGGTGAGAAATATTGATAAAAGTACTGAGGCAACATGCTGCCTTGTTTGGTGCTCATCTTCATTGAGATTAGTCTTGTTGCAGATGTGCCCGTTAGTTTCTCAGCTTGTATACAGTAATAGCGTAAATATAGATGATGGTTAATTTTTGTGGTCAGCTGATTCTGAGGCAGCTGTTCCACAGCTGCACTTGATTTATGGAGTCAAAGGCCACTTACACTGGCCAGGCCCTAGCCTTGTGCAGTGATGCTCATGTCCACTGTTGCTAGGTGCAGGGAATCTGCATTGTTATCCAGGGTGCAGTACTTCAGACCCTGGAAGGAGTTATTTGACAAGACCCTGGTAATGACTTTCTCTGAGGTAAACAGCAGGGAATTTTTCTGTAGTTGCTACAGTTGTACTTGTCTTCTTTCTTGATGATCGTCATGATTACAACACCTGAGATCCCTCATCAGATTAAATGTGAGTGATGAGACTGAGGATTTATAACTAAAGCTCTCACCACTGAGTTTTGTCATGAGAGGGAATTGCCAGGCAGGCGGAGAATAAGATTGAAGGCCTCACTGAAAGAATGCAGGCCCCATTGACTGCTCAGAATGTACAAACGTTTGTAGAAACATAGGACAGCATTCATAACTTTAAGGTCATGTATCGTAAGCACACCTTGAGGGTCATGGGTGTCATGAATGTCATGGGTGGGATCTTGATCCCTGTTTTGTCAAAAATGGTGGTTGGCTGGCAGTTATGTGATGTGAACGTCTCTGCCTTGAGCAAGCAGCAGAAAGAGGGCATTGCATCTCAAGCTACTCACCCAGTCAACCACCATCTCTTCGCCTATGGAAGAGGCTGAGTGTGCCACATTGGTTTCATCAATCATCTCAAACCCTCAGAAATGGAGTCATCCTTGACACTGAGGAATTGCCAAATTATCCTAATTTCCCCATTTCCTCATAATCAATCTTCACTTCAAGGTTTCAAAAGGTTTCAAAGGTACATTTAATGTCAGAGAAATGTATGCAATGTATGTCCTGAAATGCTTTTTCTTTGCAACCTTCCACAAAAACAGAGGAGTGCCCCAAAGAATGAATGAGAATGAGAATTAAATGTTAGAACTCCAAATTCCCTCCCCAGCTCCTCCCTCCCACGCAAAACAATGACCCCCCCCCCACCAGCAGAAAAAGCATCGGTACCCCCCCCCCACCGAGCACTCAAGCGTGCAGCAAAGCATCAATAAAGACACAAACTTGCAGTACCCCGAAGACTACTCATTCACCTGGTAATTCGACATCATAGGGTCTCTCTCTCCCTAATAAGGGAAAAAAAAGTTGTCTCCGTTTCACAGCGAGAGGGAAGACATACAAATAACTCGCTGATGTACGCTGTTAAAAGTCCATTGTGTCACTTTTCCAAGCTCTGTGCCCAAAGAACTTGGGTCTCTGGGCACACAGCCAGCAGCCAGCTTGCTGCTTTCAATCTTCCGCCTCCCATGACACACCGATTCCCTGCAGAGGCACCGACCTCGAGTCCGCCTGCCTCCAGAGCCATGAAATCCCGGAACTCCGAAGGCGAGCTAATCTCCTAGGTTGCATCCTTGGTATATCGAATAACGGCCAGCCGTGAGACCCTGAGAGCAGGTCCCATTCCCACAAAGAACCAAAGTCAGCGTGTAACTCCAGGTCAGGGTCTTCAAAAGAACCCTGAAAGGGGAAAATAAAGATATTAAAGATGGAAATAGAGCTGTTTCCAAAAATGCAAGCAAAGGAGTCACCGTTAGGCGCCGTTGTCTCCTTAGCTCCACCCATTTGCATCCAAACCTTAATTACTACTGGGTATAGAACCAGACAGCACAGAAACTGATCCTTCAATTCATCTGGTCCATGCCAACCAAAATATCCTATTCTAGTTAGCCTCATTTGCAACCATTTGGCCCATATCCCTCTAAACATTGCGAATCTTTAAACCTATCCAAATGTCTTTTAAAAATTGTCATTGTATTTGCCTCAACCACTTCCTCTGGCAGCTCATTCCACATAGCTATCACCCTTTGTGTACGTTTCTCCCCAAATTCCTGGTAAGCGTTTTCCTCTCACCTTAACCCTATGGCTCCAAGTTCTTGATCCTGCAGTGCTAGTGAATAGGCTGAGTGCATTCACCCTATTTATGCCCTCGTGATTTTATATACCATGTGCTTTGTATGACACAAAGCTCAGCAGCCATACATTTTCATTGATCCCTTAAACAGAGTCCCATTATTAAAATAGAATAGGTATTAGAGGTGCTGGACAGTACAAAAGGTTGGTTATTACTTCAAAGAAAAATGGAATTGGGTGGTTAGGAAGGGCATTCTCTGTGTTTACCCTTGTAGTGCTTACTCTTGAAGTTACTCAGGAGTACTCGTGAAGTGCTTATCTTTTTGTTCCCTTTCAGATTGTACCAGATTCATGCCCTAACAGATTTCCCAACTTTTCTTTAAGGTTTTGCAGCTTTTTCTTCCATTCCCTATTTAATTTATTTCACTACTTTCAAAATGTAACTAAGCGCCCTTTGGAACTCAGGATTGAATTAGGTCTAGAAGGAATGTTTTGGTAATCCTGCTTGGAATCCTGTGTATTTGCTTTAAATTTTACTTGCTTCAGTGGCACACTTCAAAAAATGAAACAGGGTGAAGGTAATGGCATAATTGCTTTGCTGTGCCTGATAATCTCGAAAAAGCTGGTAAAGTGGCCTGCAAATCGCTTAAACGGAAACAAGACCCTTTAAATACTTTCTCCCTGGTGTCATAAACCATTAATCAACAGTAAGACTTGCTTAGAAGGTGAGCTCTTTATTAATGTGGATCTCACTGTAGTTTTAATGAAGAAAAATGATATTACATCCCCAGACATAAGTGTTTAATAATCTTTTTAATTGACATCACCATAGGTGGTACAGGTTAAATTCCACCACCTACCAGCAAAAGAGAATGCCCTGCAGACCTGTGTCATTTAAACCACAACACATTATGGTCCTGTCTTGATTCTTGAAGCAAAGGGAGGAGTTGAAAGTTTGTAATGTGCCTTTGGCTGTTATTGGCATATGTCTCAGCTGCCTCTACAATGCACTATTTGCCCCAGTGAGCTGTTTGCCTCATTAATTTAGATTGACATTACACATAACAAACCACTTGGTAACTCTTAAGGGTCTCTCACCCATTCCGTTGCTCTGTTCAATGGAACCAAGAAATTATATGGTAGAATTTGATTGAGGAAGCTGGATTTTCAAGAACACAGCAGCTGTCAGCTGTTCATATGTTCAGAGTGCACATAAACAGTCTTGCTGAACTGCAGGACTATCTGAAGTCCTGGAAAGGATAGTCTTGCCAAATGTTTTTTTTTAACTGAAATGAAATGAAATGCTGCAGAATTGTGACTTTCCATTCCCTGTACATTTAAATGTACAGACAATTTTTATTCCCTTTGTTACATGGTTTTCCTGAAAACTTCCACCTCTTTTACTTAAAGCCAAAGGCGATTTCTCTGTGGTGGTTGCCTGACTCTGCAGTGTAAGAATTACGAGTACAAGATGGTTTGACTTTTAATACATTGCTGTATCAGCCAACTACTGTTACTAGTTGAGTGTCATTCACCTCCATTCATCGTTTCATTCAGATTCTTTATCCTGTTTATTTGTGTCAGTGAATGGGAATATAAGAACAGCCCAAGCACACCGCATTGGTAAAGAGCTTGAGATATTGTTGATGAGGAAATTACAAAGCAGGAATACTCTATGAAGTGCACAAGAACTGAGTTCCTTAGGTCGAATGTTAATGGTGGAAAGCAGTTCTATTAACATGCTGGTAAAGTATGAGAGGTCACATCCATTTGGTTTGTGCTTTGTGTTGGAGACGTAACCATGAAATGATATTATCCAGAACAATGCATCGCGAACAGTATGACAGACAATACTGCAATTACTAGTAAAACCACAAACATATGCAACATTTGTAAATGTATTAACAAGAAAGATCTACTGATGCGTCCTCTCATTGTAGAAACTTTATAGAAATAATTTAGGAGAGAAACCAGAATTTCAACATGCAATCTCACATTCATGGGAGTGTGCAAAGTAGTCAGTAATAATACAGTATTATTATCTGTAACAATAATGCAGATTATTATTACAAATAATCTGCAGTTTTATTTGTTTTTCATTTGGAAAAGGGCAAGGAACAATTTTGCTCCAGTCATGACTATTTGGTATCAGGAAGTAGCAAGAGATGATAAAGACGATGCGATCTTCTTCACAGCTCAGATGCAGAGAAGCTGCAGGTGCCTTCATCAGGGAAAAAAAAAGCAGCAGGTCATATGAGCACCTGAAGTGGAAAGGTTGTAAGTGATGCTTGAGAAAGGTGGGGGACCATGATCTGGTTGCTAGGAAAGACGTACAGCCTCAGAATGTTTAGTCAGGATGTTTTGATTAATGGTGAGTAGGACATTTTGCAACTGTGTGCAGTTTCTCAAGAAGGCAACTGCTGATAAGGATACCTCTGATGTAAGGGGTCAATGTTGTAGAACATTCACAGTAATATACTAGTTACACCTTAGAGTCAGTGAACAAATGGCTGAATTGGGAATATTAATTTTAATTTACTTGCAGATACAGTGTGGAATGGGCCCTTTCAGCCCAACAAGATGTGCTGCCCAGCAACCCACCTATTTAACCCAAGTCAATTCAGAGGACAATTTACCATGATTAATTAACCTACTAACCAGTATGTCTTTGGACTGTGGGAGGAAACCAGAGCACCCGGAGGAACCCACGCCGTCAAGGGGAGAATACATAATCTCCTTACAGACGGTGCCAGAATTGAACTCTGATGCCCTGAACTATGCTACCATTGGCACCCATTAATTACAATTAACTACTACACACATACACAAACTAAAATAGTCAAAGATAATTTTTGTTGCATAAATGCATGTACAATCATTTAATTTTTCTGGTAAGCTGTTATTAGTTAGTTACTGCCCATTATATTGCTGGTGTTCAGGGCAGCAATGGAGTCCTCCATCTCTGTCTCTCCTTGGCCATCTTCTCTATTTTGTCCCAGGTGTGGTTCATAGTACTCAGTTCTGCTTCTATGGTATGCAACCAAGTTGTCCTTAGTCTCCCACGTTTCCTCTGCCCTTCAGGTGTCCAACAAAGTGCTGTCTTAATGACTATATCCTTCATAATAAATTTTAGCATTTCCAATTTAATGACATTAGGTTTACGGGTTGGTAGTTTGTTGTTTTCTCTCTGCCTCTTTTCTTACACAGTGGAGTCACATTTGCTCCCCTGTATTCCAGAGGGACAATTACATAATCCAAAGCGTGTTGGTTGAAAGATGATTAACAGAATGTTCACAATCTCGACATCCACCTCTTTCAAAATAAAATATATTAATAATTAAACATCTCTCATGTTTCTGGAAGGATGCCAAACTTCCTCATAGTAAACTTTTAGAACACATAAAATCATGTCTTTGTGTTTCTTGCAAGAGATGCTGAGATACATCCCAGGATGGGCTGGAACACATCATCAGTGATGTAACCTGGAGTCATTGGGTGCTTCAGATCTTTCACATCAGACACCCTCACCAAGGCCCCGGCTTGCGTCCTAACAGCATTGACCCACAGGTCACACCCCTTGATCCACTGTCATCTGGGGAGGCTTGCTCAGCAGCTTCTGTGATGGTTCTGATGGCTCTGCCTGTAGTAGACCCATAATGCTAAGGCGAGAGTAGGTTCTGAACAGCAAACAGCCAGCAAAACTTCCACCCCTGTCTCTGGCACTGCTCCTGGTATTTGGCTTTCTTACGCTCAGACGCCTCCCCAGTCCACTTTTCCCAAGGCACTCTCAGTTCTACCATGACCACTAGCTTCAAGGTTTCTGACAGAAAATAGTGCAGAATATTTTGGGCTAAATATATCTCTAAGGATAGTACATAATATGTGGCATGGCTTTGTTACAAAGCTGTTAATTGATGACCATTCACCCCAAATAAAAGGTGTTTGGTTAGAAAATCTAAACTTTTGCACTTACTTTACCCGAGAGCAGTCTGGCAGAATTTTTGGAAACTACAATCGCTACATTGTACATTTTAACGGGCATCATATATTTTAACTGGCATCATATATTTTGTCTCAATTGTCTTACACTTGCCTCCTGAAAGCACTGATTTATGCCAGGTACATTTCAACCCTCTGGTTCTTTCGCAGTGATTATTTATTCAAATCCCCATTGCCCAAGTGTGATCTCAAGAAATGAATTTTGACTTGTTATTCACCCTTTGGGAGAATCACAGCCAAGTCCAATCCTATCATTCCCACTCATCCACATAAATTATTTCTTTACCCTTAGTAGCTAAGAACAGGATTTTCATTTTAATTATAGCCAAGAGCCACACAAGGGTGAAACCAACTGTACCACTTCTTTCACTAAATCTGGTTTAGATCAACAAAGTTTGTAAATTGTAGATCAGTTAGGGAGTTTGTCCAGCATAGAATGCTGTGTGCAGAGGGAATGTCTATTTTTCAGTGTGGATTTGGAGTATTTTCTCTCCTCAGCTTGAAGCAAGGATGTAGATTATTCACTCTTCTCAAATTTGCCAATCTAGGTTAAGCCCAGAGTGAAATTGACAGATCTACAGCAAAGAGATAGCTATCTCTTGTTTAATGTATGCATATGTTTGCATTTACGTGTCATAACCCTTATTTTTATGTATGTAAGATGCTTAAATGCACAGTTATGAATTAAATCCTGAAATAGCGGGTGTCTGGAAACTGGTTCCATTTTAAGATGATTACTTCCACAAAATATCACGTTCACCTTGGGGAAGATGTAGTGATTTTCCCAAATAAACACTTGGACATCTAGTGAACAATGTGGGCTTTCAACAATGTCATTAAATGGTAATTCAGCAGAAAAGTAAAACAGTTAAATCCCTTAATTCTTTCCTTTAAACACTGATAGACATGTTCTACATCAGGATCATTCCATTTGGGCAAAGTACTCCAATTGTACTCACTCCTTTGTTCACTTCAGCTGCACATCTCAGATTATTGCATGCACTTATTTGATTCATGTTAAAACTACCTGATAAGTGTTTCCAAAAACTCTCAAAGTTGCTTACCATGAGCATGTAACTTTAACATTTGGTAAATTGTCACTTCAGGGCTTTAAACAGGGATGTGGAGACAGGAACTGACTGGCAACAGTGGGGATGGAGGACTATGCATCTTTAGGCACTAAGATTTATGATCTGCAGAAACTCTTTTGGGGTTAAGGACATGAGAATCCAAAAGAGGTTGCTCTTTTCTGTCCTTTCTCCACCACTGAACAATCCATCTATTCCCCACTATTGCTGACGTGTCAGCAGCAACACTAACCCCTCCCTCTACCTGTATTCATAGACTCCAGTACCTCCAATAATCTAGAGCAGGTGTTCCCAACCATTTTAATGCTATGGACCAATTCCATTAAGCAAAAGTCTGCTCCATTGCACTCTGAACACCTCTTCTCTGCACTGATTTCTTCCAAGTTTATTCCCCTTCTTAGATCTGCTGCCTGAGTTCACAAATTTTTACACCAGCATTCCTCATGTATCCAATCCTGGATTTCTCCGAATGCTGTCACACTTTAGGCAATAGACACAAAATGTTGGAGGAACTCAGCAGGTCAGGCAGCATCTATGGAAATGAATGTTTTGACGTCTTGGGCTGAGATCCTCCTTCACGTCTCACCTTCCTTCCTCCATTTACCTCCCAAAATCTGCTTTCATCTTCCTCAGAAGATCCTTTCCTGTGCTGGAAAATTCAGCTAAATGGAAGACAAATATGTTTTATAATCAGAAAATTGATTTTCTGATTATAAAACATATTTTTATTTATTGAACCTTTCTGATCAAAGAGAAAGGTTCAATAAATAAAAATACTGAGGCCCAGGTGAATGGCGCTTATTCATTGTAGGGGGTGGAATAAAAGTAATCTACTTTATGCATTAAATAGCTCAAAATACAAGTTTTTTTAGAGGAAAGAGCAAAACAAGGTCTCATCCCAAAACTGCTTTTGTAAAATGATGAATAAAAGTATTGAGTATAGGAGTTGGGATGTTATGGCAAGGTTGTATAAGACATTGGTGAGGCCAAGTTTGGAATATTGTGTGCAGTTCTGGTCACCTAACTATAGGAAGGATATCAGTAAGATTGAAAGAGTGCAGAGAAGATTTACTACGATGTTGCCAGGTCGTCAGGAGTTGAGTTACAGGGAAAGATTGAACAGGTTAGGACTTTATTCCTTGCAGCGTAGAAGAATGAGGGGAGATTTGATAGAGGTTTAAAAAATAGTGAGGGGTATAGACAGACTAAATGTGAGTAGGCTCTTTCCACTTAGATCAGGAGAGATAAACACGAGAGGACATGGCTTTAAGGTGAAAGGGGAAAGATTTAGGGAGAACATTAGGGGGAACTTCACTCAGAGAGTGGTGGGAGTGTGGAACGAGCTGCCATCTGACATGGTAAATGCCGGTTCACTCTTAAGTTTTAAAAACAAATTGGATAGATACATGGATGGGAGAGGTCTGGAGGGTTATGGATTGGGTGCAGGTCAATGGGACTAGCGGAATAAGTTTTGGCACAGACTAGAAGGGCCGAATGGCCTGTTTTCTGTGCTGTAGTGTTCTATAGTTCTATGGTTCTAAATAGTTATTACTTGAACCTATCAAAGTCAGAGATATGAACATCAAATTACTTTGCTGATGACATCACTGTCCTTGGCCAAATCAAAGGCAGTGACGAATCAGGATACATGAGGGTGTTTGAAAATCTGGCTGAGTGATGCCACAACACCAACTTCTCACTCAATGTCAGCAAGACTAAGGAGCTAATTATTGACTTCAGGAGGAGTACACCAGAGGGCCGTGAGTCAGTCCTCATCAGGAGATAGAAGTAGACAGGATCAGCAAGTTTAAATTCCTTGGTGCTATCATTTCAGAAGATCTGTCTGGGGCCAAGCACGTAAGTGTAATTATGAAGAAAGCACAGCAGCACTTCTACTTACTTAGAAGTTTATGGAGATTCAGTATGACATCTAGAACAGTGACAAATATCCATAGATATATGATGGAGAGTATATTGACAGCCTTGCCCTTGAATGGACAATCCCACAAAAAGTAGTTGATATGGCCTAGTCCATCACAAGTAAATCCCTCCCCACCTCTAAGCACAATTATATGGAACACTGTTGCGAGAAAACAGTATCCATCATCAAAGACCCCCACCACCCAGGACTCTTTTCACTGTTGCAATCCAGAAAAAGTACAGGAGCATCAGAACCTACATCACCAGGTTCAGGAACAGTTATTTTCCCTCAACCATCAGGCTCTTAAACCAGTTCAGATAATTTTACTCCACTGCACTCTCCCCATCACTGAACTGTTACCACAACTTATGGACTCAATGTCAAGGACCCTTCATCTTATGTTCTCAATATTTATTGTTTGTTTATTTATTATTTCTTGTTTTTTGATCTTTGTTCTTGCACAATTTGTTCTCTTTTGCAATTGACTGTTTGTACATCCTGATCGGTGTGATCTGCCATTAATTCCAATATGTTTCTTGGATTTACTAAGTATGCCCACGGTTCATGAGGAGTAAAACACCAGCTCAAGCCTATTGGATCTCTCATGTCTTAACGAGGCAGAACAAAATTGATAATGAGCAGCTTTATGGGAATGAAGTCCAATGAATAATGGAGGATACCACGGAGAATAAGAGAGACTGAAAATGCCAGAATCTGGAGCAAAAACAAACAAACTGTGAGGAAACTTAGCAGGTCAGGCACCATCAGTGGTGGTTATGGATTGTCCATGTTTCACATTGAATGACGCCATATTGTTTATAACATTGCTTTAGTATTAGGATGAAAAAGGCAAGACCCCAGAGTGTGTTTCAAAGGTTTCAAAGGTACATTTAATGTCAGAGAAATGTATACAATAATATCCTGAAATGCTCTTTCTTTGCAAACATTGACAAAAACAGGAATGCCCCAAAGAGAATGAATGACAGGTAAATGTTAGAACCCCAAAGTCCCCTCCAGCTACCCTCCCTCCTGCGTATAAGCAGTTGCAAGCACGATCTCCCCTCCCCCACCCCACCAGCAAAAAAAAAAGCATTGGCTCCCACCACCAAGCCCTCAAGCGTGAGCAAAGCAACAGCAAAGACACAGACATGCTTTTACTCCAAAGACTACGTTGTTCACCGGGCATTCGACTAATAAGGGAAAAAGGGGCGTCCCCGTTTCACAGCAAGAGGGCAGACACGACAGACAACTCGCTGATCACAATCTTAAAAGTCTGTTGTGTCGCTTCTTCCAAGCTGTGTGCTCAAAGAACTTGGGTCTCTGGGCACACTGCCAGCAGCCAGCTTGTTGCTTTCAATCTTCCGTCTCCCACGATGCACCAGGAGGCGGCACCGGCCTCAAGTCTGCTGGCTTCCAGAGTCACGAAATCCTGGAACCCTAAAGTCGTGCTAGTCTTCTAGGCCATGTCCTTGGTATATCGAACATAGGCCAGTCGTGAGACTCCGTCAGAGCAGGTTCCATTCCCACAAAGAATCAAAGTCAGCATGTAGCTCCAGGTCAGGGTCTTCAAAAGAACCCTGAAAGGGAGAAATAGAGATACTAAAGATAGAACTAGAGCTGTTTCCAAATATGCCAGCAAAGGAGTTACCATTAGGTGCCATCGTCCTCCTAAACACCACCTTTGGGTTGAGGCCTTGCATCAGAACTGAGAATGTAGAGGGAAGATGGCCGCTGTATAGATGTGATAGGGAGGGGGAAATACAGGCAGGTAAGAGATAGATGGAAGAGTGGATGATGGACAGATGGAGCAGAAGGGTTTTGACATAAACAGGAACATTTCTTTGCCTTAACAGGTGCTGACTTCATCCAATGATTTATTTTTTGCTCCAAATTCCAGCAGCTGCAGTCTCTCATGTCTGCAAATGTGATACCATTGTTCAAGAAGGAAGAAGCAAACAGCAGGAAGCTATTGACTTATTAGTTTAATGTCTGATGGCGGCAAGATACTGGAGTTTGTAATCATGGAAGAAAAAGACAGTCATTTAGAAAAGCTTAAAGCAATAAAAGCAGTTCACCATGTGGTAAATTATGATTGACAAATTTGCTGGAGTTCTTCAAGCAGTCAATAGAGGGGGCCCAAACTGTAAGGTGTTTGGTTTTCACGAAATCGTTTGACAAGGTGCCTTATAAAAGGTTGGTACGCAAGATAAAAGTTTATCCTGTGTGAGTTTATTAGGGAAGGAGAGCAGCAGCTGCTAACAGTTTCCCTGCTTCCTTGTTCCATTTATACAAGTTTTGCTGAGACTGTTGTTGGATAGCATGTATAGTTTGGTCTGCTTATTTATAAAAAGGATACACTGGCATTAAAGGCAATTCAAAAGACATTTGCTCAGTTAATTCCTGGAATACCAACTTGTCCTTTCACAAACAGGTAAAAAAGTTGAATCTGTATCTTTGAAGTTAAGAAGAATGAAGAGTGATCCTAATGACCTGAAGGGAATAAGACAGGGTGGTAGGTGTTTTATTTTTCCACTGAAGAGGAGAATCTCAAATGAGGGGACATGGTTACTAGGTAAGTGAGTTGTCATTAAGACTGAGGTGCATAGGAGTATTTTTTTTTACTGAGGGTGGTGAATCTCTGGAATTTTCTCCCCCATTGGGTTTGGGTGTCTAAATTAATAGAAGCATTTAAAGAAGAGATTGACGGTTTTTGTGAAATTGACACAGAAGAGAAGCTGCAGGTTAGGTTCAAATCAGTTATGATCATATTGCATGTCAGGATGGGATTGAGGGCTGAGTGGCCACTTTGGCATTTACTTTCTTGTATGTTCTTCTGATATTTTGGGAAGTTTCCTGGGAAAGGAATGTTGAAGATCTATGAAATTCCAGGTATTTATTGTCTACCTGTTTTTCCCCTTGCCTCTTATTCTGTGGCGGATAGCCTCAGTCCCCACCCAGAAGCTACTCTCCCTCAAACAGAATTATGGGTCATTGCTGCCCTCTTATGCTGCATTGAATAAGGACAGCTGTATTTTTGCTACCATGAGAAGATACATCTTCAGTAATATGCTTTTAGCACACAGACAGTTATCCAAATGGAGTCTGTTCAGAGAGTGGGTTGACCGCTGAACAATTAATTGTAGAAATTAGAAACATAGATACAAAGAAAACCTACAGCACAACACAGTCCCTTTGGCCCACAATGCTGTGCAGAACATGTACTTTACTTTAGAAATTATCTCAGACTACCCATAGCCCTCTATTTTTCTAAGCTCCATGTATCTATCCAGGACCCTCATAAAAGACCCTATTGTTTCCGCCTCCACCACCGCGGCCGGCAGACCATTCCATGCACTCACCACTCCCTGCGTAAAAAATTAATCCCTGACATTTCCTCTGTACCTACTTCCAAGCAGCTTAAAACAGTGTCCTCTCGTGTTAGCTATTTAAGCCCTGGGAAAAAAGCCTTTGAATATCCACACGATCAATGCCTCTCATCATCTTATACACCTCTATCAGGTCACCTCTCATCCTATGTCACTCCAAGGAGAAAAGACCAAGATCACTCAACCTATTCTCATAAGACATGCCCTCCAATCCAGGCAACATACTTGTAAATTCTCCTCTGCACCCTTTCTATAGTTTCCACATCCTTCCTGTAGTGAGGTGACTAGAACTGAGCACAGTACTCCAAGTGGAACCTAACCAGGGTTTCTATATAGCTGCAACATTGCCTCTCGGCTCTTGAACTCAATCCCATGGTTGATGAAGGCCAATACACCGTTAGCCTTCTATCCACAGAGTCAACCTGTGCAGCAGCTTCGAGTGTCCTACGGACTCGAACCCCAAGGTCCCTCTGATCCTCCACACTGCCAAGAGTCTCACCATCAATACTACATTCTGCCATCATATTTAACCTACCAAAATGAACTACCTCACACTTTTCTGGGTTGAACTCCATCTGCCACTTCTCAGCCCAGCTTTGCATCCTACTGATGTCCCACTATAACTTCTGACAGCCCTCCACACTATCCACAGCACCCCCAACCTTTGTGTCATCAGCAAATTTACTAACCCATTCCTCCACTTCATCATCCAGGTCATTTATAAAAATCACAAAGAGAAGGGGTCCCAGAACAGCCCCTGAGGCAGACCACTGGTCACCGACCTCTATGCAGAATATGACCCGTCTACAACCACTCTTTGCCTTCTGTGGGCAAGCCAACTGTGGATCCACAAAGTAAGGTCCCCTTGGAACCCATACCTCCTTACTTTCTCAATAAGCCTGGCATGGAGTACCTTATCAAATGCCTTGCTAAAATCCATATACACTACATCTACTTCTTTACCTTTATCAATGTGTTTATTCACATTCTCAAAAAATTCACTCAGGCTCGTAAGGCATGACCTGTCTTCAACAAAGCCATGCTGACTATTCCTAATCATAATATGCCTCTCTAAATGTTCATAAATCCTGCCTCTCAGGATCTTCTCCATCAACTTACCAACCACTGAATTAAGACTTTTCCTGGGCTATCTCTACTCCCTTTCTTGAATAAGGGAACAACATCTGCAACCCTCCAATCCTCTGGAATGACTCCTGTCCCCATTGATGATGCAAAGATCATTGCCAGAGGCTCAGCAATCTCTTCCCTCACCTCCCACAGTAGCCTGGGTTATATCTCGTCTGGTCCAGGTGACTTACCCGACTTGATGCTTTCCAAAAGCTTCAGCGCATCTTCTTTCTTTATGTCTACATGATCAAGTTTTTCATTCCGCTGTAAGTCATCCCTAGAATCGCCACGGTCCTTTTCCGTAGTGAATACTGAAGCAAAGTATTCATTAAGTACCTCTGCTGTCTCGTCCGGTGCCATACACACTTCTCCACTGTCACACTTGATTGGTCCTACTCTCTCACGTCTTATCCTCTTGCTGTTCACATACTTATAGAATGCCTTGGGGTTTTTCTTAATCCTGCTTACCAAAGCCTTCTCATAGCCCTTTCTGCTCTCCTAATTTCATTCTTAAGCTCCTTCCTGCTAGCCTTATAATCTTCTAGATTCCTATCATTACATAGTTTTTGAACATTTCATAAGCTTTTCTTTTCTTGACTAGATTTTCAACAGCTTTTGTACACCACAGTTCCTGTACCCTACCATCCTTTCCCTGTCTCATTGGAATGTACCTGTGAAGAACGCCATGTAAATATCCTCTGAACATCTGCCACATTTCTGCTCTACGTTTCCCCAAGAACACCTGCTCCCAATTTATGCTTCCAAGCTCCTGCCTGATAGCTTCATATTTCCCCTTACTCCAAGTAAATGCTTTCCTAACTTGTCTGTTCCTATCCCTCTCCAATGCTATGGTAAAGGAGATAGAATTATGATCGCTATCTCCAAAATACTCTCCCACTGAGAGACCCGACACCTGACGAAGTTCATTTTCCCAATACCAAATCAAGTACAGCCTCTCCTCTTGTAGGCTTATCTACATACTGTGTCAGGAAACCTTCCTGAACACACCAACAGACTTCACCCCATCTAAACCCCTCGCTCTAGGGAGATGCCAATCAATATTGGGGAAATTAAAATCCCCCATCACGACAACCCTGTTATTACTGCATTGTTCCAGAATCTGTCTCCCTATCTGCTCCCCGATGTCCCTGTTACTATTGGGTGGGCTATGAAAAACATCCAGTAGAGTTATTGACCACTTCCTGTTTCTAACTTCCATCCACAGAGACTTGGTAGACAATCCCTCCATGACTGCCTCCTTTTCTGCAGCCGTGATACTATTTCTGATCAACAGAGCCATGCCTCCACCTCTTTTGCCTCCCTCCCTGTCCATTCTGAAACATCTAAAGCCTAGCAGTCTTCGTAGCCATTCCTGCCCCCGAGCCATCCAAGTCTCTGTAATGGCCAAAACATCATAGCTCTAAGTACGGATCCATGCTCTAATCTCATCTGCTTTGTTCATTATACTTCTTGCATTAAAATAGACATCTCTCAAACCATCAGCCTGAGCGCATCCATTCTCTATCACCTACCTATCCTCCCTCTCACACTGCCTACAAGCTTCCTCTACATGTGAGCCAACTGCCCATTGCTCTGTCTCTTCAGTTCGGTTCCCACCCCCAATAGCCTTAGCAAACCTCCCTGCCAGGATATCGATCCCCCTCAGATTCAAGTGCAACCCTTCCTTTTTTAACAAATCATGCCTGCCCCAAAAGAGGTCCCAATGATCCAGAAATCGGAATCCGTGCCCTCTGCTCCAATCTCTCAGCCACGCATTTATCCTCCACCTCACTCTATTCCTATATTCACTGTCACATGGCACAGGCAGTAATCCCAAGATTACTACCTTTGAGGTCCTGCTCCTCAGCTTCTTTCCTAACTCCCTATAGTCTGTTTTCAGGACCTCCTTCTTTTTCCTACCTATGTCGTTGGTACCAATACGTATTACGACCTCTGGCTATTTACCTTCCCACTTCAGAATATTGTGGACGCGATCAGAACCGTCACGGACCCTGGAACCCAGGAGGCAAACTACCATCCGTGTTTCTTTCCTGTGACAACAGAATCTCCTGTCTGCCCCCCTAACTATAGAGTCCCCTATCACCGCTGTCATCCTCTTCCTTTCCCTACCCTTCTGAGCCACAGGGCCAGACTCTGTGCCAGAGGCACGGCCACTGTTGCTTCCCCCAGGTAGGTCATCCCCCCCAAAGGTTCTCAAACAGGGGGACAGCCACAGGGCTCTGGGTACATTCTAGTATAGACAATAGACAATAGGTGCAGGAGTAGGCCATTCGGCCCTTCGAGCCAGCACCGCCATTCACTGTGATCATGACTGATCATCCACTATCAGTATCCAGTTCCTGCCTTATCCCCATAACCTTTGATTCCACTATCTTTAAGAGCTCTATCCATCTCTTTTTTGAAAGCATCCAGAGACTTGGCCTCCACAGCCTTCTGGGGCAGAGCATTCCATATATTCACCACTCTCTGGGTGAAAAAGTTTTTCCTCAGCTCTGTTCTAAATGGCCTACCCCTAATTCTTAAACTCTGGCCTCTGGTTCTGGATTCACCCATCAGCGGGAACATGTTTCCTGCCTGCAGCGTGTCCAATCCCTTAATAATCTTATATGTTTCAATAAGATCCCCTCTCAGCCTTCTAAATTCCAGTGTATACAAGCCCAGTTGCTCCAATCTTTCGACATATGACAGTCCCGCCATCCCAGGAATTAACCTTGTGAACCTACGCTGCACTCCCTCAATAGCAAGAATGTCCTTCCTCAAATTTGGAGACCAAAACTGCACACAGTACTCCGGGTGTGGTCTCACCAGGGCCCTGTACAGCTGCAGAAGAACCTCTTTGCTCTTATACTCAATTCCCCTTATTATGAAGGCCAGCATGCCATTAGCTTTTTTCACTGCCTGCTGTACTTGCACGCTTGCTTTCAGTGATTGATGTACAAGAACACCTAGATCTCATTGTGCTTCCCCTTTTCCTAACTTGACTCCATTTAGATAATAATCTGCCTTCCCGTTCTTACCACCAAAGTGGATAACCTCACACTTATCCACATTAAACTGCATCTGCCATGCATCTGCCCACTCACCCAGCCTGTCCAAGTCACCCTGCATTCTCATAATATCCTCCTCACATTTCACACTGCCTCCCAGCTTTGTGTCTTCAGCAAATTTGCTAATGTTACTTTTAATTCCCTCATCTAAATCATTAATATATATTGTAAACAGCTGCGGTCCCAGCACTGAACCCTGCGGTACCCCACTGGTCACCGCCTGCCATTCCGAAAGGGACCCGTTAATCGCTACTCTTTGTTTTCTGTCAGCCAGCCAATTTTCAATCCATGTCAGTACTCTGCCCCCAATACCATGTGCCCTCATTTTGCCCACTAATCTCCTATGTGGGACTTTATCAAAGGCTTTCTGAAAGTCCAGGTACACTACATCCACTGGCTCTCCCTTGTCCATTTTCATAGTTACATCCTCAAAAAATTCCAGAAGATTAGTTAAGCACGATTTCCCCTTCGTAAATCCATGCTGACTCGGACCAATCCTGTTACTGTTTTTCAGATGTGTTGTAATTTCATCTTTCATAATTGACTCCAGCATCTTTCCCACCACCGATGTCAGGCTAACCGGTCTATAATTCCCTGTTCTCTCTCTTCCTCTCTTCTTGAAGAGAGAGACAACATTAGCCACCCTCCAATCCACAGGAACTGATCCTGAATCTATAGAACATTGGAAAATGATTTCCAATGCGTCCACGATTTCTGAAGCCACCTCCTTAAGTACCCTGGGATGCAGACCATCAGGTCCCGGGGACTTATCAGCCTTCAGACCCAACAGCCTATCCAACACCATTTCCTGCCTAATATAAATGTCCTTCAATTCATCCATTACCCTAGGTCCTTTGGCCACCATTATATCTGGGAGATTGTTTGTGTCTTCCCTAGTGAAGACAGATCCAAAGTACCTGTTCAACTCGTCTGCCATTTCCTTGTTCCTCATAATAAATTCACCCGCCTATCTGACTCTTGCCCTTCCCTCTCCTGACTGTTACCTGCTTAGCTGTCCCCTGAGGCCCTGGTATGACTACTTGCCTGTAGCTCCTCTCTATCATCTCCTCACTTTCACTGACTAGATGAAGGTCATCAAGCTGCATCTCCAGTTCTCTAACCCAGTCCCTAAGGAGCTGCAGCTCGACGCACCTGGCGCAGATGTGGCCGTCTGGGAGGCTGGGAGTCTCCCAGATATCCCACATCTGATACCCAGTATAGAACACCGGCCTCACAGACATACTTCCTGTTCCTATCCTTCACAAGTATCTTACCTCGCCTCGACCTATTATCGCCGAAGCCACATTGAGCCAAAGCCCTCCTACTCTATCTACCTCTACTCTTTCACCCACTCTATAAAGCTGTCTTCTTTTTAAATCCTTCCTGCCAGTCTAACTCTTTGATGCCCATGCACTTGCACAGTCCTGCCTCGATCAAACCACTAAAGTAAAGACTCTTCTCCTTTTAAATCCTTCCCGTCAGTCTAACTCGCTGACGTTCACACGCTTGTGCAGTCGTGCCTCAATCAAATTATCAGAATTGGAAACATCAAGCAGGGATCTAGCTCCATTTGTGAAGTCATTAGCAATTATTTCTGCAGTGTACAAGTTACTGTAACATAGGGTCATGGTCACTGAGTTCTAAGGAGAGCTTTGGACTCTCACCAATCATGTTCTCTTTACCGCATAAAATTGTCATCAGCGAATTTCACTGATGTGAGGCCTATGGAACTGGGAATTCTGTTGGCTCTGGGTACATTCTTTAATCACTAACAAGTCCTGCAAGACCTTTCTTAAAATCAGCTGTCAACGAAACAATTACACAGCTTCACATCTGTTTGCTTGTGGTTATTGTAAAAAATAACTTAATTTGAGTCCTGAGAACATTATTGAGAGACTAGCTTTGAGCAGTTGCTGTATCCATTGGCAAAGTTAACACTTGCAGTGAAAGAGTGAATTATTAGCAAACAGCATTGATGTTGCTTATTTGAGAGTGCAGTTCACAGGTGCAACTCAGTGTTGTCTGTTGTTTGCCTTTTTAATTTCCATTCCCAATCCCATTTTGTCTATCTGTTCCTGGTCTCCGACACAAAAGGCCCAATGTAAGCTTGAGGAACAAGACCTCAATTTCTCTCTGGGTATGTTGTCACATTCTGGACTTAATATCAAATGATACAGCTTCAGGTCTTTCAGTAACATTCTTGACCCGGTATGGGTCAGAACAAGCCAGGATATCCATCTATGATATTGGCTCGGGTTTCCTCTCTCCAGTAGGACAGACTAACCTATTGGAAATCTAAACTGTGCGTTTTGTAAATGTTACATTCTTTTGTCTCTGTTGTAACTACCCCCATCTCACAGCTCTAATGAACAAAGGGCCATGTTGTCCATCCTTATCATTAATCCATCAAACAGATGACCTTGTTTGCAGTTGGTCTCTATGCCAGCTCTAAAGATATTCTATTTGTCCATCAGACCATCAGATACAAGAATAGAATTAGGTCATTTTCCCCATTGAGTCTGCTCTGCCATTCCATCATGGCTGATTTATTATCCCTCTCAAACCCATTCTCCTGCCTTATCCCCAGAACCTTTGATGCCCTGGTTAATCAAGAGCCTATTAACCTCCACTTTAAATATACCCAATGACTTGGCCTCCACAGCCGTCCATGGCAGTGAATTCCACAGATTCACCACCTTTTGCCTAAAGAAATTTCTCCTCATCTCTGTTCTAAATGGATGTCCCTCCATTCTGAGGCTGTGCTATCTTTTCATAGACTCCCCCAATATGGGAAACATCTTTTCCTCTATCTAGGCTTTTAAATATTCAAAAGGTTTCAATGAGGCCCCCTCTCCCCTATTATTCTAAACTCCAGCAAGTACAGGCCCAGTTATCAAACACCCCTCATATGTTATCCCTTTCATTCCTGGAATCATTCTCCTTTGGACCCTGTCCAATGTCTGCACTTATAAGAACATAAGAAATAGGAGCAGGCCCATTGAGCCTGCCCCGCCATTCAGTAAGGTCATAGCTGATCTGTCCATAAACTCAGCTCCATTTACCTGCCTTTTCCCCATAACCCTTAATTCCCTTACTCTGTAAAAACCTATCTGTTTCTTAAATATATTTAGTGAGGAAGCCTCAACTGCTTCCCTGGGCAAATAATTCCACAGATTCATCACTCTCTAGGAAAAACAGTTTCTCCTCATCTCTGTTCCCGTCCTAAATCTTCTCACCTGAATCTTGAGGCAATGTCCCCTGGTTCTAGTCTCACCTACCAATGGAAACAACTTCCCTACTTCTATCTTATCTATCCCTTTCAATATTTTCTTATTTAAGGGGCCCAAGGCTGCTCACAATATCCAAAGTCTGACCAGTGCCTTATAAATCCTTGACATTACATTCTTGCTTTTATATTCTAGCACATCAGTTTATATGCTAACATTGCATTTGCCTTCCTCACCACCAACTCATCTTGCAAGTTAACCTTTAGGGAATCCTGTATGAGAACTCCCAAGTCCCTTTGCACCCCTGATTTCTGAATTTTCTCCCCTTTTAGAAAATAGTCTATGCTTTGTTCCTTCGACCAAAGTGTATGACCATACACTTCCCTACGCTATATTCCATCTGCCATTTCTTTGCCCATTCTGCCTATCTGTCTAAATCCTTCTGCAGATTTTTTGCCTCTTCAGACGTGCCCCTCCACCTATCTTCATATCATCCACAAAGCCATCAATTCCATGAAAAGAAGCAGCCCCAACAATGACCCATGAGGAATAACACTAGTTACGAGCGCCAACCCAAAAAGGCCGCCTTTATTCTCACTCTTTACCTCCTGACAGCCAATCTCCTATCTACGTTAGTACCTTTCTGGTAATACCATTGTTACTTCTCTTTTTTAGCACCCTATGTGCGGCACCTTGCCAAAGGCCTTCTGAAAATCCAAATAAACAACTTTCACTGGTTCTCTTCTATCCTTGTCCTATTCGTCCTCACTCACCCTTACTGCAATTTAATCAAGATGTGATGAAGGGTCTTTAACAAGCATTAGGTCTGATCTTCTTTCCATAGATGATGTCTGCTCTCCTGAGTAACTCCAGCATTTTCTGTTTTTGTAAATGTTGAGTAGGCAATTCAAAAAAAAATAGGTCTGTAAGCAGAGGCAGAAGAATCAACAATGCAGTAATTATGTTTATTCTGTTATAAATCGATGATTGAACAGCAACGAGAGGTGCAGGGCACAGACTTTCAGAAGAATGCCAAGCATTCAAGGAGTGAGAGATTTCGGTTACGTGGAGAGTTTGGAGATGCAGGGTTTCTTCTCCTCGCAATAGAGTGGGTGAAGAGGAGATTTGGCAAGTTCATTCAAAATCATTATAATTTGTGATATCAAAATTAAAGGAAAACTACGTATTTCTACAGGCACCACCTGGTGATCAGGAACACAGATTTAAGGAAGCTGGAGAGGCAAGATTTTCAAGGCAGCGAATGGTTGTAGTCTGGACTGCTTAGCCTGAAGGGTTGGGTGAAGTATCAAACAGTAATGGTTTTCAGTAGAAAATTGTATTAACATTTGAAAGTGAGAAAAATGCACTGTGCAGGCAAAGGACAGGAGAGTGGGAGGAAATTGTTTTTTTCTCATTTAAGGGAATCACTTCCTGCATTACAAAATTTTATGGTTTCAAGCTAATTTAGTAGGATGATGCAGCAAATCTCCAGAGAAAAAGCAAAAGTACTTTGACAAGATAATTTAAGTAGGAAATTCTATGCAAGGAAGTTTGCTGTGTTGCTGCAGTGTCTCTTGTATTTGGTATGCATTTGAGCCATAATGTACTATCGATGGTGGAAACAACTGAATTTGGTGTGAACTAGGTACCAAGTAAATATTTTTGTTCAGGATAGTGCTGAACTGCGAGAAGGTTGTTGTAGTTCTACTCATCTAGAAGGGTGGAGAGTGTTGCATCACAATCCTGCCTGATGTCTTGCTGATGCTGAAAGGGTTTTGGGAAGCTATAAGGTAACGGATTCACAGCAGAACAGCTAAACCAAATGTGCTCTTGTGAATGAACTGTTCAAGAGTTCCCTAGTGTTTGATATGCTCCCAGGTAATTGATAGCAGTGAATTAAATTATTGTAATTATGCTGTGATTTAAGAGAAGATATTTGGATTTCCTGTTGGAAAAATCCATTGCCTGCCACATGAATGTTCATTGTCATTTTTTATCCACAAACTGCATGCTGTCCTGGTCTTGATTTTCAATGAAATGGCATCTGCAATTGACCTGTTGAAATGGTAGGCAAATTGGAGTGAATCTAAGCCACTTCTCAGACAGAAGTTGCTATGTTTCGGGACAAACATATGGGTGTAAGTGCTACTGGGTTGTAGTCATTGAGACAGAGTATCACATTCTTCTTAGGCACTAGTATAATTGAAACCTGCTTGAAGCAGATAAGTACCTCAAACTGCCGAAGCAAGAGGTTAAAGATACCGGTGAACACTCCAACCAGTTGATCAGCATAGATCTTTAGTACTTGGGGACAGATACATCATCTGGGCTGGATGCTTTTCATGGGTTTGTGAATGTGCCTCCATGTTTTGATAGTCAAAGCAGGCATAGATGGCACTGAGTTCATCTGGAATGAAGCCCTGTTGTTACCCGTTTGCTTGGTTTCACTTTGTAGGTAATAGCACTCAAGCCTTGCCACAGTTGTTGAGTATCTTTCAGTGACGTATCTGTGGTGTATTCATTCAGAACCACAGATGCGTCCTTAAACACAGCCCAGTCCATCAACTCAAAGCAATCCCATTACCACTCCTCAGCCTCCCACGACCACCCCTTTGTTGTTCTATGTCTGGATCTTTGCTCTTTAATCTCTGCCTTCTGTGCAGGTAGGAGCTGGACAGCTAAGTCATCAGATTTCCCAAAACGTGGTCTAGGTATGGAACGGTAGGCGTTCTTAATCGTAGTGTAACAGTGGTTGAATGTATTGTGCTGCAGTTGATATGTTGATGAGAATGAACATTATATTCTATATTTTCAGGTAAATTACTCTCCCATCGCTCCCCATTATCACACAAATGTCACCTTTTCACCATTTCCTTACAATGTCTTCCAAATGATCTGTACTCATTCTCTTTATCAACTGATCTGTCTTAACCCATCTCCATACACTCCTTTTCCTTCCACCTCTCCTTTCCTCCCCATCTCCGTTTTGAAAACTGTGAACTCTCCGCTCTTCTGTCGGATCTGAGGAAGGGCCAAATGCGTGTGTGGGGTGCCCCGAGCAGAGACATGGGGATTGTGAGGGTAGAATTCAAAGGGGTTCAATCAGAAAGTTAGGTGCAAGGCAGTATCAGAGGTCAAACCTCATAATTTGGGGAAGAGTCAGGAATGATAGACATCAGGGTAAGGTTGAGTAACAGTCAAGATTCGGGGCTGAGGGTGTTGAGTGGGAGAGGGCAGCTGAGAGGCTGAGAGTAAGAAGCTGGAAAGAGCAGTGATAAGTAAGGGAGTCTAATTTTGTGGGCCTTCCAGCATAGACTTGAAACCTGATTGCCCATTACAGACACACTTCAAGGCAATGTGACCACGTTATCCAGGCTACGTGTGTAAGTAATGGTTGGAAATGCCCAGTCACATTATGAGAGAAGCATAATTTCAAAAATTGTCACAGTGGCTTACCGGAGAAATGAGCTAATGGGAATCCTTCAAGAGTCGGCATAGAATTGATGAGCCAAAAATCATCCTCCTATGCAGTAAAGACGGAAGACAGTTCACTCTAGGAACAACTGTTTTTCCTACTTGTATCACTCAGGAAAAGCAGCATGCCCCAGGTGGTTATTGTAAGGGAATGAAAGTGTTAAATAAGACCACCAAAATCATTCAAGTACTCCACTGGCACAGGTCTAGCCTTGGTTATTGTGCTCCTTGTAAATCCATAGATGTGGACAATTTGATTAGGAGGATCAAATTAAGAGCTGTATTTGTTTAAAATAACATCGTAAAACCAATGGTGTACTCAAAGGAGACAATGAAATTTGAATTGTCTCCAGCTTCGATGGCCATAATTGATTGAAAATGAACTGTATTTCACATTGTAGGATTATGCACATTTTAACATGGGATTTTTAATGCATATATTGTGGCAAGCATTTGACAGTCAAGGAAGCTCATTAACTCGTTTTATTGTAGTAAACACAAAACAGATTGGGCATCATGACCCAGAGAGCAAACACAACCACTGTTATACAGATAAGGGAGGAGACCATCACACACCCCGGTTATAGTTAGGGTGACCCACAAATACACAAATGAATAATTGTATTACACAAGCTAAAATGTAGCAATAAATGAACTGCAACTTCCCACCATAATCACACAAAAGCATTTTAACACAAGAACAATAAACAGCGCTGATCATTAAAAATGCAGGGGTGGTCTATTGACCACGCCCCCCCCCCCCCCACGTGGAGCATCACACTGCCCCCACCTGAGGGGTCAGCCGTCCTCAGCAACCCCAGAGTCCATGACCAAATCCAAACATCCCAGTGAGCAGAGCGATACTGCTGCCTGGAGCACTGGGGGCTTCTGTAGCCCCCTCCTGGGAAAGCCCTGTTTTTGTGATGCAAAGGGCAGGGCACCTAGAGTATCACTTCTTTCCTTCAACCTCGCTGGGTTAGTGGTGGCCAAGAACTGACATAGTGCCAGCTGGTCCCGGTGCAGCATGACTGCCTTCCGCCGCACAGGCAACTACACCTGATATACTGTACCACATCGGAAACACGGTCGAGCACCTCTCCAGTGCTTCCCAGCCCGGGGGATAGTCCCTTCTTCCGGGAGGACCAGTGGAGCCATACTGGTGCCCCCACCATGTACTGCTGCATTGGCACACTCGACTGCCAGCCGGACCCCTCCCGGGACGTGTAAGGGTCGCAGCAGTGGACTGAACAGCTCTACGTCCTGCCTCCACCAAGGCCAATAGGAGCATTCACGCAGCCTGCCCAACGTCTTTGCAACTCCGAGATGGCCGGCCCCCACCAGCCCGTGCACCGACCGCAGCACCGTGGCGTGGTGCCCCCGGTGGGGGGGGGGGAGGCACCAGCTGCAAGAGATGGCTGACAGCATCGGACAACTGCCATCGCCGGAACAGCAACTGTCATGGACCTCCAGTGTTCCCCACTGTGAGTACAGGGCTTTGGTCTCTGGGTCCAGGGCGGAGACCTCTGCCCACTCCGGCCGTCGTCCCACACTCAGCCATTCCCACGTCCGGGCCAGCACAGGATCGCTTACCAGTTCGCTGCGCAGCTGCTCGTGGTCCGCAGTGGGGAGGTCGTCGCTGGCTGTCACCGTTGCTTGCCCATGGTTCAGCGGTGTTGCGTTGGGCCGCTGCCGGGTGTGCTGCACTGCCACGGGCTGCCGTGAAACCGGTGGTGGTGGCTACTCCCGCTGGGACTGCTTCCTGGAGTTGCCCTGCCGGAGAGCCACGGCTTCAGCTCCGAGGTAGAGTGTTGTCCCCGACAAATCCACACAGGCCCTCCAGCGGGACAGCAAGTCCAGGCCAATGATGCAGGACTCAGATATCGGTGAGCCACACCTCGTGCTCCACTGTGATGTACGGCCTCCTCTTTCCTCTCATCGCCACACAATCGCCGGTAACCATAGCTACCTGGACCATTGTTGTTGTCCACCATGCAGTCCACCTTTAAGACTTGCTCTTCACCCAAACAACCCACCCAGAGGGGAGTGAACGAAAGAGTTCTGCTGCAGGGCTCGAGAGGTGCTGCCCGTTTGGCATTTCCCGATGGCTGCTCTGAGCTGTGCCGTGGTGCCAGTGCGAGGTAGTCCCGAGCCAAATGGCCTGCCTCACTGCACCGGTAGCAGAGATCGCTTTGTGGTCGGCGCGAGGCTGATCGGGCCTGTCTCATGGGCTCCTCCTCTGCCTCGGTGACACTAGCCCGGGCTTGCGGCATGCGGGGCAATGCTGGAGAGCCCTGGCGGGGGGGCTAAAATTGCTTCTGCTCTCTCTGCCTGGGCAAAATCCCACAAAAGCATTTTAACACAAGACCAATACTGGTTGTTAGAAATGCATGGGTGGGATGTCAACCACACCCTGACCCCCTCCCCCCCCCCCCAGGAGTGTCAGAATATATTAAATGTTTGAAGTGAAAACTCTCTGGGTCATGGTGCCCGGTCTGTTTTGTGTTTATCATAATAGAAGATGAAAACTTTTCAAAGCTACCTTGTAAAGGCATTTTAATAAATGTAGAAAAATATGGTGCTCGGCAAGGGTTTAAGATGATTTTCCTTCATATTAGATTAGATTAGATTAGATTATGAGGACACGCAGTCCTCTTTTATTGTCATTTAGTAATGCATGCATTAAGAAATGATACAATATTCCTCCGGAGTGATATCACAGAAACACAGGACAGACCAAGACTGAAAAACTAACAAAAACTACATAATTATAACATATAGTTGCAACAGTGCAACAATACCATAACTTGATGAAGAACAAGCCATGATCACAGTAAAAAAGTTCAAAGTCTCTCGGAAGTCCCACATCTCACGCAGACGGGAGAAGGAAGAAAACTCTCCCTGCCATGCCCGACCACAGTCCAACTCTAACTCTGATCAGCCCTCCGACACCGAGTACCGAGCACCATCTCTGCCGAACGCTTCGAGCTCAGCCTCGGTCGCCAGCAGCAGGCAAAGCCGGGGATTTTGGGGCCTTCCCTCCGGAGATTCTTGATCGCACAGTAGCAGCGGCAGCGAACCAGGCGTTTCAGAAGTTTTTCTCCAGATGTTCCTCTGCTTCTCACATCTGTCTCCATCAAATCAGAATTGTGCACAGTCCCTACTTAACAAATACGATATAATTTCACCGGAGAGCTGCACGCGCTGCGTCGCCATCTTCTCTTCCTGCCTCATAACAGCTAATTAGTTATCATCCAAACTGCGAAAGATTCACTCATGTTCCCAAATATATTGGATCATTCACTAGTTCGTTCCTTGTACTCAAACTGAGAGGCTCATTCCTCTTGGAGAGTCAAGACTGGGCACTGCAATGTCAGGATGAGGGGTCTATTTCAGACAGAAATGAGAAATTTCTTCACTCAGAGTTATCACAGTATTCCACCCTGAAGAGCCATGGATGCTCTGTAACTGAGCATAATCAAGGAGAACAGTCATTTAAAGTTACTGGATCTGTGTCCACAGGTGCAGGCAATTGATTGGAGGCTTGAATCAAATCCCACTGCAGTTAAATGAAAATGCCAATATCAGTAATGTCACCATGAAAAGACAAGATTCTTACAAACACCCGCTTCCCAATTCAATATTGTGCTTTCAGGGAAGGTGTGCTCAGTCTAGCTAACATTTAACTCTAGACTCGGAGCAATGTAACTGATCTCTCCTGGCCCAGTGAGCTCAGGCAGGTAACTAAGGTGAGCCTTGATAGGGACATCCACATCCACGTTCAGAGTGAGTAAATGAACTAAAATATTACAAGGTTAATCGATATTAAGACCAAAGAACTCACAAAAAATTGAGATTTAGTGTGGTGAACTTGGCAAAGATAACTCACCATGATTTGGTTGGACGATCGATAAGGCTGTCTATTATTCCCCTCAGGATGGTGCTGGGATATATTCTATCCAGGATGATTGAACTGCAATAGTCTGCTGCTATTTATTTTGTTGTCTAGCCAGTATTATTATGAATAACCAGTATTATTAATAATTATTAAGAATTGCACATTAATAATAACTGAAATCTATGTATGAACCCGATTAAGCATAATAGCATACAATTGAACTGAAATGAGAGGGCATCGGAAACCGGTCAGGCAGAGTCCACACAAGATGCTCTTTTAAATTTTATTTTGAGAAACAGTGCGGAACAGGCCCTTCTGGTCCTTTAAGTCATGCTGCCAGCAGCCCACCCAGCCTGATCATGGCACAATGACCAATTAACCTACCGAGTGGTACGTCTTTGGACTGTGGGAGGAAACCCATGCATTCACAGTGGGGATGTACATACTCCTTTACAGATGACACCGGAAATGAACTCCAAATGCCGATGCCTCAAGCTGTAAGAGCACCATGCTTACTGCTGCGCTACATTGCAAAGAAACTCAGCAGGTCAGGCAGCATTTACAGAGAGACATAGATTTTTCAGGCTTAGAGGAGATTTGGTATGTCACCAATAACGTCAGCAATTTTTTACAGATGTACTGTGAAAAGCATTCTAACTGTTTTATATATATTCTTAAGCTACAGGAGCAGAGTTAGGCCATTTGGCCCATCGAGTCTGCTCCGCCATTTCATTATAACTGATCTATTTTCCCTCTCAGCCCCAACAGTCATAGTCATAGTCAAACTTTATAGATCCCAAGGGAAATTGGTTTTCGTTACAGTTGCACCAACCAAGAATAGAGTATAAATAAAGCAATATAAAACCATAAATAATTAAATAGTAATATGTAAATGCCAGGAAATAAGTCCAGGACCAGCCTATTGGCTCAGGGTGTCTGACCCTCCAAGGGAGGAGTTGTAAAGTTTGATGGCCACAGGCAGGAATGACTTCCTATGGCGCTCGGTGTTGCATCTCGGTGGAATGAGTCTCTGGCTGAATGTACTCCTGTGCCCAACCAGTACGTTATGTAGTGGATGGGAGACATTGTCCAAGATGGCATGCAACTCCTGCCTTCACCCCGTATCCCTTCATGCCCTGACCAATCAAGAATCTATCAATCTCTGCCTTAAAGGTACATAAAGACAAGGCCTCCGCAGCCGCCTGTGGCAACAAGTTCCCAGATTCACCACTATCTGGCTGAAGAAATTATTCTTCATCTCTGTTCTAAAAGGACGCCCCTCCATTCTGGGACTGTGTCCTTTAGTCCTAAATATATATAAATATATATATTTATAGTAATGTATAGTTTGTTGTTATGTATTGCAATGTACTGCTCAGAACAACAAATTCCACAACGTACGCCACTGATATTAAAGCTGATTCTGATAGGAATATGGGGAAGGAGTATAAGCTGTAAGGTGATAGGTGAAGTGAGGTGAGGGGGAAGATAGATCATCCACTTCCTCTTCACCTATTCCCAGGATGAAGCTTTCCTTTCCAGAATATCAGGCATGTCTGCCCTCTTCAAAAATGCAATTTCCCTTCCTCTATCATTGATGCTGCCTTCACCCGCATCTCCTCTATTTCCTGGACATCCAGCCCCACCCCACCTTCTGACTGCCTTAATAAAGATAGAGTTTCTCTTGTCCTCACCTACCACCTGATGAGCATCCACATCCAGAACATCATTCTGCTCAATTTCCGTCATCTTCATCAGGATTCCGTCACCAAAGACATCTCTATCTACACCCACCCCCAACTGTTCACTTTCCACAGGAATTGCTCTTTCTGCGATTCCCTTGTCCATTCATCCCTCACCACTGATCTCCCTCCAGGCATTTATCCCTGCAAGCAGAACAAGTGCTAAACCTGCCTATTCATCTCCTCCCTCACCTCCATTCAGAGCCCCAACGAGTCCTTCCAGGTGAGGTAACACTTCACCCACAAACCTGCCAGGGGCATTTACTGTATCCATTGTTCCTAGTGTGGCTTCCTCTACATTGGCGAGACCTGGTTTAGATGGGGTGGGACTGCTTTGTCAAGCACATCTGCTCCATCTGCAACAGGCAGGTTTTCCAGTGGCCAACCATTTTAATTCCAATCCCAATTCCCATTCTGACATTTCGATCATGGCCTCCTCTATTGGCAAGATGAGGCCACTCACAGGTTAGAGGAGCAACACCTGATTTTCCGTTTGTTCGCCTCCAACCTAGTGGCATGAACATCGGTTTTCCAATTTGCGGTATTTTCTCCCTCCTCTTCATCCTCTCTTTTCCAGTTCCCTATTCTCCTCCCCCTTATGCCATCTCTTCTCTTCACCTGTCTATCACCTCTGTCTGGTGTCGTTCTTCACTCCCTTTCTTGTATAGTACACTCTCCCCTCCTATCTTTTTCTTCTTCTTCAGCCCAATACCGTTCCCACCTATCAGCTCCCAGCTTCTCAGTTCATAACCCACGCCCCCATCTCAACTATCGTCCCCTTCGCCTGGCTTCACCGATCCACCTTCCAGCGTACTCCTTCTCCTCCCCCTCCACCTTCTTATTCTGGCTTCTTTCCCCGTCCTTTCCAGTCCTGATGATAGGTATTGGCCCAAAACATCAAGTCTTTATTCTTCAGAAATGCTTTCTGACCTGCTGGGTTCCTCTAGCACTTTGTGTGTGCTACTTTGGATCTTCAGTATCTGCAGAATCTCTTGTGTTTATGAGGTAGAATTCATATTATACTGTAGCTTTTGTTGGCAGAATCTGTCTATGAAGGCACGTTCACAGTCTCAGTAATTAGGTTCAGCAGTTTTAACAAGGCTCATTGCTCTTCTATAGATTTATATGTTAAAACCAATCAACACCAACTTCCACAGCACCTCATTATACAGTTTAACAACTGACTTCATGGAGAGGTCCAACCATATATTAATAATAACATGTGAGGCATATTTTATCACGGTGTTGCTGAGTAAACAGCAAGTTGTGTTGCAAATGGTCCTTCAGAGTAAAAAAAAACATTTATATCACATTGGACTGTTGCCATTCATCAGAAGAACATTCTGCAATTCTACTTTTTTACTTGAATGTGGTGATTATTTGATGTCACGCTGTTCTATTGCATCTTTCTCTCATGTCACAGCTCCCGTTGAATTCCAAACCAAGCGGAATTTATTTTGCAATTCTCTGTTGATCTAACTTGAAACCAAATTGTCAGTGGTTACTGAGTTCTGAGGTTATGCAAAAAGAATTCTACCCAAGTTTTGTTGTCTCACTTGTTACGTACCCCGTAACTGGGTTGCCAAACCAGCAGAAATGGATCACTCAGTTGGAGTCTGGATTACTAAGAAAGTTTTATTAAAGAAACAAGCAACACAGTAATCGAAAGGATAATAAATGCAACAGTTCAGCAATGATAAACACATGTGCACAGAATTAAGATAACAGCATCAATCAAGCTCTATCGCTGTCTAGGGGTAAATGACCAAATTTCAAAGTGACACAAAAGTTCAGTCCAATTTAGTTCAGTTCGCAGTAATCGTTGCCATGGCGATGGACAATGTGGGGGGAGAGAGAGAGAGAACGGGAACGACCGATCATTCAGACACGGCTTCCACTCACAGACCGGCGATATGGCTCACAAGCAGCTTTTGGGCAGTTCCTTGGTGATGTCACCTGAGGTCACCAACTGTGACCCCTCCTCCAGATGCGGTCGATCCTCTGCAGTGAACTCGGCACCCAAGCAAGGGCGGACACACACCGGGTTCCCGCTGATCGTACCTTTCCACCCTGTGCGTTGTCGGTACTTCCCACCGACTCGTGAGAGGCACACCGCTTCCAGGGTCTCGTTACTTCGGGTGTTGTGTGTCCCGCCTTAGCGAACCTGTCCCTTTTTATCCCCCTGCTGGGGTATCGCCTGTCCATCACTTCAAACAGTTCAGGGTTCAAAGGGGGAGCCGCTCCAGACAGCTCTCTCACCCGTCCCTTCATGACACATCTCCAGATCGCCTGTTCATCACTTCAAACAGTTCAGGGTTCAAAGGGGGAGCCGCTCCAGACAGCTCTCTCTCCCATCCCTTCATTACACATCTCCAGACGCTGCTCCATTGTTCCTTATCTCTCCTTCCCCTGAGGACAGGTGGCAGACCAACTGCTGATGTCACTGATGCTAACCCAGGTCAGCAAACATCTTAATTCTATGTGTATTCTCGTCACACACTGTCTGACTCTACACCTTTAGTTGTAGAAATGTAAACTTCAGTGAAAACTATCCTACCCAGAGGCAAGGATAGGTGAGTTCACTTATTCAGGATAATTTTTCTCTGCCCCAATATATCACCAAATATGAGGTTGAGGAAACCACAAATTGATTGCTATCACATTAGATCTTGTTTATATGCTTATGAATCCAAATATATGATGTTATCATTCATGTATTGATAAAAGTGTGCTTAGTTCCCTTTTCCTCTTATAATTTGCATGTCTGTGTGGATTCCATGTTCCATTGTTTTGTTTTATCTTGGTCCTGAATTAATAACCAGCATTTTTAATTTCTGGAATAAAACTGGAGGAGCAGCAGGTCATGGAGAGGATAATAATTAATGTTTTAGTTTGACATTTGCTTTAAAACTGGGAACAAGTTTTGGGATGTAGATGAAGTTCTATAGTAGAAGGGGGCTGCTTGGTGAAAGGGTGGAGGTCTGCTTAAGACTGGACAGCAGGAAGGATTAAATTCCATATGAGTAATAGTGTGGAGAAAGAGAGGGGAGTAAGAGGACATAAAGGATCATAATGTCCAACTGGATGATGTTTAGGCTAATTCTCCGAAATTGCTGGATAAAAATTTGTGAATGCTCAAATTCTGGAATGAAAATGCTGGAAATACTGGTAATCTAACATTGTTGGGTGTTGAATCTGGAAGGCTGCAAAACATTTTGTTAAAAGGTGAAGTGCTGAGCCTTGAGCTTGCCAGAATTCCCAGATTTTGTTCATCTGCCTTTGGGAAAAATAGAAATAGATGTTAACACCAAGGAATTTAACATTGCTGACCCTCTCCATCGCTGATCCCCCAGTGATGACTGGTTTATTGATCTCTGGTTTCCTCCTCCTGAAGTCAATAGTCACCTTCCTGGTTTTGCTGACATTGAGTGAGAGGTGGTTGCTGTGTCGCCACCATTGATTCAGCCAATGGCAGTGGTGTCATTGGCAAACTTAAATATGGCATTGGAGCTGTGCTTAGCCCCACAGTTACACATATAAAGTGAGTAGAGTAGAGGGCTAAGCGCACAACCTTGTGGTGCACGTATGCTGAGGGAGATTGTGGATGAGATGTTGTTGCCAATTCAAGCTGACTGGGGTTTGCAAGTGAAAATATTGAGAATCCAGTTTCACAAGGGCATATTGAGGCCAACGTCTTTAAGCTTTTTGATTAGTTTGGAGGAGATGATCATATTGAATGCCAAGCTGCAGTCAGTAAAGAGCGTATTGATGTATGTATCTTCGCTGTCCAGATGTTTCAGGATTGAGTGAAGAGTCAATGAAATGGCATTTGCTGAAGACCTGTTATGATGATAGGCAAGTTGAGAGCAGATCCTAGTTGCTTCTCAGACAGGAGTTGATTTGCCTCATCACCAAACTCTCAAAGCACTTCATTACAGTGGATGTAAGTGTTACTGGACAATAGTCATTGAAGCAGGTTAGCACGTTCTTCTTAGGCACCAGTATAAATGAAACCTGCTTGAAACAGGTGGGTACCTCAGACTGCCAAATAAAGAGGTTAAAGATATCAGTGAACAGACCAATCAGTTGATCAGCACATCAGCACAGGTCTTTAGTACTCAGCCAGGTACCCCATCTGTACCGAATGTTTTCTGTGGGTTCACCCTCCTGAAGGATGCTCTCACATCAGCTTCAGAGACTGAAATCACAGGGTTATTGGGGTTGTGGGAGTTGGTGAAGGTTCCTCCCTGTTTTGAAAAGTGACCATAAAAGGCAATGAGCTCATCTGGGGATGAAGCCTTGTTGTGACCTATGTCACTTAGTTTCACTTTAAAGGAGGTGATAGCATTTCAAGCCCTGCTGTTGAGCATCCTTCAGTGACTCAGATTTGGTCTGAAATTGCTACTTTCTATGTGAGATGGTTTCCAGAGATCATTTCTGAACCTCTTGCATTTTACTCGGTCGCCAGACCTGAATGCCTCTTACCTGGACCTCAGTAGATTGTGGATTTCATGGTTTATCCAGGGCTTCTGGTTGGGGAAGACTCTGAATGACTTGGTTGTGGTATACTCATCTCGGACATTTTTTATAACATCCTTGCCAACTGTGGTGTATTCGTTCAGATCCTCTGATGAGTCCTTGAATATGGTCCAGTCCGCTGACCCAAGACCATCCTGTAGCTTCTCCTGCCTCCCACAACCACCCCTTTGTTGCCCTTATCTCTGGAGCCATGATCTTTAGCCTCTGCAGGTATGCAGGTAGGCGGACGGCCAAGTGATCAGATTTCCTGAAATGCAATTTAGGCATGGAACAGAAGGTATTCCTATAATTGTAGTTAACAGTAGTCAAGTGCTTTGGGAGCCCTAGTGCTGCAGGTGATATGTTGATGATAATTGGGCAGAGAGTTCTTCAAACAGTCCTGATTGAAATCTCCAACAATGATTTGAAAGGCCTTGGGGTAAGCTGATTCTCGTTTGCTGAGGCCAGCACAAAATGATGGGTAATAAATGCTGGCCCCATCACCTATGCTCATGAATTTATCCATTTCTTTCAAACAAAAACTGCTTTGGAGATTGTATCAATTGAAGATTACTCTTATCTTTGGAAGCTGCTTTAGAGATTAGGCAGAAGCATCGTTTTGGCACATAGGGTTAGGGAATTCTCTTTCTAATTACAGCTTATTGCAGCATACATTCCCTCAAATATCATTGACTGAGCTCAATTTTTTTTTTGTGAATTTTACTTCCTTTTGCTTTCACCAACTGAAGACCCAGATGTTTCATAAGATGCCAATGGGCTTGTATTCAAGTGCCTGCTTTTTTACTTAAGAGACTGTACTGTAAGATTTGATTTGAGGTGGGGCAGATTAAATTATCTTGCCTTAAGGAGTTTGTTCTAAGTCAAGTCACATTTCTGGCAGATGCCATTGTAAAATTATAGCCCGCTTAGAAAAAAGTGGAAATACTTTGCAAACTAGCAAATGGTGTCCAACTGAAGCCAGCACAGAGGAATCTCTTAAAGTTACTGGGGAGCCATTATCAGGACAGAAAATACTGGTAGTATATTTTTTGGCAGCTTTGATCGTTTCCGGCAAAGGGTCCAAGACTCGCTATAAAAGACAGACAGCTGCTATGAAATATACAAATATACATTTTGAAATTTTCTTATTTTAAATAACTCTCGAAATCTCAGCTGTACGTTTCAGAGCAAGTGGGAAATACCCTATACAAAGACATGGCTTTTGTTTATTTTCGATGCTTAAATACTGTTATAGACTGATTAATATTTTTTAAAAATGATCCTTGTGTCATTCTAATAAGTGGAGATTCTCACAGCTGAAGGATACAACAGCAGTAGACCACTTAACAAGCATCCTTATGGTGGTCCTGGCAGATTTCCTTTCTCCCTCTGGTGCACAGCTTGACCCTGAACCAGACTGGAAGAGTGAACCATTTTCTTTGTATCAACCCTTGAATGGTGTTACTGTCAATTACAGTCCATCCGAGAAAGTCTTGAGAAACTTAGATAAAGCATTCAGACTTTTTGTTCTGAAATTTCCTGGGACATGATAAATTTAGAATTCCGTTGACTCAATGTTTTTTTTTGGAAAAGTAATTTGAATAGCCCACAGTAAGCTTGTTCTTCTTAACCCCAT
This sequence comes from Mobula birostris, assembly GCF_030028105.1. Lineage (NCBI taxonomy): Eukaryota > Metazoa > Chordata > Chondrichthyes > Myliobatiformes > Myliobatidae > Mobula > Mobula birostris. The sequence continues at coordinate 91,827,910 of NC_092381.1, forward strand.
CAGTCCGACAGGGGTATAGGCTGCCGAAAGCAGCTCATCAGAGTCCTCTGTACTGGGCCAGTCTTTCAAATTATCCCCAGGTATAGCCTGTCTTACATCTTCTAGGTGAAGATTTTTGATCTCCCAGGGGTGAGGTCTTCAGAGCTTCTACTGATGTTTCTGTAGCTCTGGGTTGTTACAGGATAGCATTGCTACCCCCACAACAGTAAGCATGTTGATGAAGCAAAAACTGCAGAAGTGGTGCAGTTAATGACTGACTCATCCTCATCATTAAACTAATCCACTTGGGCACTATTGATGTGACCAGATTCCTAGAGTTTAGAATTTCATATCCTTTCACCACACTTTACAGATTATCGGCAAAATATGACTTGATTTCTGGAGATAATCAGCTGTTTTAACATTCCAATTCACAGTTTTGTTTCGCTACATTATAAATGAAAGGCTGGAAGCTTTAATAACTTAAAAAAGGTCACAATTTTACAATGGCATATGTGAGTGTCTTACTGAAAAAAAGGGAAAAAAGCTAAGTGGGCAAATCCGACTCCTGTATTTTTCATTCAGTTATTTTTAGGAGACACAAAACCTAACAGTTGACGTTTTAAACAAACCTGAGATGGCTACCTACCAGTGGAAGCACAGCACATTTTTCTTTGGGAGGGAGAGAGACATTCAAGTTAAAAGAAATAGCACAAAAAAAAAATGAAACTAACAAGCAACAAGTACGGCCATGGATTTATAACTGTGAGTACTGAGCAATAATAAATAAAAATAGTTGGCTATGTCAGAAAGATAGAGATGTTCAATTGAACAACAGAAAATGGGATGATGTATACTGAACAAATTCAGTAGTATTTTGAAGCAAGTGAAATAGCTGATGAAAAACAAATGCCAGTGTTGCTGAGTACAGTGGGTGGAAAAGCACACTGTTAGTTTAGAACTTTAACTGCTCCGACCAAACCTGCCAAAATGAGCTATGCTGATATTGTGCACATAATGCAGAAACATTTAGAACCAAGACCATTGTTTATTGCAGAAAACTTTAAGCTATAGGACCATACGCTCCAAGAGCAGAATTAAGCCATTTGGCCCATTGAGTGTGTTCCACCATTTCATCATGGCTGATCCAATTTTCCTCTCAGCCTCAATCTCCTGTCTTTCCCCCATATCCCTTCCTGCCTAGATCAATCAAGAATCTATCAACCTCTGCCTTAATTATACATAAAGATGGTCTCCACAACTACCTGTCCCCACACAGACCCCCGTGGAAGACAACTAGTTACCAGCATCCCACCAGAAAAGGCTTCCTTCATTCCCACACTTTGCCTCCTGCCAATCAGCTACTTTTTTGTTCATTCTACAATCTTTCCTGTACTATCATGGGCTCGTAGCTTGTTAAGCAGCCTCATGTGTGGCATCTTGTCAAATATCTTCTGAAAATCCAATGACACATCAACTAATTCTCCCTTGTCTATTCTGCTTGTTATTTCTTCATAGAATTCCAATAGATTTGTAAAGTAAGATCTTCCCTTGTGTAAACTATGCTAACTATGATCTATTTTATCATGTTCCTTCAAGTACCCTGAGACCCCATCTTTAGTAATCGACTCCAACGTCTTCCCAACCACTGGGGTCAAACTAACTACCTATAATTTCCTTTCTTCTGCCTCACTCCCTCCTTGAAGAGTGGAGTGATATTTGTAATTTTTCAGTCTTCCAGAACCATTCCAGAATCTAGTGATTCTTGAAAGATCATTATTAATGCCTACACAATCTCTTCAGCCACTTCTTTTGGCACCCTGTGTACACCATCTGGTTCACATGACTTATCTACCTTCAGACCTTTCAGTTTCCCAAGAACCTTCTCCCTAGTAATGGTAACTTCACACATGTCATGACCCCTGACACCTTGAACTTCAACCATACTGCTAGTGTCTTTCATAGTGAAGACTGATGCAAAATACTCATTCGGTTTGCCCATTACTACCTCTGCAGCCTGCTTTTCCTGTGGTCTAATATCCACTCTCACCTCTTTTTTACACTTTCTGTACCTAAATAAACTTTTGGTGTCCTCTTCAATAAGGCGAGCTTATTTTCACATTCCATCTTTACCTTCTTAATAATGTCTTTTAGTTGCCTTCTGTTGGTATTTAAAAGCTTCCCAATACTCTAACTTCTCACTATTTTTTATTCTATTATATGCCTTCTCTTTGGCTTTTATGTGGGCTTTGACTTCTCCTGTTATCCATGGCTGTGTCATCTTGCCTCTGGAATGCTTATTCCTCTTTGGGAGGTATATATTCTGTGCCTTCCAAATTGCTTCCAGCTGTTGCTGCTCTGTCATCATCCATGCCAGTGCTCTTTTCCAATCAATTCCAGCCAACTCCTCTCTCATACCTCTGTAATTTCCTTTATTCCACTGTGATACTGATACATCTGACTTTAGCTTTTCCTTCTCAATTTCAGGATGAAGTCTATCATATTATGATCACTTTGCCCATGGATTTTTTTTTTTTACCTTAAGTTCTCTAATCAATTCTGGTTAACTGCACAACACCCAATCCAGAAAAGCTGATCCCCCAGTGGGCTCAATCTTGAGCTGCTCTAAAAAGACATCTCATACGGTTTCTAGAAATTACCCCTCTTGGAATCCTGCAACAATCTGATTTTCCCAATCTACCTGTATATTGAAACATAGAAAACCTACAACACAATACATGCCCTTCAGTCCACAATGCTGTGATGAGCATGTACTTACTTTAGAAATTACCTAGGGTTACCCACAGCCCTCCAGTTTTTTTAAGCTCCATGTACCTATCCAGGAGTCTCTTAAAAGACCCTATCATATCTGCCTCCATCACCATTGTCAGCAGCCTATTCCACACATTCACCACTCTCTGCGTAAAAAAGCTTTCCCTCGACATCTCCTCTGTACTTTTTTCCAAGCCATTAAAGCTGTGCCCTCTCGTGTTAGCTATTTTAGCCCTGGGGAAAAACCTTTGCCTATCCACATGATCAATCCCTCTCATCATCTTATACACCTCTATCAGGTTGCCTCTCATCCTCCGTCACTCCAAGGAGAAAAGGCCAAGTTCACTCAACCTACTCACATAAGGCATGCTCCCTTTCCAGGCAAGATTCTTGTTAATTTCCCCTGCACCCTTTCTATAGTTTCCACATCGTTCCTGTAGTGAGGTCACCAGAACTGAGCACAGTACTCGAAGTGTGGTCTGACCAGAGTCCTATATAGCTGTAACATTACTTCTCAGCTCTTAAACTCAATCCCACGATTGATGAAGGCCAATGCACTGTTTGCCTTCTCAACCACAGAGTCAACCTGCACAGTGTCCCCCATTACTATTGTAACTTTGCCCTTTTGGCTTGCATTTTCTATCTTCCATTGTAACTTGTAGATCACATCCTTACTACTGTTTGTGGCTCTGTATACAATTCCCATCAGGGTCTTTTTACCCTTGCAGTTCCTTGGCTCTATCTACAATGATTCAACACTTTCTGATCCTTTGTCACTTCTTTCAAATGATTTAATTTCATTTTTTACCAACAGAGCCATATCACCCCCCTCTGCCTTCCTGCCTATCCTTTTGATACAATGTGTATCCTTGGACGTCAAGCTCCCAACAATAATCTTCCTTCAGCCATGATTCAGTGATGTCTACAACATCATACTTGCCAATCTGTAACTGTGCTACAAGTTTGTTGACCTTGTTCCGTATACTGCGCGCATTTAGTCTTGTGTTCACCCTTCTCGATTTTGACTGCCTGTTATGTTGCAACTCATCCTATTGACTGCAGTTTTTCCCTATCATTAGCCTCTCCTTGCTAGGAGTCTCACTATACATTGCCTGTGTTTGCACCCCAACTATCTCACATTCAGCACTATTGCTCTAGTTCCCATCTCCCTGACAAATTAGTATAAACCGATCTGAACAACTGCCCATAAGGATATTGGACCACCTTGGGTTCAGGTGTAACCCATCCCTTTTGTATAGGGTGAACCTTCCCCCGAAGAGATCCCAATGATCCATAAATCTAAACCCCTGCCCCTCATTGGCACGTGGCATAGGCAGCAATCCAGAGGTTACTACCCTGGAGGTCCTGTTTTCAGATTTCTACATAGCTCCCTAAAATCTCTCTCCAGAACCTCCTCTCCTTGTCTACCAATGTCATTGATGCCAATATTTACCAAGATTTCTGGCTGCTCACCCTCACCTTTGAGAATACCAAGGACACGATCCGAGTTATCCCTGATCCTGGCACCAGGGAGGCAACATACCATCCGCATGTCTCTACATCTGTCCCTCTGACTAAAGAATCTCCTATCAACACTGCAGTCCTCTGCTCTTCTGAGCCACAGCACCAGACTCAGTGCCAGAGACCCATTTGCTGTGGCTTCTCCCTTGGGAGGCCACCCACTCAATAGTATCTAAACTTATATACTTATTATTGAGCGAATGGCCACAGGTGTATTCTGCACTTGCTGTATATGTTCCCCTGCTTCTCCTGACAGTCACCTTGTTACCCGTCTCCTGTAACCTAGGGGTAACTCTCTTCCTGTAACTCCTGTCTATCACCTCCTCATCTTCCCATATGAGTTGAAGGTCATTGATCTGCAGCTCCAGTTCCTTAATATGTTCTCTGGAAACATGTAACTCAGTACACCTGGTGCAGATATGTTCATCTGGGAGATTGGAGATATCCCAGACTTGCCACATCCCACACGCAGTTCAAAACACTGCCCCTGGAGCCATTGTCACTTTACTATGCACTGATAGTTGATGGATGAACAAATAAGAACACAGAGAGAGTAACTTATAAGACAATCTACCTCACCCAAGCCTGATGAGCCAAAGCCACTCTAAAGACTGGCATACTGCACAAGAATGGTTGCACTTGCATTAACTGTACTCCTCCTTTCTAATGAATGCCTCTTGTTGATCAGTTGCTCCTAAACTCAGAGAAACTGCTGCAAAACTCTGCCTTTGAAATTTCAATCGCCACCCTGATTAAAGAGTAGCTCTTTTCACGCAACCCTGGTGTAGATTGTCCAACTCAGAGATAACTGGCCTGAAGCTCTGATTTTTAAATCTTGAACATGGACCTGACTGGAAGGTAGCTCTTTCTATGTAATGCCTCTTCCTGACTGGTTTCTCCTTTGCTCTGAGAAACTGCTGCAAAATTCTGCCTTTGAAATCTCGATCACCACCCTGATTGAGAAGTAGCTCTTTTTATGCACAGCTGGTTTGGATTGTCCAATTCAGACTCCTTAATTTGTTTTCAGTTAACTCTATTGCAGGAATGAGGCATGCAAATAATGGATGGATCTCCAGTCAAGTTATAGATGTCTCAGCCAATCATGGACCTACATTGCTATCCCTCCTGTTATCCATTGAAGAAACTGTCTGAGTTCACTGATGGGCTTAATGATGCACTGAGTAATCACTTAGTTTGTGGAATCTTACAAGAAAACATTCAAAAATGGCCCCTAACTAAAGTACAACTCACATTTGAAAGAGCAGTTGAAATTGCTGTATCAATGGAAACAGCGCCCAGGGACACATGGAGTTGCAGTCAGAAATGACTGTGAGCATGAAATTACAACATCTAAACAGAAACCTGCCTGGCCAAACAAATCGTGTTACAGGTGTGGCGGGGGCTCACATACACCGGACCGATGCCGGGTTTAAAGTCAAAACTCGCAGAAAATGCAACAAAGTAGAACACATACAGTACAAAGAGCATGTCAGACAGACAAAAATAAATGGACTGCACAGGGAAGAGATAAGGATAAAAAGTCAAGTTGCAGTTTCTAAAAGAACACTAATCTACTTGCCGTTGATGAAAAATCTGATAGTGATGAGAGTGACACGGCTGAGAAATTTTAAGATTTACAAGGTGAAAACTAATAAGAAAGAGACAAGCAATATGGCTCACATCAGAATTGAAAAGCAATTTAATTAAAATTGAATTGGACACTGGCTTGGCTGTTTTAATCATTCCACAAAATCAGAACGAATGGCATTTCAAAGATAGTGAACTGAAGCCTACAGATAGCCAACTAATAACTTATACTGGAGAAAAGATAACTCTTGTGGGAATGACATTTTTAACAGTGAAATACAATAACCAACAACCCCCATTGGGCTTGTATGTGGCAAAAATAGCATTATGGGTCCATGATTGGATGAAACACCTCAACTTGACTGGAGATTCCTCTTCCATTTGTATACCACATCCCTTGCAATAGAGATAACTGAAAGCAAATTAGGAAAGGTGCTGGATGATGCCACAGCAGTGTTCAAGAATAACATTGGGAAACTCAAGCATATCAAGAATAAAGTAGTGTTACATGAAAATTTCACACCCAAGTTTTACAAAGCTCACCCAGTTCTTCATACCATCTGCGATAAAGTAGCCAGTAAGCTAGATCTCATAGAGGCCGAAGGAATTCTTTCCAAGGTTGAGTGGATAATAAGCAACTATTATTGAACCATAAGCAATGCCAGTGGTCTCAGTAGAAAAGAAGAATGGGTGTGTCAGGATCTATGATTTTAAGGTCACCATCAACACAGTACTGAAAGTGGATCAATGCCCCCTGCCCAGGATATAGCATATATTTGCAAACGATTCTGGAGGAAAAGACTTCAGCAAAGTGGACTTATTTGCAGCCTACCTTCAGATGGAGATAGAAGAAGAGTTGTTTTTCACCATAAACACCAACAAAGGGCTTTATCACTCTAATGGGCTTATTTTTGGAGTAGCATCTGTACCTGCTTTCTGACAGAAAGCTATGGGCCGGGTGAAGTAAGGCTGGCCAGGCATTCAGTGTTACCTGGATGATGTCATTGTTACTAGTGAAGATCTCCAAATAGTGTTAAAAAGATGAAAGCACAGCGCTTAGAGCACAACGCAACAAGTGTGAATTCTTTAAACCAAGCATCACTTAAGTGTGGTCACATCACTGATCCACAAGGATTACGAAGATTTGCTGAGAAAATTCAAGCAGTGGTGGATGCCCCAAGGCCAAAGGATTGTCACAGGTCCGGTCCTTTTTGGGAATGTGAATTACTGTAACAAGTTCCTGCTGAACCTGGCTGCTGTGCTCCACCCTTGAACTCATTACTACAGATCAGGAAGAAATGGCTTTCCAAAAGGTAAAGGGAATGGTGACATCAGACACTGTACTCACACGTTATGATCCACATCATCCGGTGTAGTTTGCCTGTGATGCCTCGTATTGTTGTAAGAATCCTAAAATGTCATCCAGACAGTGCACGGAATAATTGCTGGGATCAGATGTGTGATGTGCGGGGGAAGGGTGGCCTGGGTGCTAGGTGACCAAGGTGTTGTCTCTACAGACCTGAGCCTGTAGTGCCCAAGGCAATAGTCAGAATCAGAATCTGGTTTATTATCACCGGCATGTGATGTGAAATTTGTTAATTTAGCAGCAGCAGTTCAATGCAATACATAATCTAGCAGAAAAGAAGAAAAAAAAATAAAAAACAAGTAAATGAATTATGTATATTGAATAGATTTTTTTAAAATGTGCAAAAAACAGAAATACTGTATATTAAAAAAAAGTGAGGTAGTGTCAAAAACTTCAATGTCCATTTTGGAATCAGATGCCAGAGGGGAAGAAGCTGTTCCTGAATTGCTGAGTGTGTGCCTTCAGGCTTCTGTATCTCCTTCCTGATGGTAACAGTGAGAAAAGGGCATGCCTTGGGTGCTGGAGGTCCTTAATAATGGATGCTGCCTTTCTGAGACTCCGCTCCCTGAAGATGTCCTGGGTGCTTTGTAGGCTAGTACCCAACAGTTACATGATGGGTCAACCTGGACAAAGGATCGACCCAGGTAAGGGTGGAGAGAAGTGACCAGGGTATAAAAGAATGAGACTGGGGTATAAAAAGTTGGTGAGGTCTCTTGGATTTGGTCTCACCACAAGTTAGAATGCGACTGACACTGTGGACCAAATGGAACCGGGTAATGCAGTTAAACAGGCTCAGGTGAGCTTGTGAGCTCAGTACCACCTGTTGTACCTTAGCAATAACGTGTGTTGTGTGCAGCAATGCTTGTGAAAGGTTTATTTCTATCGGAACTGCGAACAGCCCTTAACTTTCGGCACAACAGGTATAGGTGCAAACCTCTTATAGGTGATGGAAATGAATGACCTATTGACTTTGCATCATATTCCCTTACTGCTGCAGGAAAAATTACACACAGATTGACAGAGAGGTGTGGGACAAGGTTTTTGTTCATTACAGATCATCAACCACTGGTGTCCATTTTCAATCTACAAAAGTCAATTCCCTGGAAGCCCCACCACTCCCAGAAACCCCCCACTCTACCCATCGTGACCGCATGCTCCCTCTCCAAGGACAGCTGGGCACAAACGTATCCTTGGAAAGACGGGGGGGGCGGGGGTGTTGACCTTGACTTTCGATCAGCTAGACCATCTTGGCCAGGCAGAGAAGCAAGCCCACCAGTAAATCCTCCTCGCAACCCGCACCCTTCCGTACTGGGTGCCCGTATATAAGGAGTGCGGGGCTGAGGTGCAAACAACCTGAGCAGCAGTCCCTTCAGATACTCAAACAGGGGCTGCAACCTCTCACACTCCATAAAAACGTAGTGCACTGCCTCCTGGCCACAGAATGGACAGGTGGATAGGGTGTCAGTGAGCCTGCTTTTAAAACCTGATGTATGGTACTGCCCTGTGCAATACCTTCTGCCCCAGGCCCCCAGTGTACTGGGGAAGGGCCTCTGCATGAAGAAATTTCCAGTGGGGACCTTCCCCACTGCTAGATGGTACAACAGATTGCCAAGGCGAGTCCGGTTGGCAACGAAGGCAAGGAAATGAAGGGTGTGCAAAAGCAAGAAATGCTTTGGAGCGTCACGGAAGGACACGGTGGGCATCCTTGCGAGATGGCTCATGCTATCCGGGACCCTCTCCTGCATAGTATCACGGGGCCTGCATCCAACGAGCACTTGCAGCACATCAGATGGTGGTGCAGCCAGAAACTCTCCACTTCCCCAAGCCCCCTCAGCACCCACCATAATAGGATAGGAACCAGTCCGCCTTGCAGCTAGCACACTGTCCCCCACCGGCGCAGAAGCACCCTTTCAGAATGAGACTAGACCCTATACCCTCACCAGCTCTTGGTAAAAGCAAGGTAGCTCCCTCAAAGCAGCAGCGGCTGATGCTGTCCGCTAGAAGCCACATCCCCTCCTGCAGGCAGTGTCCCTGGCGGAGAAAGTGCAACACCAGCGCATGCCTTCTCCGAGGTTAGTCACTGTACAGGTATCTCTGCAGGGTCCTGAGGTGGAGAGCTGGCAGTTGAATGCGCACACAGACCAATGACTGACTGCCCTCCGTGATTGGAAGACTCAGGACCACAGCGGAGACCCAGTGTTTCCTGTTGCCGCAGAAGAAGTCCACCAGCCTCTTCTGGGTCTTGAAGACATAAGCAATGCATGGGGCTAAAGTGATCAGCCGGTACCATATCTTAACAAAAAGACAGGCCTTTTGAATCCGTTGTTGCTCCAGTGCAGTGAAATGACTCAGAAGGTTGTAATTCTTCATCATTAATTTTACCAGAACTGTCCGCAATTCTAGGCTTAGAATACTCCTCTTCCATCTCAGACCACCGCTTCAAAAATCGCTATATTGGACCATCTTTAGAATGAAAATTTCCCACCAATCTTCTATACTGGTAGTTGTTCGCTCCTATAAGTCAGTTGTCGGCGTGTAAGGGGAAGTTAGGGAGGTAATTCGTGATGGAGAGGATGTCGACAAAGTCCAAGTTGGGCAAGTCCATTCATTGCTTGGAAAACGCACTTTGTGCTCCTCATCAGCCTACCAGCCTTCTCTCCATGCAATAGAATGCTCCTCATCAGCTTGCCAGCCTCCTCTCCATACAATACAGCACTCATCAATTATCAACCTTCCAGTTGATAATCAGTGTCATCAGCAAACTTAGATAATTTACACTTGGTTCCCTCTTCCAGGTCATAAATGTATATCGTGAACAGTTGTGGGCCCAGCACCGACCCCAGCAGCACACGGCTCATCACTGATTACCAGCCGAAGAAACACCCATGTATCCCAACTCTGCTTTCTATTGGTTAACTAATCGTCTATCAAAGTTAATACATCACGTCCAACTCTGTGCATCCTTATCTGTGGATAAGACTTTTATCCTTAACAAACACCTTCTGGCAATCCAAGTAAATAACGTCCATCTGTACCCCTCTGTGCGCTTGTTATATCCTCAAAGAACTCCAGTTGTTTGTCAAACAGGACCTGCCTTTGCTGAATCCATGCTGCACCTGCCTGATAGATCCATTTCTTTCCAGATGCCTCGCTATTTCTTCTTTATTGATAGCTTCAAGAATTTTTCCCAACTACAGACATTAAACTAACTAGCTTATAGTTACCTTCCTTCTGCCTACATCCTTTGTCGAACACTGGCGTGACATCTACCTTCTGTTGGGACCTGCCCAGAGTCCAGAGGGTTTTGGTAAATTATCTGCCACTTCTTTCAATACATGGGCTGCATTCTATCAGGACCAGAGGACTTATCTATCTGACCCAAGCTACGTACCATTCTCCCCTCTGTGCAATACAGAGCTCACCATCAGCCTACCGCCCTCCCCTCCGTGCAATACAGTGCTCAGCAGTTATCAACAGCCTCCACTATCTTGTGTCAGTAACTGAGAATAAACGCGGTCCTACTGTGCACCGCTATACTGGGCTGTTGGACCTCTAACGAGATTGCTAATGGGGCTGCTCAGTCACTGCCCACCACTGTGAGCACTAGCATAGCACGTTGTGTGAAGTTCAAAATACTATTTTTTTAAATCAAGATCTCTCGCGAAACCCCTAGCAACTTCTCACGGAACCCCAATTGAGAAACCCTGGTCTAAAGGATGCACTGTGAGCAATGTCAGCAGGACACACTACACTGAATCAGAATCTCGGCAATTTCCTCCTTGCATATTGCTGTGCAGCACATTCTACAACCAAATAACTCACATGTTATGCTGTCTCTGGATCGTCTCTTGCACTCACTCTTGGATCTCCTCAAAAGCTCTCTCAGGAGTATGCAGGACAAACAGCTGAGACAAATTGAGAGCTCCTCAAACAATATTTCACTCCTGGACAAGAAGTCCTGCTGAGGGGCTACAGAGGTGAATAAAAGTGAGTACTTGGCAAGGTTAAGGACAGAACTGGGCCACTCTCCTATACAGTGGATATTAGGTCTGATGACACCTGGAGATGGCACATCAATCAGCTGAGGTAAGCAGAGTCAATTGTTACAAAAGAAAGGTATCCAGGGCTGTCAGAGCCACTTCCTGCAGTCTCAGGGTCAACTCCTATAATCACCATGGAGGAGGCTGCAGAACCTGAGATTGTTTCACAGCTGCAAGTGTCACCTGCCAGTCAGACTGACCACGTCCCCCCCCCCCACACCGCCTCCGTCAGGAAAGACCTTATACTACAAGAGTAACAAAGCCTCCGCAGTGATTATGTCATTAGGCCTGAAAGGAACAATTTAAAATTCACTCTGTCTATATGATAGTTGTATTATATAGTATACTGTGTGTCTATGTAGTGTGCTAGAGTCAAATCAGCAAGCGTAATTGATAACAAGCACCCAACAGTCAACGATGTTTAATGTGCAAAGAAAGTTGTATCTGCGCACTCAGTTGCAGCTACAGTCAGTGGACATGGTCTGACTCACATTAGGTTCTATTGTTTTCCAAAATGACGGGTTTGTCAAACTAACTGAAACAATAATCTACTTGTAAAATCAAAATAGACTTCAGACAGATTAATAACAGTCTGTTCTAAATAAGAGGACAGAAGTATTCATTTACAGTTAAGTATTTTGAATATAATTATTGCAGAGAGAATCCTTCTAAGTTAGCAGGAAGTTTAAAGCTACTCCAAAACCATCACATGCAGCGATATCAAAGATTCTGTTCTCTCTCAGTGTCTGTTATGACTATACTAATTTTAAATGCATCATATAGTGTTATTTCTCAGCAATGTAGAGAGAGAGAAATGGGAGGTATAGTTTACCATGAGATTAGATTATTTGATAACTCCTTATCAATGAGGTGTTTCAGTTAATCCCTTGGGAGTATTATTACCTCGTGCTGACCAAGGCTGACCTAGACTAAGCAATAATGATTTATGTTACATAGTAAAGAAGTGCTGAGAAACTTAATGAATATAAATCGATGCACAGTAACTGTTGCAGAAATGAAGTTGAAAATGAGAAATTAAATCTAATTATATTGCTAAACGAGGCAACTGCGCATTAGGTCAGAGGTGCTTGATGGGTAGAATTTGGGTGGCTGAAAGGATTGAAACAACTTTTGATTCTGGACATTTGAAATAAAAGCATAAATTACTGAAACACATGAGCAGCAATCTGTAAAGAGAAAATAGAGCTTTGTTTCAGGTTGATTTTTTTCATTCGTGACTTCCATGGGTGGTTGTGTTTTGAATGTTGAAATTTATAAAGGGTGTAGGATGAGATTAACGTTCCCTCTACTTTTTTCATAGCTGTGCGGACCTACCAATGTTCTGAGCAGGAATTTTTTTACACAGCCTGAAAACTGCATGGCACTTTAAATTAACATCAGAATCAGGTTTATTATCACTGGTACTTGGCGTGAAGTTTGCTAACAGCAGCAACCCAATTGCGCAGCAACAAAGGTGAAGTTTGCAGGAGCATTTCAGCCACTGCCCATCTGCATACCTATGCAGCTAAAAGGGAACAGTGGATGGGAACCATTGTAAAAAGGAAATATGGGGCTGAGTCACGTGTGCAAGTGGGCAGTGTGGAAAACGATGGGAATGGAGTGTGTGTTCCTTGACCATCAGGTTCTGTTGTTTCAGTCTTAAGGTGGACAACACTTAATATTTTTGCTTGGTTCTGGTTCAACTTGTGTTTATGATTGGATAGAAAATCTATCAATGTCAAGGGAGTTGACTTTAGAGGTTGAAGGTTCCTAGCAATGTGTTGAGATAACTAAGAAAGTTAGATATGAATTTAATGTTTAAAACCTTTTTGGTGTCATCATCAGCTCTTGGTAAGTCAGTATTACTCTTGCTTTTGAGTCAAGAGGGTTTTGGTCAAAGGCTTCTCCAGCAACCTGGGCACAAAAGTCTAGTCTCGCACTCCAGTGCAATACTGTGGGAGTGGAGCAGATAGGGAAGCTCAGAGTTTGAAATTAGGGCAAGTAGTCATTGAATGCAAAATACTTTATGATATCTCTGCAAGACTTGCAAATCAATCTTCTTCCCTGATGTATCACCACACATAAGAGAATTACATGCTGGGATATTGACATATAAGACACAATCTTGTCTCCTAGAACATAGAACACTACAATACAGGCCCTACGGCCCACAATGTTGTGCCAACATTTTAACCTACTCTAAGGTCAATCTGTCCCTTCCCTCCCACATAGCCCTCCATTATTCTACCATCCATGTGCCTATCTAAGAATTTTACAAATCATCCTAATGTATCTGCATCTACCACCACCCTGGCACTCACCACCCTCTGCATAAAGGCTTGCCCTGACATTACCCCCTCCCTCCCCTATACATTCCTCCAATCTCATTAAAATTATGCCCTCTTGTTTGGCCATTTCTGTCCTGGGCATAGTGTCTCACTATGCATTTGATCTGTGTATTATCTTATTTACCTCTATCCATTCACTTCTCACCCTCTTTTACTCCAAAGTGAAACATTCTAGCTCGATCAACTTCTTCTCAGAAGACATGCTCCCTAATCCAGACAGCATCCTGGTAAATCTCCTTCGCAGCCTCTCTAAATCCTTCCTATAAAGTGGTGACCAGAACTGAATACTCTTGGAATTGAATTTGCGATGTGGTAATTTGGTCACTAATTATTCTTGTTCAGGTTTTCATCCCTCCTGTTGAAGTGATTCATCAGAGCTTTGAAGGCTATGAAACTAATGTGGGTAAATGGGTTTAGTGTAGATAATAGGCTAATAGATGATTAGCTTGTTTTGGTTCTGTGTTATTACTTGTATAAATTACACACTTCGTTGGGTTCTAAAGGCACTTGCTGATTATGTCTACTTATGCCTTGTGCTAAAATATCATCTATTTATTTGTACAGGCAATTCTCCATCTGATGAGTCAGAAGAGCATGAAAAGGATCCAAAATCTTTAACTTTTCCAGCCTACATTGGTAGCCTTCTTGATTCTGGTGATGAGCTCATGGCATCTGGAGTGAGAATGTACTGTGAAAACAGGGGAGGTTGCCCGACTTCCTGTCACTTGTGTCATCCAAAAGGGGGTCAGAATATGCAAGAAGAACCTGTGTTGCTGGAAGTCACCAAGGCAGCACCACTTTATGAACTGCTTAGTGATAATGAAACACAAAAGGTAAGTTGTCAAGCTTTCAGGATACAGCTCACCTGTCAGGACGTGGCACTGTTGTGAGACTTTAAGAAATAGATAAATACATGCTGAATGAGGCACAACTGTGTAAAAATGGTTTAAAAAGCAAAAGTTAATCATAAGATGAATTATTGGAAAAAGTGTAGTACCCAAACAGTTAAATCCACCTATCAAATGAGAGCACTGCAAAACCAAAATTGCAAATGCAAGCATCTTTAAATTCACAGTGGAACTTTAGTACTAAAGGAAAGTGTTACACAGGCATAAAATTGAAGCTTGGTGTTAAAAAGCCAGAGAGTAGATTGGAATAGGATAAAATATTGCCTTAAGACATTACATCTTGTTATCTCCTTCTCCTGTCCTCCCATCAAAGATTTTCCATTGACAGGCTGAGCACAAAGCCAACTCATTAGAATGAGAGAAAATTTACAAGACAGAAAGAAGACACTCAGCCCATCATGTCGTGTTGCTTGAAGTAGCATTTCCAACACCAGGTCCGTGGACCAACAAGTTCAAGTTCTTCAAGCACACATACCATGTAAGGTTGGTGGGCTTTTTGCCTCTACTATCCTATCAAGCAGTGAGTTCCAGAGCACTGTCTGGTTCCTCATCTGGCCCAGAGTCTGGTTCCTCATCTACCTTCTGATATTTCTACCAATCCATGCCCTTGCCTTTTGGATCATCTATAATGGGAAACACGACCTTGCTGTTTTCACTGTTTCAGGTTCCTCCTAATTTTGCACACCAAGAAAAGTGTACAAAAGCAACATGGGACCTCACCACAGATCCATTTCTGCTCTACTCCCAAGAGAGGTTAAGTAGTTTGGATCTGTATTTCCCACAGTTTAGAAGAATGTGAGGTGATCTCATTGCAATGTATGTGATACTAAGGGTGCATGACAGGATAGATGTCAAGATGTTTTCAGTGGTGGGAGAGTCTCAATGTGGGCACATAGTTTCAGGTAAAAGATGCATAAAAACTGCATTTCACAGATGATAGTGAACCTCTAGAATTCCCTACCCAAGAGAATTGTAAAAGCTAGATCATTAGAAATAGTTGAAGCTGATAAACTTTTGAAAGATTCTGGGGTTAGGGGCAATGGGGATCTGAGAAAAAGGAGGTCTGGGATGGATCAGCCATGACAGATGACAAGGCAATCTCGGGGAGATACTTATCACTCTCCTTTCTACTGAACTCCCAACAAATGAAATTTAGCCTTGTTACCTAAGGCCACATGATGGTATCACAAGAGAGCAACCTGCTCATGAAACCTCAGCTATTTCGTGTGGTTGGAATACCATGATGAAAAGATTGTTTACTTCTCAGTAAAAACAGGCTTGGGTGAGCAAAGTTGAGAAGGGGAATCTTGGAGGAGTGCTCAAACCTTCAGATCTCTATGCCTCTCAAGCAGATCCTCCTTTTTGAGTTTTCATCATATTCATGTTGATAAAACAAGGGCTTGTTTGAGCATGCTACTAAAGTGGTAGTCTGTTATCAAGCTAGAAGCATTTTCTCACACTGCTATTTTTTCATTATTGTGTGCTATAAGCTCTCAGCAAAAGTAATTCATTACCAACCTTGTAAAGTGCTGGAAATATATTTAGTTAAGAATGGTCATGAAGATGAATGAGGATAACTGATGGATGATACAAGATCAGATTTATATTAATAAGGGATTCAATGATTAATATATGAAATGCTCTCCTGGGTCAGGTTTTCACAAAAAAATACTAACTTGAAAGTCTTTCTCAGCAATAGAGTAACTGTAACACAGATGTTGAAGTTGAGCATTACGTTAAGAGATTCATTTGCATAGGCACTGCTCAAAATAAGCATCAGGTGATGGGTTCAGCATGATGAAGGGTATAGACCTTCAATCACATACAGTCCATTTCACTGTATGTGTTAATTTTTTTTTTAAAACCAATTTTTTAAAATATGGATTAGGAACTGGCTTGCCCATAGAGAAGAGAGAGAGTACAGACTATACTGTTAGACTGACTGGAGGGAAATGACAGGTTGTTGTCTGAAAGGACCTCAGTTGTTTGAGAATTATATCAAAGATTTGGAATAAAATAGATGGATTAGCAAGTCTGTGGTAGACTCCAAGATTGATGGAGTTTTGAACAGGGTAAAGTATATAAAATAATACAGCAGTGTTTCGATCAGTAACAGATATGGGAAGAGATGTGGCAGATGCACTTTAACTGGGTATAATGTGAGGTGTTACATTTTGGAAGATCAAATGAAAGGAGGAAGTAACGATAGACCCCTGAATAGCATTGAGATACAGAGGGATCTTGGTATCTCAGTCCATGATTCACTGAGTGTGGCTTTCAAGTGGATAAGGAGAATAAATAAGGTGTAGGTTATCCAACCGTTTTTATGCCATGGACCTATATCATTAAACAAAGGGTCCATGGACCTCTGAGTTTGCCTTCTTTGGTAGGGATATTGAGTTTAATAGTGAGGAAAACATGCTCCAGTTATATAAAACTTTAGTCAGACCACACTTGGATTATTGCATACAGTTGCAGTAGCCCCATTATGAAAAGGATGTGGAGTCTATGGAGAGAGTGCAGAAGAGGTTTACCAGGATGTTGCATGGAACAGAGAGTGCAAGATATTAGGAAAGGTTGGATTAACTTGGGTTGTTCTCCCTAGAGTGTTGGAGGCTGAACGGAGTACTGATAGGGGTTTGTATAATTATGAGCAGCATCAATAGGGCAGACAGTCAAAAATTCTTCTATGGGGCAGAAATGTCAAACACTAGAGGACAGCCAAAGTTCAATGTAGACATAGAGTGGTAGAACACTACAGCACAAAACAGACCACGTAGCCCATCTAGTATGTGCTAAGCCATAAATCTGCCCAGTCCCATCAACCTGCACCTGGACCATAGGCTTCCATACCTCTTGCATTCATATACCTATCCAAATTTCTCTTCAGTGCTGAAATCGACTCCACCATCACCACTTATGCTGGCAGCTCATTCCAGACTCTCACCACCCTCTTAGTGTAGATGTTCCTCCTTACATTCCTCTTAAACATTTTACCTTTCACTCTTAACCTATGACCTCTAGTTCTAGTCTCCCCCAACTTCACTGGAAAAAGCCTGCTTGCGTTTACTCTGTCTATACCCCTCATAATTTTGTATACTTCTATCAAATCTCCCATCAATCTTCCATATTCCAGGGAATAAAGTCCAAACTTATTCAACTTTTCCATATAACTCAGGTCCTCAAGTCACAGCAACATCCTTGTAAATTTGCTCTGTAGTCTTTCAGTCTTATTGACATTTTTCTTGGAGGTAGATGAACAAAACTGGAGACAGTACTCCAGATTAGGCCTCACCAATGTCTTGTACAATTTCAGCATAACATCCCAACTCCTGTATGTCGACTATACTCTTTCCCTAGGTGCTACCAGGCCTGCTGAGTTCCTCCAGCATTTGTGTTCCAGTACTCAATACACTGATTTATGAAGGCTATATGCCAAAAGCTTTCTTTATGACTCTATCTACCTGTGACGCCACTTTCAAGGAATTATAGACCTGTATTCCCAGATCCACTTATTCTTCCGCTCTCCTCAGTGCCCTACCATCCACCATGTAAGACCTACCTTGGTTGGTCCCCGGAATCACCTTACACTTGTCTGCTTTAAATTCCATTTGCCATTTTTCAGATCACTTCACAGCTGGTTTATTATCAAAGTACTTATATGTCACCATACACAGCCCTGAGGCGTATTTTCTTGCAGGCATACATAGTAAATCCAAGAAACACAAGAGGATCAATGAAAGACTGCACCCAACAGGACAGACAAACAATCAGTGTGCAAAAGCAACAATTGGTGTAGATATAATAATAATAAGTAAATGAGCAATAAATGTTAGGAATATGAGATCAAGAGTCCTTGAAAGTGAGTCTATAGGTTCTGGGAACAGGTCAATGATAGGGCAAGTTAAGTTATCCCCTCTGGTTCAAGAGCCTAATAGTTGAGGGATAATAACTGTTCCTGAACTTGGTGGTGTGAGCTTTGAGGGTCTTCTATATTATTCCTGATGGCAGCAACAAGAAGAGAGCATGACCTCTGTGGTAGGGGTCCTTGATGATGAATGCTGCTTTCCTATGATGGCTTTTTTTGTAGATGCACTCAATGATAAGGAAATATTTAGCCATGATAGACTGGGCCACCACTTATTATAAGATTTTCCGTTCAAGGGTGTTGATGTTTCCATACCAGGCCATAATACAGCCAGTCAATATATTCTCCACCACACATTATGAAGTATATCAAAGCTTTAGATGACATACCAAATTTTCGCAAACTTCTAAGGAAGTAGTGGCACTGGCATGATTTCTTCATAATTGTACTTACATGCTGGACCCAGGGCAAATCCTCTGAAATGATAACACCAAGGAATTTAAAGTTGCTGACTCTCTTCACCTCTGATTCCCCCAATGAGGATTGGCTCATGGACCTCTGGTTTCCTTCTCCTGAAGTCAATAATCAGCTCCTAAGTCTTACTGACATTGTATGAGATGTTGTTGTGGCACCATTCATCCAGATTTTCAATCTTCCTCCCATATGCTGATCTGTCACCACCATTGATTTGGCCTATGACAGTGGTGTTGTCAGCAAATTTAAATATTGCATTGGAGCTGTGCTTAGCCTTATCATAAGTATAATGTGTGGAGAAGATGTTGTGGCCAATCTGCAAGTGAGGAAATCAAGGATCCAGTTGCACAAGGAATTTTTGCGGCCAAGGTCTAGGAGCTTATTGATTAGTTTTGAGGGGATGATGTATCAAAAGCCAAGCAGTAATTAATAAAGAGCATCCTGATGTATGCATCTTAGTAATTCAGATGTTCCAGGCTTGAATGAAAAGCCAATGAAATGGCATCTGCTGTGGACCTGTTGTGAAGTTAGGCAAAGTGGAGTGCATCCAAGTAGCTTCTCAGGCAGGAGTTGGTATGTTTCATCACCAAATTCTCCAAGTACTTCATCACAGTGGACGTAAGTGCTACTGGATGACAGTCATTGAGGCAGGTTCCAGCATTCTTCTTGGACACCAGTATAATTGAAGCCTGCTCTGAACCAAGTGGGTACCTCAGATTGTCGAAACAAGATATTGGTGAACACCCATGCTTTTAAGGTGGGGGGAGGGGGAAGTTAAAGGTGATGTGAGTGGCAGGTTTTTTTTTACTGAGAGAGTGGTAGGTGCCAGGAATAAGTTACCAAGGATAGTAGTGAAAGTAGGTAGTTTGGTGGCATTTAAGAAGGTTTTAGATGGATGCATGGATATGAACGGAATGGAGAATATGAATGATATGTAGGAGGAATGCATTTAGTATAAATTGGCATTAAGATCAGCATTACATTGTGTGCTAAATAGCCTGTCCAATGCTGTACTATTCTAAGTTCTGTTTATGGACCATGCACTGCACAGTGTCTAACATAATCTTATCCTCTTAGGCAATCTTTGAAGCAATGTTGAGCCTACTCTGGTGCTCAGGAGGCGGTGATGTCATTGATGACTGGTGTAGATGTGACTCTACAACCTTCAGTGTTGATGGCCTACCAAACTGTGCTCCTCTGCCTCAGCCGACGTGAGTATCTATTCTTTAATAGCTTTTATGTGAAGTCTGTGCACATTCCAATAGTTTCCTGTGTTTAATTCACTTTATTAAATGTGCAATGTAAACTGTAGTCTTATGCTAAAGTGTAAAGCAAGGAAGATGGGCGTCTCTTTACAAGTTAATGCCATGGAGCAGATTTGCAGCCACTTAAGGGAGACGATGTGGGAGCGATCAGGGGCCGGTGTAGGCACACTGGTATCCGTACCGGGGTGGGGAGCCCCTCGTCGGTGCTGTTCCCCATGTTTGCTTGGTGGAAGAACAAGTGGGATCAGGACAACTTTCCAACAATCTACAGGCTATGCCACTTAGGGACCTGGGCTTTATTATTTATTTCTTATATTTAATTCTGCTATCATAACCAGATGTGTTGTTTGTGCTATGCGCAGTGTGCTGTGTGCTGTTGGGAGATTGTTTTGCACCTTTGGCCCAAGAGGAACACAGGATCCTTTAACTATATTCTTGTATGGTTGAATCATAATTAAACTTTGAACTGAACCGAACTGCAGTTATGGAAGAAATATTAATTATTTACTTATATTAGAGACAACTGGAATGAAACACTGCAGTTCTGCTGATACTAACTTCCTGTATTTAATATAGCAACAATCAGGATTTAGTTAGTGTTACACCAGCATCTGGCAATTTAAAATGCATGCCAGTGGTGCAGAGGGCTAAAACTGATGATGTGGTGCTTTAGATGAGTGCCTTGGTGAGTTGGAGAACATGCAGACCCAAAGCCTTGCTCAGCGTGTTCTGAAAACACAAGGAATTAGAGCAGCTGGTTTAACTCTTTGGCAGCACTGAAGGAGCAGGGGTGGGGTGAGGCTGGTTGTGCATGAGTCAGAGCAGTGTCAGGACAGTTGCAGTCCCAGAGAAGGTGGGAAACTGCAGAGACTCAGAAGACAGGGGGGCATTAAATGCAGCTCAGCAACACAAGGAGAGCTAGAAGAGTAAGCAGTGAGAGGAAGGGAAAGGGATGGTGTGTTGACAACAATGAAAACAAGACTTAGGTGTATGGGGAATTACTCATGTTACTCTTGTTATCAAAACAATGTCTCAAAATATATGGAAAACCAGCATCTATTAGTAAAGAGGCACCAAGTGCCTATGAGGAAGACAGAGAATTTTGAAAAGTTCAAAATTTTTTGGAATGAAATTTTGGAGAATAGGATCATAGCGGCCATAGGTTTTCTCACTAATTGTGAAATTGGTTTTGACAATTGCACAAAAGATGAGAGTCAGAGGTGTGTGGGGAGAGATAGAGCATTGCAAAAAGGTGGGAAAGTAGGGCTATAAACAATATGCTGGATGAACTCAGTTGGAGAATTGGAAGCAGGATGAGGTGAAATTGGTCAAATGCTTTATTATTGTCACATGTATCAAGGTATAATAATTCTTTTGCATGCCGTTCATACAGATCATACAAGGGTAAGCAATAACAGAATTCAGATTAAGTTGCTAAATGATTTAATGCAGTGGTGAAGACCTCAGGATTGAGGTATTGTGAATGTAAAGTTCAAGTAGACCAGGACCAGAATGATACAGGAAAAAGATGTGGAAAGGTTGGAACTGATGCTGGACGAGGCGCTGACTGGTTATGGGAAGCAAGTTCCGGGAAGAACTCAAGCTAATACAGGGAAGTTTATTGACTGAAATGAAAACACTGCCAAATATTTATCATATAATTTATGTAGTTTATTTCTCTGATTTTGCCTACAAGATTTCCCTCATTAAGTCTTCCTTAATTTGATGACTATAACACAGGGGTTCCCAACCCTCCATGAACCCCAGGTTGGGATCCCCTGCTATAGCAGATTTCATTTAGCTTGTCTGCGCCCAATTCTGATGAATGAACATTCAAATGAGCACAAGCATCTAAGGGGATTTGTTCAAATTGATGACTAGCTTCAACAAGAAAATAAACAGAGTTATTTGAATCTGCTTACTCCTGGCCTTGGGGGTATTTATTGACATCGTGTTCAATTGGGGAGTTCATAACTTACAAAAATATATCTAATCAAGCCAGTTAACTTCAGCAAGCAATGGGAACAAGTAAAGAATTACTACATGGGAATTTATTTCCAGCTTCACATTGTATTAGCAAGCCACTATTTTCAGTTTAGCCAACCTTAGCAACTATTTAAAGTAATATTATATACTAGCACTTTTCTGGTGTTTATTAAATTTGTTTGGACATTAAAGGCTACCTTAAGTTTATGGCAATGTTATTCTTTTGCTTGAAGAAATCAAGGAGGGTACACATGGATAAAATCCAGTGAAACGAACTCAAGAAGATACTTTTTTTGTGCTCAGTGCACAGACTAGCTCTTCATTTACTTAGATGTATGGATAAATGAAAGTATTTGTTTGGGGACATAGGGAGCTGGGACCTAGTTGTAGCTAAGGCTTAAAGCTAAGCCAAAAAATGTCTTAAAGTAAAGCTAAGATGAAGCAGAAATACCGAAGAGAATGTAGAAGTGATTTAGGAGAGGACGAACTAGGGAAACTGAAACATACCTTCAGCATTGGATAGAAGGAGAAATCCCATTGAGTGTCATGGATAACAGAGAGGTAAATGACCCCCTCATAGGTAACTGAACCAGTGACAATGACAGCCCGACAGTCCAGTGGACAACAAATTAGGAAGGGGTACCTTTCCCACAGAAAAATGAAGGATAAGATGACTTTGAAATTATAATGCAATTTACTGGGGATGGAGTGTTTGGAAAATGTCATCGTGTGTCAGGGAATACAAATAGAAAACTTATAAGAAAATGTGTATTTAGTCAAGGCTGTGACAAGGAAGTGGGATTTTCTATCACATGGATTGGTAGAGACAAGTAAAGTGTGTGCACACTGGTGGACACTGTAATGTCCCTTCCTTCAGCCCCTCCCCCAGTGATTAACCTTTCTCTCCTGCACCCTCCTCCCCTGCTGACAGTGATGAACCATGCCTGGTAATGTCCCACTGACGTACAACCAATGGCCAGGGGAATGATTACATTCAAATTAACTGAGGTGATGACATCAGAAGCACTGTTTCTTGCTCAAGGGTTGTCCAGCTCTCAAGTAGTTTGGTCATAGGATGGATGCCTGAACACTACGAATTTTCCCCATTTCCAGGATCAACATACCTGACAGTGTACATCTGTGACAGTTTTATCTCTTGAGCAGGGTTATTGTATTGCCTGGTATTTTAACAGTAATGATCTCTGGAAGATTGCATTTCAATATTTTATGTACTTTCCAGTTATGTGACTGTATTAATCACACTAAGTGCTACGAGTCAATCTGTAATGGCTTCTTCTGATTTATGGACTGACAGTAATTGAAACGAAAGCAGTACCACAAAGTCATTTTGTTCCACTAATATCAGCTCAGTGCAATCTTGGAACCACTTAATATTTCTTTGTTGAAATAATAATGACCACTCAAACAAAGACTATTCAGAAAAGAATATGATTGTTTTGTTCATCTGCTAACATGGCCTGAAATTTGAGGGTAAATTGACATTACCCACAAACTAAATGGTTTAATCAAACATTAGAGAGCGTTTAGATTTGTTGATACTTTTGAGGCCAGTCTTCTTTTCTGCCCTCTAAATTCTAACTCATTCTGACCAATCATTAAGGGTCTCAACCCGAAATGTCCACCCCTCCATTTATCTTCGTAGTTGCTGCAGTACCGTGCAAAAGTCTTAGGTACACACAGACATATAAATATAACTGAGTTGCCCAAGACGTTTACACAGTACTGTATCTGGCCTAGTGAATTCCTCCAGTGCTTCCGGAATCTGTAGCACTTTTTGCCTCTATCCTTTGCCTCCTTCTTCAGACTCCTCTGGAGGAGGATGCAATAAGGCAAACTAGAGATTGCTTGTTGGTGTTTTGAATGTATTCCTTCCAATCCTGGATGCTGCAAAATAGGTGGGAGTTACTTGAGCATACAGTATACTATGTGTTTCACGAAATCAGTCAATATGATGCATTGCACAGGTCTGACTGCACAACTGAGTAAATTCCTAGATTAAGTCTGCCATCACACCTGACGCAATTGTTATAATATTGAAAACATCCTTCGCTTATGAAGGTGCTGAAAGGAAAATTAGTTTGGAGTACAGGTTCAGTAAGAGGAACATGTAATAAGGAAATCGGGTCCAGACAAAGGCAGCTTCACCTGTCTGTTCCACTCAGGGAAAACCAAAGCACTAACCTTTACTAGGCTAACACATTACGCGAGATCTGTTGGACTATTACAATCACTTCAAACTTTAGAAGAAGAGAATAGAATGGGATTGAGAAGGGGTAGGGAAGAGTGAGGTGAGGAAGAGAAAATATAATGTATATTCCAATTCGGCCATTTCAAAACGACTTTTAAAATTAATGTTATCATTGTATGGACCTCCTGGGTATCTGTACATCCCATTGAGAACATCGGAATTATGGACACCATGCGTAAGAACAAGCACCCATAGTATTGAATCCAAAAGTCTGGCATATGAACATCCATTTATCTATGAAAAGATGAGTTGGTTTCCTCTCTCCCTCCAATTTTAGTAATTGTTATTTCATATCAGTCCTCTGTGGCTTTGCTGCCATGTGTTTTGATACTGTGTAGGGGTGGTTATGACATCAAATGATTTTTGTGTATTTTTTAACTTATGGAAGGAATCGACTTTTGGGTATTGCTAGAAATAGAACACATTTGTTAATTGGGGTTTGTATAGAAATGTAAATCAGTACCAATGATGCTTAACAGAACAAAAATCTCTGAGGTTAAATATGAATTGAATACACGTGGAAAGATTAGAAAATAATGGGTTAAAAAGTTTCAGAAATATATCCTTGCTTCAATTACTCAAAGTTTATTTACTATCAAATGAGTTTGCTTTCTTGATTTGATTTTTCTTTAATGTGTGTCTGTGTCAGGGTGCATATCTGTACGGAAATGTATCACTATCTTGAATAGTGGTGACTGATTTCGAAACTACAATTGTACCAAGTGCATCATCAGATGGGGGAGAAGTATTTAAATTAATTAATATATGTTTTGCTAGTGTCAACTATTGTTTCAGAAAAACAGGCAATCCATTCCTTTTTGACATAACGAAACACATGCAATGCAAAAAAAAGCATCTGTCCCACTGTTATAAGGCATTTGAAAAGACCTCTTAGACAATAAACTCTTGATTTACCTTCATATTTATTAACTTGCACACACTTTGTCTAACACTATACATGTATTCTGCATTCCCCCCCATCCTCCCTCCCCCCACCCCCTCCCGCTCACTTTGGTACTACCTCAGTGTACTTAGATATGGAACGTTCCGCCTGGGTGGGTGGCATGCAAACAAAATCTTTTCACTGTGTCTCAGTACAAGTGACAAAAATAAACCAATCATTTATAAAACAAAACCAGGACAATTTGACCTTTCAAAAATGCCATTTCTGTGACTGAAATTTCATTGGAAGGGACTTAAGATTTGAACCCAGGTCTCTTCATCCAGTTATACTTTTCATATTATTTTATTAAATATTTTATCTCATTTGTTACTTTTCCAAAATGTTAACAACTTACATCCATCCAAAATAATGACCATTATCTACCTGACGAAGGGTCTCGGCCTGAAATGTCGACTGCACCTCTCCCTAGAGATGCTGCCTGGCCTGCTGCGTTCACCAGCAACTTTTATGTGTGTTACCATTATCTACCTTTCCTTAAGGCTATTCCTGTCCTTAAGATGCCCTCTATATCTTCCTGAAAAAAATGCCAATTCTTGTGTCATCAACAAATACAGTGGAATCTGGTCCAACATCAAATTGTTACTCCAATGCAGTGCACATTTTGCCCAAATAAAAACCATAATCCTTGTGCAGGATTTCCTAAAGGATAATTTGCAGGTTGAGTGTGTGGTGAGGAAGGCAAATGCAGTGTTAGCATTCGTTTCAAGTGGACTAGTGTATAAAAGCAAGGGTGTAATAGAAAACATGGAAACTACAGCACAATACAGGCCCTTCGGCCCACAAAGCTGTGCTGAACATGTCCCTACTTTAGAACTACCTAGACTTTACCCATAGCCCTCTATTTTCTAAGCTCCATGTAACCATCCAGGAGTCTCTTAAAAGGCCCTATCGTTTCCGCCTCCACCACTGCCGCTGGCAGCCTATTCCACGCACTCACCACTCTCTGCATAAAAAAACTTACTCCTGACATCTCCTCTGTACCTACTTCCAAGCACCTTAAAACTATCCCCTCTCATGCTAGCCATTTCAGCCCTGGGGAAAATCCTCTGACTATCCACATGATCAATGCCTCTCATTACCTTTTACACCTCTGTCAGGTCACCTCTCATCCTCCGTCGCTCCAAGGAGAAAAGGCCGAGTTCACTCAACCTATTCTCATAAGGCATGCCCCCCAATCCAGGCAACATCCTTGTAAATCTCCTCTGCACCCTTTCAATGGTTTACACATCCTTCCTGTAGTGAGGCGACCGGAATTGAGCACAGTACTCCAAGTGGGGTCTGACCAGGGTCCTATATAGCTGCAACATAATCTCTCAGCTCTTAAACTCAATCCCACAATCGATGAAGGCCAATGCACCGTATGTCTACTTAACCACAGAGTCAACCTGTGTAGCAGCTTTGAGCGTCCTATGGACTCGGACCCCAAGATCCCTCTGATCTTCCACACTGCCAAGAGTCTTACCATTAGTACTATATTCTGCCATCATATTTGACCTACCAAAATGAACCACCTCACACTTATCTGGGCTGAACTCCATCTTCCACTTCTCAGCCCAGTTTTGCATCCTATCAGTGTCCCTTTGTAACATCTGACAGCCCTCCATACTATCCACAACTCCTCCAACCTTTGTGTCATCAGCAAACTTACTAACCCATCCCTCCACTTCTTCATCCAGGTCATTTATAAAAATCACAAAGAGTAAGGGTCCCAGAACAGATCCCTGAGGCACACCACTGGTCACCGACTCACCGGCCTCCATGCAGAATATGACACGTCTACAACCACTCTTTGCCTTCTGTGGGCAAGCCAGTTCTGGATCCACAAAGCAATGTCCCCTTGTATCCCATGCCTCCTTACTTTCTCAATAAACCTTGCATGGGGTACCTTATCAAATGCCTTGCTAATGTTGAGGCTTTATGAAGCACTGGTGAGGCTGCACTTGGAGTATTGTGAACAGTTTTGGGCCCCTTATCTTAGAAAGGATGTGCTGAAATTGGAGAGGGTTCAAAGGAGTTTCATGAAAAATGATTCCTGAATTAAATACTTGTGATATGAGGAGCATTTGATAGCTCTGGGCCTCTGTTCTTTAAAATTCAGAAGAATGAGAGGTGACCTAATTGAAACCGTCGAATGGTGTAAGGTCTAGATAGAGTAGATGTGGAGAGGATGTTTCCTATGATAGGAGGACCTAGGATCAGTGAACACAGCCTCAGAACAGATAGGGCATCCTTTTAGAATGGAGATGAGGAGGAATTTCTTAAGCCATAGAGTGGTGAACCTGTGGAATTTGTTGCCACAGGCAGCTGTGTAGGTCAAGTCTTTATGAATTCTTGTAAATTCTTGATTGGTCAAGGCATGAAGGGATACTGGGAGAAACCAGGAGATTGGGGCTGAGAGGAAAATTGGATCAGCCATGATGAAATAGTGGAGTAGACTTGATGGACCAAATGGCTTAATTCAGCTCCTATATCTTATGGTCTTATAGTCTTATAACTGTCCTGGTGGGTTTTTAAAGACACCTTGCAAATTTA
Source organism: Mobula birostris (assembly GCF_030028105.1). Taxonomy (NCBI): domain Eukaryota; kingdom Metazoa; phylum Chordata; class Chondrichthyes; order Myliobatiformes; family Myliobatidae; genus Mobula; species Mobula birostris. The sequence continues at coordinate 91,855,789 of NC_092381.1, forward strand.
TGCTCCTCATTAATAAGAAGAGATGTTGTTGCAAATTCCAAACAATACTAAAGGGCGACAATCATACCAGTGCCCAAGAAGAGCAGGGTTTAACGACTTTCGCCAAGTTGCATTCACATCAACTTTGATGAAGTACTTTGAGAGGCTGGTTATGGTCAGAATCAACCCCTGCCTAAGCAAGGACTGTTACCCACTGCAATCTGCCTATCACCACAATGTTTACAGTGGATGCAATCTCATTGGCTCTCCACTCGTCCTTGGATAACCTGGATAATAGCAATGCCTATGTCAGGCTGCTATTTGTTGATTACAGCTCAGCATTCAACACCACCATACTCTCAATACCAATCAATAAGCTCCAAAACCTGGGCCTCTCTACATCCCTCAGCAACCAGATCCTTGACTTCCTCATCAGGAGACCACAGTCAGTGCAAATCCGAAATAACCTCTCTTCCTCACTGACGATCAACACTGGTGCATCTCAAGGATGTGTGCTTAGCCTACTAACTACTCAGTACACTCACCATCCGTAAATTTGCTGATGACCCAACTATTTTTGGCAACATTTCAGACAGTGACGAGGAGGTGTACAGGAGTGAGGTAGATTAGCAGTTGAGTGATGTCACAACAACAACCTTGCACTCAACATAACTAAGACCAAGGAATTGATTGTGGACTTCAGGAAGGGGAAGTTGAGGAAAGGATCAGCAGTGGAAAGCATAAGCATTTTCATGATCTTGGGTTTTAATATCTCTGAGGATCTACCCTAGGCCCAAAATATTGGTGTAATTACAAAGAAGGCACAGCAGCAGCTATATTTCATTAGGAGTTTGAGGAGACCTGATATGACAGGAAAGACTCTCGCTAATTTCTACAAATGTATCATGGAGAGCAGTCTGTCATGCTGCATCATCATCTGGTATGGAGGGGTGACTGCATGGGATTAGAAAAGCTGCAGGAAGATGTGAACATAGCCAGCACCATCATGGCACTAACCTCCCTAGCACTGCGGACATCTTCAAATGGCGGTACCTCAAAAAGACGGAATCCATCATTAAGGACCCACATTTCCCAGGACATGCCCTCTTCTCACCGCTACCTTCAAGGAGGAGGTTCAGGACCCTGAAGACACCCGCTCAATGTTTTAGGAACAGCTTCTTCCCTTTTGGACAATGAACCCATGTACACTACCTCAATTTTTAAATATATTTTATAATCTCTTTTTGCACAATTTACTATACTTAAATTATTTAAAAATATATTTCATATTGTAATGGTTAATTTTTAAAATTAGTATATATTTCAATGCACTGCTGCCACAAAACAACAAATTTCATGACATATGCCAGTGATATTAAACCTATTTCTGATTCTGATCTGAAGACTAATTGTATAATACTTCTAAGGTGCCATGATGCTGGATGCTGGGATGATGGGATTAGAATGTAGATTTTTGGGTTGATAGTCCAGGCCTCTGGATTACTCATCAGAATATTAATTGTTCCACCACCAAGGTACCACAGAGGCTGGATGATCACTTATTCACTACTGAACCATCCGAACAATGCAATTCATTCCTGCCAATTTTCACATCCAAGAATAAAATATCAAGACTTGACCCTGGCTTGTACTAGTGATCAAATGCTTCGAAACATTTTGTTGCATTTCCTCACACTATAAAGCTCATGACAGTGGGATGGTAGCATAGCAGTTAGCAGAGCACTGTTACTGCAGGAGCGACTCAGGTTCAATTCTGTAAGGCGTTTGTATGTTCTCCCTATGGTCATATGGGTTTCCTTCAGGTGGTCCTGCTTCCTCCCATATTCCCAAGATGTATGGGTCAGTAGGTTAGTTGGTTAGATGGATGCAATGGTGTGGTGCAGGGTCACTGGGCTCAAAGGGCCTGTTACCATGCTATATCTCCAAATAAAATAACAGTTACCTAGGGAGAGACCTTATCTAATACCAACTTAAAATCTACATGCAGATTTTCTGTATTCCTTTTATCTACCTGTTTGTCACTTCAATGACATACCTTTCAGGCTGTCAGATATAATTGCTATTTTTAATGAACTCATCCATCATTAAAAGCTCACCAATTTATTCTTGCTTCTTGGATTCTCAGAGTAGGCCTAAATTCACTGAGATCTGTTGTTAACCTGATGCAAATTCCTCTCCTTCCCAAAATGGAAGTGCTATTTTCCCAATTCTCCTTTCTGTCATCTCAAGGAAAACTGGAAAACCCATGAAAACCCTTTAGTGTATTTCCTCTTCCTTCAGTAGCCGGAGATGTTTTTCACCAGAACTCAACATTTCCCAGCTTGTTTTTTTTAATTTTCTGCACTATTTTTTCCCTGCAATTTCTCCTCCGAGCAAAAAAAATTAGCATTCTCATTTGCATTATTTTAAAATGTGGACACCAAAACAAAATCTTGTTACATAGAAATTTACAGCACATTACAGGCCCTTCAGCCCACAATATTATACTGACCATGTAACCTACTCTGAAAACTGCCTAGAATTACCCTACTGCATAGCCCTCTATTTTTCTAAGCTCCATGTACTAGCTAAGAGGCTCTTAAAAGACCCTATTGTATCCGCCTCCACCACTGTCACCAGCAGTGCATTCCACACACCCACAACTCTCTGTCTGAAGAACTTACCCCTGACATCCCCTCTGTACCTTCTTCCAGGCACCTTAAAACTATGCCCTCATGTTAGCCATTTCAGCTCTTGGAAAAAGCTTCTGGCTATCCACACGATCAATGCCTCTTATCATCTTATACAACTCTATCATGTCAACCCCCATCCTCCATCACTTCAAGGAGAAAAGGCAAGTTCACTCAATCTGTTTTCATAAGGCACCTTCTTCAATCCAGGCAACATCCTTGTAAATCTCCTCTGCACTCTTTCTATAGTATCCACATCTTTCCTGTAATGAGGTAACCAGAACTGAACACAGTACTCCAAGTGCGGTCTGACCAAGGTCCTGTATAGCTGTAACATTACTACGCGGCTCTTGAACTCAGTCCCACGGTTGATGAGTGCCAACACACCATACGCTTTCTTGACAACACTGTCAACTTGTGTAGCAGCTTTGAGTGTCCTATGGATATGGACCTCAAGATCTCTCTGATCCTCCACACTGCCAAGAGTCTTATTAATAATACTATATTCTATCTTCAAATTTGACCTACCAAAATTTCATACTTATCTGGGTTGAACTCCATCTGCCACTTCTCAGCCCAGTTCTGCATCCTACCGATGTCTCGCTGTAATCTTTGATAACCCTCCAGACTATCCACAACACCCCCAACTTTTGTGTCATCAGCAAACTTACTAACCCACCCTTCTACTTCCTCGTCCAAGTCATTTATAAAAATCACAAATAGAAGGGGTCACAGAACAGATCCCTGTGGAACGCCACTGGTCACTGACCTCCATGCAGAATACGAAACACCTACAACCACCATTTGCCTTTTGTGGGCAAACCAATTCTGGATCCACAAAGCAAGGTCTCCTTGGATCGCATGCTTCCTTACTTTGTGAATGGACCTTGAATGGGGAACCTTATCAAATGCCTTATGAAATCCATATACACTACACCCACTGCTCTACCTTCATCATTGTCTTTTGTTACATCCTCAAAGAATTCAATCAGGCTTGTAAGGCACGAGCTGCCCTTCACAGAGCCATGCTGACTATCCCTAATCAGATTATGTCTCTCCAAATGCTCATAAATCCTGCCTCTCAGGATCTTCTCCAACAATTTGCCCACCACTTTGCACCTCTATTATATCCTCAGTATAAGATTTCTTCCTTCAGCTCAAGTTCATTTTATTTTACTATTCTGTAACATCAAAATATGTAAAAAGGACCTTACTATTTTGTGTTATCTGTTACACTCATCACATTTCTGTTGCCTTTTTAAAATTTCTTCATTACTTTTTTCCCTAATCCTTGCAGTATTTTGTTTTACTTCTAAATAGTTTCAAAACTTTATAAATGTGTATATTTCAATACAGTCCTTCCTTTTTTAAAGACAAGAATATGCTATTTTTGATCCACCTCTTAACTGAAGGCTCCCAGTTACTTTTATTCTCACCTCATTTCCATCTTCTGTTACTGATCTAACATCCTTATCTTCTAGGTCATCATTATCTTTTTCTATTATCACATTGCCCACAAGGTCACTGTCATCATTTCTCAGTTCAGCTCTGACTCTCACGTCAGTTATTACTCTTGTTTTACCTCCCGCAGCTATTTAGAGCAAATCATGTTTCCAAGTTGGTTGAGAAAAACACTCACTTTAGCAGGCTGTTCAGCTCAGCAGTATCAATATATAAAGAGGGGAATGTGTTCACTAATTGGTCTTCACTAGTTAATAATATTACTCTGATTTATGAGATGGACGCATTAGTTCTTCATTAGGTTTCAGTGAAAATTTCGTCAATAATAAAATAAACATCAGAAGGTCAGTTCTGAGGCAGAATGAAATGTTACTGCGGCCTGATGTAACCTCGCTGTGAATTACCTTCACAGGAAGTTCAGTGCACCCACATTGCACGGGTGAGTACCCAAACATAATGGGCACAGAGCTTATTGAATGTAATATGTGGATCTATTTCTTTTAGAGCAATTACCCCCCTCTACCCCCGTTAGCATTATGTATTGATCGGTTGTCTACGCAGGCGCTGTTTTCTACACATGCGTATTTCTCTCGATGCAATGTAAATCCACCAGTTAAAGCCATCTCCGGCATGCATGCTTTTATTTAATTGAAACGTAACTGTGCACATGCACAGGTCATGTTTACAACTGACTCTCACCAGTACCCTGTACAGTTGCAGCATAACCAATCAATTTGGGAAGGTCTCAAATATTGATGGTGTTCAGAGCCTTAAATGTTCTTAAATTAAGGCTAGTTAATAAACTGTTCATGGTTTTTCAGAAAGCCAATAGTACAGAAGCAACAAAACAATGGGAGTTTATTCCAGATCTTTAGCTGGTACCTAAAAGCTATTTCCATTGGTAACATTTCAATATATTCCTTTTCTTTCTCCAGTCTGAGGCTGTCACCTGCACATGAGCCAAGCAGCTCACTGGTGGTTTTAGAGTGGGACCATACTGAGCCTGCGATTGGGGTGAAGATTGTAGACTATCTCATCAGCTTGGAAAAGGTCACCATCACGGACCGAGCAGAAATGTCTAAGGTAGAGACAGGTGAGTGTGGCCCAAATTTCGCTTGAGAAAGAGGAGGTGGAATACAGAGAGCATGGATGAGTTTGTATACTGTCCAGTAGAGCTGAAGGTGGAGTGGGATGAAATTCTTTGAGAAAGAATGGCTTGAATTACAAGTGTTTGCCTGAGAAACAGGCAACTAATGTGCGAATGTCTTATTTTTATAGGTAGCATCCTTAATAGTCCTGTCACCCATGAGTTAGATTAAATCCAACACTACCTGATTCTATTATATTGTCTTTCCCTTCATATATACAATGGAAGGGAAGAGAAGGAACAGCTGTTTTATCGATAATTCTGATATTTTGAAGAAAGAGTTAAATAGCCAAGATGAAAACAGTTTTGTAACATTAAAGGCAGAGGATTATGTGCATTTATCATTCAACCTTCTCACTCATCGTCTTTTTTAACTAAAGTGATAAAATTTTCATTTTCATTAAAAAATCCTCTATGGACTTTTATCCTCTGCTTAATGTTTGGAAACTGTCTCTTGTGCCTCAAAGTTTAAGTGGTGTTAAGTTTAAATGAGAATTGATCCAAAGCAGGCCAGTTCTGATGAATGATGACTCTCGCCTTGAAGAAACCAGCTAGCTTTACAAGTATTGAAGATATATTGAAATTAGCTCTGCTTCTTCTTTTACTTCCTCCTTCATCTGTGGATGTGAGCTGCATCCATATGAGGAGAGAAACTCTGAAATTAAATCAACTGTTGATGCAATAGTTGGATGTTGGAATTGTCACGCTTAAACATCTTGAAAGATCACATAGTGCAGGCATCGGGGTACTGCATGAAGGATTTACATTGGATGTCTGAACCTACAAATAAATGGTGAGGTACTATACAGCAGATTTAACAGTGTTCGTAGAGAGGGGAAAGGTAATGTTTCAAAGCTGAAAGTTAAGAACCGATGTTGTAGTTAATCATTGGAACAACTAGTAATGGAATGAAAGTTAAGGAAATAACCCAATTAGTTTCAGCATGTATCCTATGGATGCTGTAGCCTGATCCACTAGAGTGGTGACATGCAAACTTATACATGCAATTTTCCACCTGATAAACTTCCGGTCTCAGTCACTGACATCCTCCCAAGCAAGGGCCATTTGGAATTGAAATCAGTGAAGTAACCACCCTTGATCACTTGGCTGTGACCTCCTGAAGTTCACTGTTGAGATTAATTGTCTGATTGCGAAAATTAGCTTCTACTCCAGGCCTTGTCTATTAAACTCTGACATCAGTAAAAAGGAAGGAAAGCAGTTACTTCATGTGAATGTTGCCTCGCCCTTTGCTCAGATTTCTTGTGTCTTTCTTTGTTTAAACCTGATATTCTTTCCTGTATATGATCCTTTTTATCACTTTTTTATTTTCCCTCCATGTTTTTCTTTCTTCATTGGTTCCTGTACTTGTATTTTATTCTCCTCCTCTTGATTTCATTTTCCACTTCTTTCCTTTACCTCCACCTGTTTTTTTTACTCTCTGTATTTATTTCCATAATTTTCTTTAAATCTGTGTGCCAGTGCCCCCCTCTTCCCTGTGTACTGATGTCCCCCAGTGTCTGTGTTCTCTGTCTTCCCTGAATCGATGTCCCTTTCCTCCTCTTTTGAAGTCCTCTCTTCTTTCTTTATTCCTTTGTCTTCTCGTTCAGCATTCTTCATGGCCCACCTTCAATTGTTCTGTGCTGCCTTACGTATGAGTGAAAAAGTGGTTTTATTCAGTTGAACTTACCTCTCTCTCTTCAAACTCAGTATTCCCTTTAAAGAGACTTAAAGCAAAACAAATTTCTTGTCACATGCCAGTGATAATAAACCTGATTCTGATACTGATTCTGACTTCAACAATCTTTATTGTGCATTTGGACATCTGATAACTGGTATCAGCTGTAATGATTTTAATAGAATACAAAGTGGTTGTTTGTTAATAAGGTGAAATATTTTCAATTGTAATTTCTTTAAGGACATTTTTTGCACATGGTGAAGTTGAGCTTCAATGGAGAAGCTTCTAGAATAAATTATAACTAGCATTGATTATGCTTTAATGAGTAATTGGACATTTCTTTAATGTGAGTTTTAATTATTTCTAATTTGGTCATTAGTGATTCCCCAGGGTGAATAGAGAATGATTTCTGCTATCCCGTGGCTCAGCTCTGTAATATTTATAACCCTTTCAGAGACTAAGCTATATTTCAACCTAGTTCACATCCAGCACACATTGATAGGAGATCTCGGATGAAATTAATCGGGATAGACTCACTCCATTTTTAACGCATAGAATCAGCGCCAAAGAAAGACAGTTGGAACATAATCAACTATATAAAATATCGAACAGGGACAAATGGAATAAAATCACAATATTGCTTGGAATAAAGGAGGAAAGTGAAGAAAGGAATGTGAATTTAGAGAAAGCTTTTATAATTTAGTAGCAATGACAGATATTTACTATTCTTGGTAGTGGAGGTACAGTAGATACATTGAGATCTTTCAAAATATAGTTAGATGACTTGATGAAAAAGCTAGAATAGGAATAGATTGCAGTGCCACTTGAGTATTGATGGATAAGATTTTCACTAACCCAGTTTATGGAAGTTTAAAGTCAAAGAGAAATTAGGAAAACCTTCAGCCCACTGAGTTTCACAGACCAATCACTGACTTACAGTCATCCTATGGGTTTTATTCTTCCCATCTTGTCTCCTTTATTGCATTCATTCAGCAATCTCAGTCAAGGACACAACAAAATATCATACTGACTCCAAGGATTCAAAGTACATTTGTTATCTCAGTAGGTATGCGTGTACTACCCTGAAGTTTGTCTTCCCCACAGATAGTCATGAAATAAAGAAGAACCATGGAGCCAGCCTGTCCAAAGAAGAACATCAAGCATCAAACCCCCTCCCCATCCCCACACACTAAAAACATCGCGCAAACAGCAACAAAAGAAATGAGCAAGAACACAGAATATAAAACACAAAATCAAAAGGCATATTTCAGTTCAATTCAGCTCAATGCTCATTGTCTGCAGCCCCCTCAATTCAAAACTCACTCAAAAGTAGCGACAACAAAGAGTGACCAGAACTAGAATTAGAAACTAGAACACATCATACACCTGAATTAGAGTCTAAATCTATAATCCATGTCAATTAAACCTTGCTCCGACACAGTCCACTGGCAGCATCGAGGGAGAGAGGGACCATTCAAACGCAGGGACCTTCGTCCTGCAGCAGTGAGCAAGCAGGTAGTAGACAGTGATGAACACTTGCTTGCCTTCAGCACCTGTCTCAATGATTTCAATTTTCCTCAGATCTTTAATCAGCAAGATCAGCCTACTGTTAGATATGATAGCAAGATGGTGAAGGAGTGCCACCTAATCTGAAGATGTTCAATGCTGACAGTAATGTTGAAATAGGAAAGCATGCCAGACCCCTTTTCTGTAAGAAAAATTGCTTCCATGACCTGATGTGAATGTTGACATGACATTGGGGAAATTTGGTTCCTGGGCATGCTGGTGCAGATCTTCTTGAGTATTGAGTAAACTACTAAATTCATATTTCAATATCCACATCTCCGTTTATGAAGGTAAACAATATTAAAGAGGATATTAAATCCTGTTGCCAATTTTTATTTCTCATTCCCTTTTGTAAGAATAGTTTCCTTTTCAGTACTCATTCTGACTGAAGCATGAAACAGAAATTATTCCAGGTCTTTTAGTGATTCCGTTGACTCAGGTCTCTCTATCCTCTGATAGATAGTCTATTCTTGGTGAAAGTGCAGATAACATCTGGTCTTCATGTGGATTTATTAAAGATCTAAGAAAAAGCAGAACATCAGGTAGCAGCAGGGGTTACCAAGGAAGTTGGATGCTGCTGACTTATTGCTAAATGATTTGCAATTGAGATGCATTGTATCCTTACAGTCATATTTAGTTGACCTTGGATATATATACGCAAAGACTGCTGAAGTAAAGCAGCTCATATTCTCTTTGCTATGCATCCTGTTCACAGCTTTCTGCAATAGTCTCAGCCCTCCCTGGTGTGTGTTCATTCAGTTATTCCCCCAGTACAGCTGCTAATGACATTGCACCTACAGGCAGTGTTTTGATATATGCATGCTGCAAACTGTTTCTGACCTCAAAGTGGTCCAATCCTGGTGCACCACTCTGAAAATCTTCCATAAGTCACGTGACTTTCCTGCCTTGCTCCTTAATTAATCTACATTAGTTATTCTCAACCTCTGTTGTTTAATGAGCGCAAGTACATAATCCTTTCATTAGTAAGTTAATTATACAAATCTCCTCACTGTTGGGCTCATTTATCTTTTAATAATAATAATTTCAGATGTCCTGTCAATTAATTGAAATAAGTCTGAGACAAGACGATTAATTAAGTGTTCCAACAGCAATGATTTATGCAGGAAGGAATGTGTTGGTGCTGGAATTGTGTTGGAAAGGTAAAACTGAAAAAAGAGCCTCTTTGCTTCTGTTCCAATGCTGTCTGAAGCCTTCAAACTCTGATAGACAAGGTTCAAATTTCAAAGTGATTTTATTAGCAAAGTACATATATGTCACCATATACTACCTTAGGATTCATTTTCTTGTTGGACATTCACAGAAAATACAAAGAAACATAATGGAATGGCTAGGTTTGCTGACGATACGAAGATAGGTAGAAGGGCCGGTAGTTCTGAGGAAACGGGGAGGCTGCAGAGGGACTTGGATAGATTGGAAGAATGGGCAAAGAAGCGGCAAATGAAATACAATGTTGGAAAGTGTATCATTACGCACTCTGGCGGAAGAAATAAACGGGCAGACTATTATCTAAATGGGAAAAGAATTCAAAGTTCTGACATGCAACGGGACTTGGGAGTCCTCGTACAGGATACCCTTAAGGTTAACCTCCAGGTTGAGTCAGTGGTGAAGAAGGCGAATGCAATGTTGGCATTCATTTCTAGAGGAGTAGAGTATAGGAGCAGGGATGTGATGTTGAGGTTCTATAAGGCGCTGGTGAGACCTCACTTGGAGTACTGTCGGCAGTTTTGGTCTCCTTATTTAAGAAAGGATGTGCTGACGTTGGAGAGGGTACAGAGAAGATTCACTAGAATGATTCTGGGAATGAGAAGGTTAACATATAAGGAACGTTTGTCCGCCCTTGGTCTGTATTCCTTGGAGTTTAGAAGAATGAGGGGAGACCTCATAGAAATATTTCAAATGTTGAAAGGCATGGACAGAGTGGATGTGACAAAGTTGTTTCCCATGATGGGGGAGTCTGGTACGAGAGGGCATGACTTAAGGGTGCCCATTCAGAACAAAAATGCAAAGACATTTTTTTAGTCAGAGGGTGGTGAATCTATGGAGTTTGATGCCATGAGCAGCAGTGGAGGCCAAGTTATTGGGTGTATTTAAGGCAGAGATTGATAGGTATCTGAGTAGCCCTGGCATCAAAGTTTATGGTGAGAAGGCGGGGGAGTGGGACTAAATGGGAGAATGGATCAGCTCATGATAAAATGGCAGAGCAGACTCGATGGGCCGAACAGCTGACTTCTGCTCCTTTGTCTTATGGTCTTATGGAATCAATGAAAAACTGCACACACAACGGAAAAATAACCAATGTGCAAGAGACAACAAACTGTGCAAATACTGAAACAAAAATAAATAAGAAATAAGTATCAAGATCCTTATCAACAGGTGACAAGTGAGGTAGAAAATCTAGTCAGGTGGAAGAAGGCAGCATACATGAGGTTTAGGAAGCAAAGATCAGATGGGTCTATTGGATAGCAAGAAAGGAGCTTACGAAGGGGCTGAGAAGAGCAAGAAGGGGACATGAGAAGGCCTTGGTGAGTAGGGTAAAGGAAAACCCCAAGGCATTCTTCAATTATGTGAAGAACAAAAGGATGACAGGAGTGAAGGTAGGACCGATTAGAGATAAAGGTGGAAAGATGTGCCTGGAGGCTGTGGAAGTGAGCGAGGTCCTCAATGAAAACTTCTCCAGTATTCACCAATGAGAGGGAACTTGATGATGGTGAGGACAATATGAGTGAGGTTGATGTTCTGAAGCATGTTGATATTAAGGGAGAGGAGGTGTTGGAGTTATTAAAATACATTAGGGCAGATACGTCCCTGAGTCCGGACGGAATATTCCCCAGGCTACTCCACTAGGCAAGAGAAGAGATTGCTGAGCCTCTGGCTAGGATCTTTATGTCCATGTTGTCTACGGGAATGATACCGAGTGTTGGAGGGAGGCGAATGTTGTCCCCTTGTTCAAAAAAGGTAGTAGGGATAGTCCGGGTAATTACAGACCAGTGAAATTTACGTCTGTGGTGGGAACGCTGTTGGAAAAGATTCTTAGAGATAGGATCTATGGGCAATTAGTGTATCATGGTCTGATCAGGGACAGTCAGCATGGCTTTGTGAAGGGCAGATCGTGTCTAACAAGCCTGATAGAGTTCTTTGAGGTAGGTGACCAGGCATATAGATGAGGGTAGTGCAGTGGATGTGATCTATATGGATTTTAGTAAGGCATTTGACAAGGTTCCACACGGTAAGCTTATTCAGAAAATCAGAAGGCATGGGATCCAGGGAAGTTTGGCCAGGTGGATTCAGAATTGGCTTGCCTGCAGAAGGCAGAGGGTCGTGGTGGAGGGAGTACATTCAGAGTGGAGGGTTGTGACTAGTGGTGTCCCACAATGATCGGTTCTGGGACCTCTACTTTTCGTGATTTTTATTAATGACCTCGATGTGGGGGTAGAAGGGTGGATTGGCAAGTTTGCAGATGACACAAAGGTTGGTGGTGTTGCAGATAGTGTAGAGGATTGTCGAAGATTGCAGAGAGACATAGATAGGTTGCAGAAGTGGGCTGGGAAGTGGCAGATGGAGTTCAACCCGGAGAAGTGTGAGGTGGTACGCTTTGGAAGGACAAACTCCAAGGCAGAGTACAAAGTAAATGGCAGGATACTTGGTAGTGTGGAGGAGCAGAGGGATCTGGGGGTATATGTCCACAGATCCCTGAAAGTTGCCTCACAGGTAAATAGGGTAGTTGAGAAAGCTTATGGGGTGTTAGCTTTCATAAGCTGAGGGATAGAGTTTAAGAGTCACGAGGTAATGATGCAGCTCTATAAAACTCTGATTAGGCCACACTTGGAGTATTGTGTCCAGTTCTGGTCGCCTCACTATAAGAAGGATGTGGAAGCATTGGAAAGGGTACAGAGGAGATTTACCAGGATGCTGCCAGGTTTAGACAGTATGGATTATGATCAGAGATTAAGGGAGCTAGGGCTTTACTAAGAGGAATAGATAGAGTAGGCAGCCAGCGCCTCTTCCCCAGGGCACACAAGAGGACATGGCTTTAAGGTAAGGGGTGGGAAGTTCAAGGGGAATATTAGATGAAGGTTTTTTACTCAGAGAGTGGTTGGTGCATGGAATACACTGCCTGAGTCAGTGGTGGAGGCAGATAAAGAGACTACTAGACAGGTATATGGAGGAATTTAAGGTGGGGGGTTATTTGGGAGGCAGGGTTTGAGGGTCAGTACAACAATGTAGGCTGAAGGGCCTGTACTGTGCTGTACTATTCTATGTTCTATATTCTATCTTGAATTGAAGAGTTCTTAGAAGTGTGTCTATAGATTCTGGGAACTGTTCAATAATGGGGTTCAGGATATTTAGCAGAGGTAGCATTTGTTGTGGCTTGCCTGCTCCCCTATACCCTCATCATAAATCCAACCATTCTGTGCTCTTTTGGGTTTTCTGACCCATCTTCACAAGAGCTGGGAAAGAGGGTTAACCAGCTATCCAACTGTGGAGTCTAGAGATGATCAAGCACGTATGTATCATGCCAATTGTAACATCTTCTATGCCTTTCCAATTGAAATTAAGGCAACTTAAAAATTAAACCCAATGTGTGCTGACACTCCATGAAAGTTTGATATATCTAAGTATTTAAACCATATGACACAGGAGCATAGAAACATAGAAACATAGAAAATAGGTGCAGGAGTAGGCCATTCGGCCCTTCGAGCCTGCACCGCCATTTATTATGATCATGGCTGATCATCCAACTCAGAACACCGCCCCAGCCTTCCCTCCATACCCCCTGACCCCCGTAGCCACAAGGGCCATATCTAACTCCCTCTTAAATATAGCCAATGAACTGGCCTCAACTGTTTCCTGTGGCAGAGAATTCCACAGATTCACCACTCTCTGTGTGAAGAAGTTTTTCCTAATCTCGGTCCTAAAAGGCTTCCCCTCTATCCTCAAACTGTGACCCCTCGTTCTGGACTTCCCCAACATCGGGAACAATCTTCCTGCATCTAGCCTGTCCAATCCCTTTAGGATCTTATACGTTTCAATCAGATCCCCCTTCAATCTTCTAAATTCCAACGAGTACAAGCCCAGTTCATCCAGTCTTTCTTCATATGAAAGTCCTGCCATCCCAGGAATCAATCTGGTGAACCTTCTCTGTACTCCCTCTATGGCAAGGATGTCTTTCCTCAGATTAGGGGACCAAAACTGCACACAATACTCCAGGTGTGGTCTCACCAAGGCCTTGTACAACTGCAGTAGTACCTCCCTGCTCCTGTACTCAAATCCTCTCGCTATGAATGCCAGCATACCATTCGCCTTTTTCACCGCCTGCTGTACCTGCATGCCCACTTTCAATGACTGGTGTATAATGACACCCAGGTCTCGTTGCACCTCCCCTTTTCCTAATCGGCCACCATTCAGATAATAATCTGTTTTCCTATTTTTGCCACCAAAGTGGATAACTTCACATTTATCCACATTAAATTGCATCTGCCATGAATTTGCCCACTCACCTAACCTATCCAAGTCACCCTGCATCCTCTCAGCATCCTCCTCACAGCTAACACTGCCACCCAGCTTCGTGTCATCCGCAAACTTGGAGATGCTGCATTTAATTCCCTCATCCAAGTCATTAATATATATTGTAAACAACTGGGGTCCCAGCACTGAGCCTTGCGGTACCCCACTAGTCACCGCCTGCCATTCTGAAAAGGTCCCATTTATTCCCACTCTTTGCTTCCTGTCTGCTAACCAACTCTCCACCCACACCAATACCTTACCCCCAATACCGTGTGCTTTAAGTTTGCACACTAATCTCCTGTGTGGGACCTTGTCAAAAGCCTTCTGAAAATCCAAATATACCACATCCACTGGTTCTCCCCTATCCACTCTACTAGTTACATCCTCAAAAAATTCTATGAGATTCGTCAGAAATGATTTTCCTTTCACAAATCCATGCTGACTTTGTCCGATCATTTCACCACTTTCCAAATGTGCTGTTATCACATCCTTGATAACCGACTCCAGCAGTTTCCCCACCACCGACGTTGAGCTAACCGGTCTATAATTCCCCGGTTTCTCTCTCCCTCCTTTTTTAAAAAGGGGAGTTACATTAGCCACCCTCCAATCCTCAGGAACTAGTCCAGAATCTAACGAGTTTTGAAAAATTATCACTAATGCATCCACTATTTCTTGGGCTACTTCCTTAAGCACCCTGGGATGCAGACCATCTGGCCCTGGGGATTTATCTGCCTTCGATCCCTTCAATTTACCTAACACCACTTCCCTACTAACATGTATTTCGCTCAGTTCCTCCATCTCAGCGGACCCTCTGTCCCCTACTATTTCTGGAAGATTATTTATGTCCTCCTTAGTGAAGACAGAACCAAAGTAATTATTCAATTGGTCTGCCATGTCCTTGCTCCCCATAATCAATTCACCTGTTTCTGTCTGCAGGGGACCTACATTTGTCTTTACCAGTCTTTTCCTTTTTACATATCTATAAAAGCTTTTACAGTCCGTTTTTATGTTGCCTGCCAGTTTTCTCTCATAATCTTTTTTCCCCTTCCTAATTAAGCCCTTTGTCCTCCTCTGCTGAACTCTGAATTTCTCCCAGTCCTCAGGTGAGCCACTTTCTCTAGCTAATTTGTATACTGCTTCTTTGGAATTGATACTATCCCTAATTTCTCTTGTCAGCCACGGGTGCACTACCTTCCTTGATTTATTCTTTTGCCAAACTGGGATGAACATTTGTTGCAGTTCATCCATGCAACCTTTAAATGCTTGCCATTGCATATCCACCGTCAATCCTTTGTGTCATTTGCCAGTCTATCTTAGCTAATTCACGTCTCATACCTTCAAAGTTACCCTTCTTTAAGTTCAGAACCTTTGTTTCTGAATTAACTCTGTCACTCTCCATCTTAATGAAGAATTCCACCATATTATGGTCACTCTTACCCAAGGGGCCTCTCACAACAAGATCGCTAATTAACCCTTCCTCATTGCTCAAAACCCAGTCCAGAATAGCCTGCTCTCTAGTTGGTTCCTCAACATGTTGGTTCAAAAAACCATCCCGCATACATTCCAAGAAATCCTCTTCCTCAGCGCCTTTACCAATTTGGTTCACCCAATCTACATGTAGATTGAAGTCACCCATTATAACTGCTGTTCCTTTATTGCACACATTTCTAATTTCCTGTTTAATACCATCTCCGACCTCACTACTACTGTTAGGTGGCCTGTACACAACTCCCACTAGCGTCTTCTGCCCCTTAGTGTTGAGCAGCTCTACCCATATCGATTCCACATCTTCCCGGCTTATGTCCTTCCTTTTTATTGCGTTAATCTCTTCTTTAACCAGCAACGCCACCCCACCTCCCCTTCCTTCATGTCTATCCCTCCTGAATATTGAATATCCCTGAACGTTGAGCTCCCATCCCCGGTCACCCTGGAGCCATGTCTCTGTGATCCCAACTATATCATAATCATTAATAACAATCTGCACTTTCAATTCATCCACCTTATTACGAATGCTCCTTGCATTGACACACAAAGCCTTCAGGCGCTCTTTTACAACTCTCTTAGCCCTTATACAATTATGCTGAAAAGTGGCCCTTTTTAATGCTTGCCCTGGATTTGTCGTCCTGCCACTTTTACTTTTCTCCATAGTACTTTTTGTTTCTACCCTCACTTTACACCCCTCTGCCTCTCTGCACTGGTTCCCATCCCCCTGTAGTGAACTAACCTCCTCACGCCTAGCCTCTTTAATTTGATTCCCACCCCCCAACCATTCTAGTTTAAAGTCACCTCAGTAGCCCCCGCTAATCTCCCTGCCAGGATATTGGTCCCCCTAGGATTCAAGTGCAACCCGTCCTTTTTGTACAGGTCACGCCTGTGCCAAAAGAGGTCCCAATGATCCAAAAACTTCAATCCCTGCCCCCTGCTCCAATCCCTCAGCCACGCATTTATCCTCCACCTCATCGCATCCCTACTCTCACTGTCGCGTGGCACAGGCAGTAATCCCGAGATTACTACCTTTGCGGTCCTTTTTCTCAACTCCCTTCCTAGCTCCCTATATTCTCCTTTCAGGACCTCATCCCTTTTCCTACCTATGTCATTGGTACCTATATGTACCACGACCTCTGGCTCCTCACCCTCCCACTTCAGGATATCTTGGACACGATCAGAAATATCCCGGACCCTGGCACCAGGGAGGCAAACTACCATCCGGGTCTCTGGACTGCGTCCACAGAATCGCCTATCTGACCCCCTTACTATCGAGTCCCCTATCACAACTGCCTTCCTCTTCCTTGCCCTACCCTTCTGAGCTACAGGGCCAGACTCTGTGCCGGAGGCACGGCCACTGTCGCTTCTCCCGGGTAAGCTGTCCCCCCCAACAGTACTCAAACAGAAGTACCTGTTGTTAAGGGGCACAGCCACCGGGGTACTCCCTATTACCTGACCTTTCCCCTTCCCCCTCCTAACCGTGACCCACTTGTCTGCCTCCCGTGGCCCCGGCGTGACCACCTGCCTGCAGCTCCTCTCTATCACCTCCTCACTCTCCCTGACCAGACGAAGGTCATCGAGCTGCAGCTCCAGTTCCGTAACGCGGTCCCTAAGGAGCTGCATCTCGATGCACTTGGCGCAGATGTAGACGTCCGGGAGGCTTGTAGACTCCAGGGCCTCTCACATCCGGCACCGAGAACAGCAAACTGCCCTCACACTCATACTGCCCCTCTCCTCAAATAACAACAGAAAATGAATGCCAAACCTCCCTCGCCTTGCATGTTTCCGCCTAAGCCCGTTGAGCCGAAGCCCTTAAGTCTTCACTCTGCTCCCGGCTCACTCCGCTGCCCGCTCTATGAGGCTCTGTTCCTTTTAAATCTGCTGCGCTGCACAGCCCGACATCACACGCCTGCGCAGTCCCGCCTCTCAGAACGCCGTTGGAGAAAAAAAATAACGAAAATTTCAAAAATGTCTTTCTCGGCACTCCCACTCAGACTCTTAGACTCCTTCTTCGAATCAAACCCGAAGCAGGATGTCTGCCCTTTTAAATCTGCAGAATTGGGTTAATTGGCCCATCGAGTCTTCACCACTCGATCGTGGCTGTTCCATTATTCCCCTCCTCAACCCCATTCCCCGGCCTTCTTCCCATAACCTTTGATGTTATGTTCAATCAAGAACCTATCAATCTCTGCCTTAAATACACCCAACGACTTAGTCTCCGCAGCTGCATGTGGCAACAAATTCCACAAATTCATCACCCTCTGGCTAAAGAAATTTCTCCACATCTCTGTTTTAAATGGATGTACTCACTTGCCCTAGAGTCTCCCACTGTGGGAAACATCCTTTCCACATGTACTCTGTCTAGGCCTTTCAGCATTCGAAAGGTTTTAATGAGATCCTCCTTCATCCTTCTAAATTCCAATGAATACAGACCCAGAATCATCAAAAGTTCCTTGTATGATAACCTTTTCATTCCTGGAATCATCCTTGTAAACCTTCTCTGGACCCTCTCTAATGCCAGCACATCTTTTCTTAGACAAGGAGTCCAAAAACTGTTCACAATACTCAAGGTGAGGCCTCATCAGTGCCTTATAAAGCCTCAGCATCACATCCCTGCTCTTGTATACAAGACTTTTTGAAATGAATACTGACATTGCATTTGCCTTCCTCATCACCAACTCAACTTGCAAGTTAACCCTTTAGGGTGGTTGTTCTGCACAAGGACTACCAATTCCCTTTGCGTCTCAGATTTTTGGATCTTCTCCCCATTTAGAAAAAAGTCTTCACATTTATTTCTACTACCAAAATGCATGACCATGGATTTTCCAACATTGTATTTCATTGTATTTCAGGAAAGTTGGCTAGTGTTGCTTGTGGGAGTTTAACCTAAATTTGCAGGGGGCAGGGATCCAGAATGTGAGAGAGGATAGCGAGATGAAGTATAAAGGACAGGTGGGGACTACACGGTTCCGGAGTATTAAGTGTGAAGTAGAGAAAGGTGAGGCGGAACGAGTGATAAGGAGGATACATGTGCAGAGGGATGGTCTGACAGAGCATGGAGTTAGATGTGCAGAAAGAGTAAGTAAATTTAAGAAGGACAACAAAATTCAAGGGGTGGAAAGCCTGGTGAGAGTTCGGGGAGCTGGGTTATGCACAATAGGCAGCGATTTAAACAGAGAGGGGAGAAATGGGTTAAAAATTCTATATCTGAATGCACGAAGTGTCAGAAATAAGGCGGATGAGCTTGAAGCTCAGGTGCAAATGGGTAACTATGATGTTGTTGGGATAACGGAGACATGGCTGCAGGGGGATCAGACCTGGGAATTGAATGTACAAGGGTATACGTGCTATCGAAAGGACAGAAAGGTGGGCGGAGGGGGTGGGGTGGCCTTGTTGGTGAGGAATGAGATTCAGTCCCTTGCAAGGGGGGACATAGAATCAGGAGAAGTAGAATCAGTGTGGATAGAACTGAGGAACAGTAAGGGCAAAAAGACCCTAATAGGTGTTATCTACAGGCCCCTAAACAGTAGCATGAATATTGGGTGCAAGTTGAATAGGGAGTTAACAATGGCATGTGGCAAAGGAAATGTCGCAGTAGTTATGGGGGATTTCAACATGCAGGTGAACTGGGAAAATCAGGTTGGTACTGGACCCCAGGATAGGGAGTTTGTAGAGTGCCTACGGGATGCATTTTTGGAGCAGCTTGTATGAGAGCCGACCAGGGATAAGGCTATTCTGGATTTAGTGTTGTGCAATGAACAGGATTTGATAAGTGATCTTGAAGTAAAGGAGCCATTAGGAGGTAGTAACCATAATATGTTTTTATCTGCAAGTTGAGAAGGATAAGGGCAGATCAGAAGTGTCAGTATTGCAGTTAAACAAAGGAGACTATGGAGCCATGAGGGAGGAGCTGGCCAAAGTTGACTGGTCGGATATCCTAGCAGAAAAGATAGTGGAACAGCAATGGCAGGTATTCTTGGGAATAATGCACAAGGTGCAAAATTAGTCCATCCCCTGGAGAAGGAAGGATTCAAAGGGGGGAAAGTGGCCACAGTCGTTGACAAAGGAAGTCAGGGATAGCATAGTATTAAAAAAGAAGTATAACAGAGCTAAGGTGAGTGGGAAGATGGATGATTGGGAAACTTTTAAGGAGAAACAGAACTTAACTAAAAAGGCAATACGGGGAGAAAAAATGAGGTATGAACGCAAGCTAGCTAGGAATATAAAGGAGGATAGCAAAAGTTTTTTTAGGTATGTGAAGAGAAGGAAGATAGTTAAGAACAATATTGGGCCCTTGAAGAATGAATTGGGAGAAATTGTTATGGGAAACAAAGAAATGGCAGAGGAATTTAATAAGTACTTTGGATCTGTCTTCACCAGGGAAGACACAAGCAATCTCCCAGATGTATGGATGGGCCAAGGACATAGGGTAACAGAGGAACTGAAACAGATTGACATTAGGAAGGAAACGGTGATGAGTAGACTGATGGAACTGAAGGCTAACAAATCCCCGGATCCAGATGGTCTGCATCCTAGGGTACTAAAGGAGGTGGCTCTGGAAATTGCGGATGCATTGGTGATCATTTTCCAATGTTCCTTAGATTCAGGATCAGTTCCTGAGGATTGGCGAATGGCTAATATTATCCCACTTTTTAAGAAAGGAGGGAGGGAGAAAACAGAGAACTATCGCCCTATTAGCCCAACATCAGTAGTGGGGAAGATGCTAGAGTCCATTATTAAAAGATGAAATAGCGGTATATCTTGATAGCAGTGATAGGATTGGGCCGAGCCAGCATGGATTTACCAAGGGCAAATCATGCTTGACTAATCTATTGGAGTTTTTCGAGGATGTAACCAGGAAGGTGGACGCGGGAGATCCAGTGGATGTGGTGTACCTTGACTTTCAGAAGGCATTAGATAAGGTACCACATAGGAGATTGGTGGGTAAAATCAGAGCTCATGGCATTGGGGGGAGGATATTGACATGGATAGAAAACTGGTTGGCAGATAGAAAGCAAAGGGTAGCAGTGAATGGGTGTTTCTCGGAATGGCAGGTGGTGACTAGTGGGGTGCCACAGGGCTGGTATTGGGATCACAGCTGTTTATGATTTACGTCAATGATTTAGAGGAAGGCATTGTGAATAACATCAGCAAGTTTGCTGATGATACTAAGCTGGGTGGCAGTGTGACATATGATGAGGACGTTAGGAAAATTCAAGATGACTTGGATAGGCTGGGTGAGTGGGCAGAAACTTGGCAGATGGCGTTTAATGTGAAAAAGTGTGAGGTTATTCACTTTGGGAGCAAGAACAGGAAGGCAGATTATTATCTGAATGGTGTGGAGTTATGTAAGGGAGAAATACAAAGAGATCTAGGAGTACTTGTTCATCAGTCTCTGAAGGTGAATGAGCAAGTGCAGCAGGCAGTGAAGAAGGCTAATGGAATGTTGGCCTTTATTACAAAAGGAATGGAGTACAAGAGCAAGGAAATCCTTTTGCATTTGTACAGGGCCCTGGTGAGACCACACCTGGAGTATTGTGTGCAGTTTTGGTCTCCAGGGTTAAGGAAGGACATCCTGGCTGTGGAGGAGGTGTAGCGTAGGTTCACTAGGTTAATTCCTGGGATGTCCGGACTGTCTTACACAGAGAGGTTAGAGAGACTGGGCTTGTACATGCTGGAATTAAGGAGATTGAGGGGGGATCTGATTGAGACATATAAGATTATTAAGGGATTGGACAAGATAGAGGCAGGAAATATGATCCAGATGCTGGGAGAGTCCAGTACCAGAGGGCATGGTTTAAGAATAAGGGGTAGGTCATTTAGGACAGAGTTGAGGAGGAACTTCTTCTCCCAGAGAGTTGTGGAGGTGTGGAATGCGCTGCCTCAGAAGGCAGTGGAGGCCAATTCTCTGGATGCTTTCAAGAAGGAGCTAGATAGGTATGTTATGGATAGGGGAATCAAGGGTCATGGGGACAAGGAAGGAACCGGGTATTGATAGTAGATGATCAGCCATGATCTCAGAATGGCGGTGCAGGCTCGAAAGGCCGAATGGTCTACTTCTGCACCTATTGTCTATTGTCTATTTGCCTCTTTCTTGCCCATTCTTCTAATCTATCTAAGTCCTTCTGCAGCCTACCTGTTTCTTCAACACTACCTGCTCCTCCACCAATCTTCGTATCATCTGCAAACTTGGCAACAAAGCCATCTATTCCATCATCTAAATCATTAAAATACAGCATAAAAAGAAGCGGTCCCAACCTCATCCTTTACAATTGACTCCAATATCTTCCCAACCACTGAGGTCAGGCTAAATGGTCTATAATTTCCTTTCCGCTGCCTTCCTCCTTTCTTAAAGAGTGGAGGGACATACTACTGAGTGAGTTATAGAGATTTCCTTCAAATAAGTAGAAGATCTTCTCTCACTTTCAATTAAACTTCAGATTCCTTTACTCTCCAAAAGAGATCCTGCTACCTATAAGGAATATGCTGTTCTGACCACAGAGCGATGAACAAATGTGTGATCCTGGGACAGTGCTACATTTGGCAAAGCTGGGTACAGATGTCAGAACACAAAGTGTACAGTAGAACTTAGTGTTCTGACATTTAATACTCTTGGCATTAATCTGGACCATGCTGGTTGTAAAAAATTGAGACAATTTATACTTTTTAGTGCTCTTTTTACTGCATTTTGAGTTTAAGTTGGGTGGTGGCTTGTGAATGAATCTGTTGAAATGCCCTGGGATGGTTCGACTTGTATCTTTTGACTAGGCTTTGTTCCTTTCAGTAGATTGGTTCTTAAAGTTGTTCCTGCTAGAGATTCTGTCACCCTGTCATTGAAAATGCCCAGTTTTTTTATCAGAAGGTAAAAAGAAAAATCAAAGTAGGGCAGTTAAAAATAATAGTTACTGCTTCGTTCGATACGTGCTGTGTCGTATGATGTTGGCAGACATGGTCTTTCAAGTACCATGATTGTTGTAGACAAAATTTTTCGACAGAAGTAGTTTGCCATTGCCTTCTCCTGGATAGTGTTTTTTACAAGGCGAGTGACCCCAACCATTATCAATAATCTTCAGAGATTGTCTGCCTGGCATCCATGGTCTCATAATCAGGACTTTAGATGTGCACCAGCTTGCTCATATGACTAACCACCACCCACTCCCATAGCTTCTCATGACCCTGATTTGTGGGGGTGTGTGGGGTGACCTATAGGCTAGCAGAGGGAAGGAGCGCCTTACACCTCCTTTGGTAGATTAGCATCTCCACTCTGACACCTACCATTACTAAACTACATATGAGAAACTTTTGTTACAGGGCAGTCAGCATGTATATAGAAAAATAAGAAGGTTGAATGTGAGCTTTGATAAACAAGTTCTTTGATAAAGAAGTTCTCTTTGCAAATGCTTCATCCTGTTATTTTAGGTCTTGCAGCACACTCTAGTGAACTAACTCCTCAATTACATCTGGAACTGGTGTAGAAGTGAGGCATAACTAAAACAGCCATTCTCGTAGCATGGGCTATGTGATATGTGAATTACATCCTACACTGTGAGTTTCTGCCTGAACATTCAATATCTCAATAAGTTGATATCTAAGATTTTCTGTGAGTACAACCACCTTCAGCAACACATTTGTTCAAGTAGGTATGTAGCATTCATCTACCTGAAGGTTTTGTTAAACATTTTGGGTGACATTATTCAAGCTGCCAATGTGATCCAGATTTCCTGGGGACTTTGTGAACTCAAATCGCTGGGGATAATATCACACATGCTGTTTTAGCCATTTCTTCTTGCCTTAAGTCCACTCTTTTCTGACTTCCTTGGTAGTTAATGAGACCAAGGTGGGACCTTCAGCCTCGTCCTGTAATGGGGCAGGAAGGAGCTGATGATGAAGTCTGTGAAGTGGTGTGCTCTTTCTACCACTTACCGTACATGTGGGCTCTCTGTGCTTCCAATGCTTGAGGTTCTTAACACCATGCCAAATCCACTTTCTCCGCTTTGAGCAGCCACGGGCCAAAAGAAAGTGGAGATGTTGTGTTATGTCAAAACTGGCTTTCACCATTTACTTAAATTTTTTTTTCTGTCTGGTTGATAATCTGTTCTCGTGCCAGAGCTTAGAACTGTGTCTATTTTAGAAATATGCAAGTGACATGACCTGCGAGACATAGCTAACTGAATCTTACAAAGGTCCCATTACTGGTTCATATTTGACACATTAGTACATCTGCTGGAACTCTTTGAGGAAATAACAGACATAATGGACAACGGACAATCATTGGAAGTTGTTTACTTGGATTTTCAAAAGGCCTTTGAAAAGGTGCCACACATGAGGCTGCCTAACAAGATAAGAGCAAATGGTATTAGAGGAAAGATACAAGATAGAAAATTGGTTGACTGGCAGGAGGCAAAGAGTGGGAATAACGGGGGCTTTTTCTGGTTGGCTGCCAGTGGCAAGTGGTGTTCCACAGGGTTCGGTGTTGGGACCACTTCTTTTCACATGATATGTTAGTGATTTAAATGATGGAATTGATGGCTTTGTGACCAAGTTTGCAAACAATACAAAGGTAGGTGGAGGGGCAGGCTGCAGAAGGTCTGAGACAGATTAGGAGGATGGGCAAAGAAGAGGCAGTTGGAGTACAATATGGTGAAGCATATGTTCATGCACTTTAGTAGAAGGAATCAAGGCATAGATAATTTTCTAAGTAAAGAGAAAATTTAAAATTCAGAGATACAAAGTGATTGGAGTCCTCCTGCAGGATTCCCTGAAGGTTAACATGAAGTTTGAGTCAGTGATGTGGAAGGCAAATGCAATGTTAATATTCATTTCAAGAGGACTAGAATACAAAAACCAGGATGTAATGTTGAGGATTTATAAGGCATTGATCAGGCCACACATGGAGTATGCCATATGAGAATAGGTTGAGTGAACCTAGCCTTTTCTGTTCGGAGCGACGTGGGATGAGAGGTGACCTGATAGAGGTGTATAAGATGATGAGAGGCATTGATCGTGTGGATATTCAGTGGCTTTTTCCCAGGGTTGAAATGGCTAACATGAGAGGACGCAGTTTTAAGGTGCTTAGAAGTAGGTACAGAGGGGATGTCAGGGGTAAGTTTTTTACGCAGAATGGTGAGTGTGTGGAATGGGCTGCCGGCGATGGAGGTGGAGGGGGAAACAATAGGGTCTTTTAAGAGACTCCTGGATAGGTTCGTGGAGCTTAGAAAAATAGAGGGCTATGGGTAACCCGAGGTAATTTCTAAAGTAAGTACATGTTCAGCACAGCTTTGTGGCTGAAGGGCCTGTATCGTGCTGTAGGTTTTAGATAGATAGATAGATATACTTTATTGATCCCGAGGGAAATTGGGTGTTCTATGTTTCTGTTTCAAAAAGGATGTGCTAATATTGGAGAGGGCCCAGAGGAGGTCCACGAGAATGATCGCAAGAATGAAAGAGTTAATGTTTGAAGGGCGTTTGATGGCTCTGGCCTTTACTCACTGACTTTAGAAGAATGAGTGGAGATCTCATTGAAGCCTATTGAATATTGAAAGGCAGAGATAGAGTGGATGTGGAGAGGAAGTTTCACATAGTGAAGGAGTTTAATGTCAGAGGGTACAGCCTCGGAATAGAAGTTTGTCTCTTTAGAAGGGTGATGAGGAGGAATATATTTAGGTAGATGGTAGTGAATCTGTGGAATTCTTTGCCACATACAGCTGTGGAGGCCAAGTCATTAAGTACATTTAGAGTGAAGTTTGATAGATTCTTCATGAGAAAAGTCATCAAAAGTTATGCGGAAAAGGCAAAAGAATGAGGTTAAGATATATAATAAATCATTCACGATGACAATGGCAGCATAGTCTCGATTGGCCGAATGGCCTACTTCTGCTCCTATGTCTTCTGGTATTATAGTCTCATTTGAGGTGGAGGTGAATTTTATGTAATGTCCTCCTCATATTATGCCACTCATTTTAATTTTGCCGGGTGAAATTAGTTAATACCATCACTTATGAAGATTTTGAGACTGCTGGAAAGGATTGGCAAAAATTGTTCCCTATTTTGTTATTGGGTTAGTTGAGGGCAGAGGAGAGAGGGGATAGGTGGGTGCAGACATTGCACAGGAATTTTTCCGTGCTAAATATATTGATGGATTTGGATTAATGTCCTTTGAAATTATTGTTTGTATATTTGAACATTTCCATGTTTGTTTCTTACTTCTCATGTTTTTAATGGCTTATAAGGAAGCCCTTTGGATCTATGCCATTTCTCAGAGCAAATCTCATTTTATACCTTTTTTTAGCCCTAACTCCGAGTGGAGTCATCGGGGCACCGTCATGATGGTGTTTTTTTTAGCAGGCTTTCTTATTTTTACGAGGCCGAGTTGCTAGCTCGACGTTCAACCCAGCACGGATGGAAAGCTCCAGCACTGATGCCACTACGCCACTAGCTGGCTACATTTTTTTACCTTATTTCCCTGTAATCTATTCCTCTGACATGCAACCATTCCTGCCAAATCACTTGCCTCTCTTTTGCACCCTCTTTCTCTCTCTCCCCTTTCCCTCTCTCCTTCTCCATTCACCCCTCTGTTATTCCCATTTTTTCTCCTCTCTCACTCCTCTTCTCCCTCTCTACCCCCACTCATCCATTTCTCATTCCTTTCTCCCCTTCTTCCCTTCCCCCTCACTCTCTCCTCTTTCCCCCACCTCTTCTCATCTTCTCTCCCCCTTTCTCTCCCCACCCACACGTCTCTCTCTCTCCACATACACTCAGTTGCTACTTTATTAGGGACCTGATAGAGTGGTCACTGAGTACATGTCCGTAGCCTTCAACTATTGTAGCCCTTCCATGCAAGGTTCCACATATTGTGCATTTGGAGATGCTCTTCTGCAGTAGTTATTTGAGTTACTGTTGTCCTCCTGTCAGCTTGAACCAGTCTGCCCATTATCCTCTATCCTCTCTTACTAACGAGGCATTTTTGCCCATAGAACAGCTACCCATTTGATTTTTTTTTTGCTTCTTGCACCATTTTTTGAAAACTCAGAGACAAGTGTATGTAGAAATCCCAGGAATGAACACTTGGGTAAGTTGCCACCATTCCAGGGTCAAAGTCACTAAGATCACATTTCTTTCATATTCTGATGTTTGGTCTGAACAACAGCTGAATATCTTGACCACGTCTAAATGCTTTTGTGCAATGAGTTGCTGCCACATGATTGGTTTATTAGATTAGATTAGATTAGATTATGAGGACACGTAGTCCTCTTTTATTGTCATTTAGTAATGCATGCATTAAGAAATGATAAAATTTGTTCCTCCAGAATGATATCACAGAAACACAAGACAAACCAAGACAAAAAAACTGACAAAAACCACATAGTTATAACATATCGTTACAACAGCTTAAGCAAAACTGTAATTTGATAGAAGTACAGACCATGGGCACTGTAAAAATTCTCAAAGTCTCTCGAAAGTCCCATAGTCCCATCATCTCATGCAGACGGTTGAAGGGAGACCACAAACTTGCCAATGCAGCATCCTGGAAGCACCCAACCACTTCCGACTCTGAGTCCGTCCGAAAACTTCGAGCCTCCGACCAGCTCTCCGACACTGAGCACCGAGCACTATCTCTACCGAGTGCTTCGACCCTGGCCCTGGCAACAGGCGATAGGCAAAGCCGAGGATTTGGGGCCTTCCCCTCTGGAGATTCTCGATCGCACAGTAGCAGTGGCAGCGAAGCAGGCATTTCAGAAGTTTCTCCAGATGTTCCTCTGTGCTTCTCACAGCTGTCTCCATCAAATCAGGATTGTGCATGGCATCCTAGTTCACAAATACAATATCATTCAGAGCGGCCGCGCGCACTGCGTTAGGCCACCATCTTCTCCTCCCCCAAATTAGATACCTGCATTGACGAACAGGTGTACAGATGTGCTCAATGAAGTGGCCAGTTTTAGAGTCCAAAATATCCATATTTCGAGGTGCATTCCCTCCTATTTTTGACTGCACGGGCAGCTTGGATACCTTGCTTCTCCCTCCAGGTGGTCATTAATACAAATCTTAAATAACTGAGAGCCCAGGTACGGTTGTTGCAACTCTCCACTAATTACATCCTTCCAGTTTGAGAAGACCCATTCAAACTGACCTTCTGTGCAAATAGCAATCTTCAGTCCATGCCAACACAATTACTGTACTGCCCTTGCTGAGGTATTGCAATATCAACTGGACAGTCAGCTAAGCTCCATTTAGAAATGACATGAGAGTCAGGGTGCAGTCTCCTAGCTCCTTGGGTTTATTGCAGACTCAATGGCACGTCACAGTGAATAAGGAGTAAAACTGAAAAGCATAAAGTCCAATTATTGTGTTGTTCTATTCACACAAGTAATTATGCACAGATGAGCAAGTGTTTAGTTAAGATTCCGACAAGTAAATACTACAGGTAAATAGTATGTGTAAACCATTAGCATCTATATTAGTGTTTAATAAACTCAGAAGTAACATTCTATTTCAGCAAAATCATATTGATACCTTTATATTAACTTCTAAGCAATATGACATCAACCTACAAGCAATGGGTCTGCTGGAATAGAATATTATTTTTGAGTGTCTTAGGTCACTTCCTGTGCAGGTAAGAAATAGCAAGCACATTAGCTGGCAGTAGGCCAGAGTTTATGTTAGGAGCAAAAGAAGTTTCGAGCTAAAGCCATTTTGTGTTGAGATTGTCAACACTACCCCAAATGCTCCTCCTCATTCTGGAGAACAGTCTAACCTGAGAGCATCTGTCTGACCAAGGATAGCTCTGCTGATTAACATTTGCATTTTTTGATTAAAAATACCTCATACATTTATTCATGTCATTATTTTTACATTAGTTTGAATGATATTAGGATTCCACGGCTTCTGCAGAGAGGAGTTTTCCCTTGTACATGCTTATGCTAATGATCAGAGACAAAGGAATGTGAGGACTGAAGAGATTCATAAATGAGCATGTGTTTGATTTTTTTCTGCAACTAGCCATTTTTATGCTACACTGGATCATCAAGTTAACTTCCTGTGATGATTTTTTTTATTATTAATTTTTTATTGCAACACCAGCAAATTACATTCAATACAACCAGTTGCCAATTACATTTTGACTGTTTAACCCAGCCACCCCCAACCTTCATCACCATCCCCCCTCCACCCCTCTCACCCCCCCATCCCTCTCCCCTCCACCAACCAACTGAATAGTAGTACATACACAGACAGAGTATTTCTATTTTAACAGAAGATCTTTGAAGTTAGATATCAAATTTGTCCACATTAAGATTGTGTTTGGTCGTGCATCATTTATTCTTGCTGATGAAAGTTCCAGGTAAGAAATGTCCAAGAAGCTCCAAAGCCAGTGAGTATTTGAAATATCATGGGGAGGTTTCCAATGCTGGACTATAATCTTCTTAGCTGCAGGCAGGCCTGCCAGCCAGACTTTTGCATGTTTTTTCCATAAGGGAAAGGCGGGAGTCATCATTTAGAAGATGTAAAGTGGGGTCCATTGGTAATTGTACCCCTGTTAGTTCTGTAAGAGTACTGATAACCTTCCCCCACAAACTAAAAACCCCTGGACATTCCCATACAGCATGTATAAAAGAGCCAATGGCTCCATGGGGGTAAAATGAGCAATAAGGGTCAGGAACCAGTCCCATTTGATGTCTAATTCTCGGTGTTAAATATGCTCTATGACAGAATTTCAAGTGTATATACTGATGATTTGGGTTTTTCGAAGCACCGGCAGCATTATCCCAAATCACATCCCAGTCTAAGTCTTGTCTCAATTCAGATATGTCCCTATCCCAAGCTTTCATTCCCGATGTGGGCTTATAATACTGGGAGTTTAATTTATCATAGATATATGACACTATCTGTCCTGGAGCACTCTGTATCCAGCTTAAAATGGGATGGTCCTTTAAATCTGACCCCCAGGGAACCCCGTAGGCTTTACAAGCTGATCTTACTCGAAAGTAGAAGAAAAGAGAGTGTTTATCAATATTATATCGAGATATCAGTTCTTGAAAGCTACGGATAGTACTTGCCCCATTAATATCTTGAAGAGTAATAATACCTTTATCCTCCCAAGTTCTGTTAGTGAATGGTTTCCCCCCAGATAGAAAACAATTATTGTTCCATAATGGAGATGATTTGCACCATATGCTTTTAAATTTTAGGAATTTTTCTGCTGCTCTAGACACTTGTAGTCTATGGGTTAAAATTGGATCGTAATACAAATCACATTTTTTGGTAGATATACCTATCAAGAGAAAGTCCTTCAACCTTATTGGTGCTGTTAGCTCTTGTTCTACATTTTTCCATGATGAAACTTTATCCCCCTCCATCAAATCGCTAAGACTTTTTAATACAAATGCCCAGTGATACAATTTAAAGTTTGGACATGCCAATCCCCCACTCGACTTTTTGAATTGTAGTGCTGACCATTTTATATTGGGTCTTTTACCATTCCAAACACAGCATCGTAGTAAGGAGTCCAGTTTTTGCCAATATCCTGCTGGAGGTGCAAGTGGGATCATTGAGCGATAAAATTAATGTGGGGTAAGATGTTCATTTTAATGACCAATATATGGGCCGGGACTGATGCTGGCAGGTGTCTCCATCTATTAATATCTTCTTCTATTTTTTTTCAGAATTAAAAAGTAATTTGTTTTAGCCACAGATGATAGGGAAGTATTAACTTTAATACCCAAGTAGAGGACTTCATTTGTAACTTTAATCTGGGGAGGAAGAGACACCTTACTTTTATCCGTACTAATCAGCATCAATGCTGATTTTAACAAATTAACTTTGTATCCTGAAAGAAATCCAAATTGCTCCAGTGTTTTTAAAACATAGGGGAGAGTTTGTTGAACATTTGCCATATAAACTAGCGTGTCATCCGCGTAAAGTGATATTGAATGCGATGTTGTACCTATTGCAATAGGGGAGATCTGAGGAGAGTTTCTAATTAAATGTGCAAGCGGTTCAATAGATATAGTAAAAATTAAAGCAGACTAAGGGTCTCCTTGTCGTGTACCCTGTCCTATGTCAAATAACTCTGAGAAACCTCCTCCCACACATACCCGGGCTGAAGGATTAGCATACAGTGTTTGAATCATATTGATAAATTTATCGCCAAACTTAAATTCTTGTAGAACTCTCCAAAGATATGGCGATTCAAGGCGATCGAACACTTTTTCAGCATCTAGAAGTAGCAGGCCACAGGCAGGCAGGATTTTATGTGTTGCACTCAGTACATGTAAGAGCCGACGAATATTATCAGATGCGAGACACCCCTTGATAAAGCCCGCTCGATCTGGGCTAATTAGTTTCCCAACTACTGTCTCAAGTCTACTGGCTAAGACTTTGGAAAATATCTTGAGGTCAGCATTTATCAAGGAGATTGGATGGTAATTGGCATACTCCAAGGGGTCCTTACCGGGCTTAAGTATAACTGTGATCAGGGCTGTGGAAAGCGCCATTTCCAAAAGCATAATTTAATGTTTCTAACCATACTGGCCCAAGAATATCCCAAAGTGCTAGGTAAAGTTCCACAGGTATGCCATCTGTACCTGGCGTATGGCCCTTATTTGTAGCTTTAACTGCTTTGAGTAGCTCATCCAGTGTAATAGGAGAGTCTAGAGTTTTGGTGTCCTCTAATGACAATGGAGGGAGGTCTAATCCACTAAAAAAATCTGTGAAGTCATTCTCAGAAGGAACTGAGCCATTTGTATACAATTATTTAAAGTAATTCTTGAATGTCTCATTTATTTCCTCTGTTGAAGATACTACACATTTAGCACATCTAATCGCTGGTATAGACCTTTTATTTTCCTGTTGTTTGAGCGTAAGAGCTAAAAGATGGCTTGGTCTGCTGCATTTTGCGTCATACTTAGGTTTGGTTATATGGACCATATATTCTGCCCTGCTTCTTAATAAATCATTTAATTCTGCTTGTTTTGCTTTGAGCTCGTTTTCTTTTGTTATGGTGTATATCCCTTTGAGATCATTTTCCAAAACCTTACATTCTTCTTCTAAGGTGGAAATCTTTTGAAGCCGGCTTTTATGTAGATGGGAACTGAACCATATAGCATTATTTCGTAAAAAACCCTTTACGGAGGCCCAAATCACTGTCACATCTGAGGCACTATTTTTATTTAAATTTATAAATTCTGTCAGTTTTTTTCTCAGTTGTGATAGAAATTCATCATTTTTTAGAAGCCTAGTACCTCCACCTAGTAACCTTATTTTTAATTTTGCCATAATTAAAAGTAGATATGACTGGGTTGTGATCAGATAGGTGTCTGGGCAAAAATTCTATTGAGCGTACTAAAGGCAGCAGACCGGAGGATATAAGAATGTAATCTATCCGAGAGAAAGTTTTATGTCTTGTGGAGAAGAAGATATAGTCTTTAGCAGATGGATTATGCACCCTCCACACATCCGTTAAATTTAAATCCGTTAGAAAAAGGTTAAGTGCTTTGGAAGCAGGTTCTTGAGAGCTTGATATAGTTGAGGAAGATTTATCGAGGTTAATGTTTACCAAAGCATTCATGTCCAAACCAACATATAGCTGGTAGTCACTCAACTTCAGTAATTGTGAGGTAATTGAGGGAAAAAATTCAACCTCAAATATAGTTGGGGCATATAGGCTAATGAATGCAACTTTTTTACCCTGAATGGATGTGCAGCAAAAAGCTAGGCGTCCTTTAATGTCGGCGCCCGTCCTTTCAATTGATGCATTAATATTACGTCTCATTACTATCATAACTCCTTTCGTACGAGCACCATCCGCTGATGCCGCAACAAGTTTATAAAAACGGTTTTGAACCCTGGGAATGCCATTAGGTTTAAGATGTGTTTCCTGTAACAGCGCAATATCTATTTTCTTTCTGCGTGAGAAATCTAAAACCTTTGAACACTTGTAGGGAGAGCTTAATCCTGTAACATTAAATGGTACAATAGTAAGATTTTCTATTTTATCTTTGTTGCAAATCTTCCCCTGGATCTGTTGTTGTAAGTTGGTGGTGGAGCCCGAGTTTCCCCCCTCCCATCCCCCTCCCACCGCCCCTCGTGTACACCCCTTTACTTTGTAACATGTGTGAGTGTCACTTAGCAATGTCAGACACTGAACACTGACATCAACGGCCCCCCTTCCAGCACCAACAAATTAGAAAGGCAAAGCAGTTCTCATAGACAATCATATCAAAGAGACAAGAAAAAAGAAACTTGGACAAACCCGTTAACCTATATAAGTAAAACCGTTTCCGTCTCAACTATAGTATACAGTAACACATAATCAAGGTCCCAACAGCTATCTTGCAAGAAACTGTCGCTTCAAAAGACCGTCGCTTAGCGATAGCGCCAATGACGTCTTATCTGGTGCCCAGAAATGTAAACAAGTCTACTGGAGACATAACATTCTAAACTTAATCAGAACAACCTGCTGTTTTTCAGCTTCATTCTTGATGAAGTATTACATTTGGGTATATTGAATATTAACTTAAAACTCTGACCTGCAATAGTCAGCAAACAAATTGGCCCCTTAATTAACTAAATACAAAGGCGCAACGAATGACTTTCCAATAAAAGAATAACCAGAAAACTTCACACCTAGAATGTTAACTTGCCCGTGCTTGTTAGATTGCGCATACAGGCTAGTCCGAGCTCTTAATGCCCTTCCATCTCCTCCCGCGGGGCGTGTGGACTTTGCCCAGGGTCTTAGAAACCATAGAAACCATAGAAAAACTACAGCACAAAAACAGGCCTTTTGGCCCTTCTTCGCCGTGCTGAACCATTTTCTGCCTAGTCCCACTGACCTGCACACGGACCATATCCCTCCATACACCTCCCATCCATGTATCTGTCCAATTTATTCTTAAATGTTAAAAAGGAAACCACATTTACCACCTTGTCTGGCGGCACATTCCACACTCCCACCACTCTCTGTGTGAAGAAGCCCCACCTAATGTTCCCTTTAAACTTTCCCCCCCTCACCCTTAACCCAACCCCTCTGGTTTTTTTTCTCCCCTTGCTTCAGTGGAAAAAGCCTGCTTGCATTCACTCTATCTATACCCATCATAATTTTAAATACCCCTATCAAATCTCCCCTCATTCTTCTACGCTCCAGAGAATAAAATCCTAACCCATTCAATCTTTCTCTGTCACTGAGTTTCTCAAGTACCGGCAACATCCTTGTAAACCTTCTCTGCGCTCTTTCAACCTTATTAATATCCTTCCTGTAATTTGGTGACCAAAACTAACACAATACTCCAGATTCGGCCTCACCAATGCCTTATACAACCTCATCATAACATTTCAGCTCTTATACTCAATACTTTGATTAATAAAGGCCAATGTACCAAAAGCTCTCTTTACGATCCTACCTACCTGTGACGCAACTTTTAGGGAATTTTGTATCTGTATTCCCAGATCCCTCTGTTCCACTGCACTCCTCAGTGCCTTACCATTTACCTTGTATGTTCTACCTTGGTTTGTCCTTCCAAAGTGCAAAACCTCGCACTTGTCTGTATTAAACTCCATCTGCCATTTTTCAGCCCATTTTTCCAGCTGGTCCAAATCCCTCTGCAGGCTTTGAAAACCGTCCTCACTGTCCACTACACCTCCAATCTTTGTATCATCAGCAAATTTGCTGATCCAAATTTACCACATTATCATCCAGATCATTGATATAGATGACAAATAACAATGGACCCAGCACTGATCCCTGTGGCACACCACTAGTCACAGGCCTCCACTCTGAGAAGCAATCCTCTACTACCACTCTTTGGCTTCTTCCATTGAGCCAATGTCTAATTCAATTTACCACCTCTCCATGTATACCTAGTGACTGAATTTTCCTAACCAACCTCCCATGTGGGACCTTGTCAAAGGCCTTACTGAAGTCCATGTAGACAACATCCACTGCCTTCCCTTCATCCACTTTCCTGGTAACCTCCTCGAAAAACTCCAATAGATTGGTCAAACATGACCTACCACGCACAAAGCCATGTTGACTCTCCCTAATAAGTCCCTGTCTATCCAAATGCTTGTAGATTCTGTCTCTTAGTACTCCCTCCAATAACTTACCCACGACCGATGTCAAATTTACCAGCCTATAATTTCCCGGACTACCTTTCGATCCTTTTTTAAACATAGTCATAGTCATAGTCACAGTCATACTTTATTGATCCCGGGGGAAATTGGTCTTCATTACAATGGAACAACATGAGCCATTCTCCAGTCCTCCGGCACCTCACCCGTAGACACCGACATTTTAAATATTTCTGCCAGGGCCTCTGCTATTTTAACACTAGTCTCCTTCAAGGTCCGAGGGAATACCCTGTCAGGTCCTGGGGATTTATCCACTTTAATTTGCCTCAAGATAGCAAGCACCTCCTCCTTTTCAATCTGTACAGTTTCCATGATCTCACTACTTGTTTCCATTAATTCCATAGACTTCATGCCAGTTTCCTCAGTAAATACAGACACAAAAAACCCATTTAAGATCTCCCCCATTTCTTTTGGTTCTACACATAGCCGACCACTCTGATCTTCAAGAGGACCAACTTTATCCCTTACAATCTTTTTACTCTTAATAAACCTGTAAAAGCTCTTTGGATTATCCTTCACTTTGATCACCAAGGCAACCTCATGTCTTCTTTTAGCCCTCCTGATTTCTTTCTTAAGTATTTTCTTGCACTTCTTATACTCCTCAAGCACCTTATTTACTCCCTGCTTCCTATACATGTCATACAACTCTCTCTTCTTCTTTATCAGAGTTGCAATATCCCTTGAGAACCAAGGTTCCTTATTCCTATTCACTTTGCCTTTAATCCTGACAGGAACATACAAACTCTGCACTCTCAAAATTTCTCCTTTGAAGGCTTCCCACTTACCGATCACATCCTTGCCAGAGAATAGCCTGTCCCAATCCACGCTTTTTAGATCCTTTCTCATCTCTTCAAATTTGGCCTTCTTCCAGTTCAGAACCTCAACCCTAGGACCAGATCTATCTTTATCCATGATCAAGTTGAAACTATTGGTGTTATGATCACTGGAACCAAAGTGCTCCCCTACACAGACTTCCGTCACTTGTCCTAACTCGCTTCCTAACAGGAGATCCAATATTGCATCCCCTCTAGTTGGTACCTCTATATATTGATTTAGAAAACTTTCCTGAACACATTTTACAAACTCTAACCCATCTAGACCCCTAACAGTATGGGAGTCCCAATCAATATGTGGAAAATTAAAATCCCCTACCACTATAACTTTATGTTTCCTGCAGTTGCCTGCTATCTCTCTGCAGATTTGCTCTTCCAAGTCTCGTTGACTATTGGGTGGTCTATAATACAACCCCACTAATGTGGCCATACCTTTCCTGTTTCTCAGCTCCACCCATAAGGACTCAGTAGACAAGCCCTCTAATCTGTCCTGCCTGAGTACTGCTGTAACATTTTCCCTGACAAGCAATGCTACCCCCACCCCCCACCTTTCATTCCTCTGCCTCGATCACATCTGAAAGATCGGAACCCTGGAATATTAAGCTGCCAGTCCTGCCCCTCCTGTAGCCAAGTTTCACTAATTGCTATAACGTCATAATTCCACATGTCAATCCACGCCCTCAACTCGTCTTCTTCTATATCTCCCAGCACCGGTTATTTCAGAGTTTCTTTCACTTCCTCTGCCGAGTTAAACGACATCTTTATGCCCTTGATATTCACTTTCAAAATCACCGGGTATATGAGGAACGAGTCGATTCTCTTCTGTTGAAGTTTAGCACGGATCTCCTTGTATCCCTGCAGTCCCTGCATGGTGCCGGGGCTGTAGTCGGCGAAGAACTGCGGCTGGGTGCCATCAGGGAGAGTAGGTTTGGCTTTCCTCGGGCCCTCCAGGATAGCCTGCCGGTCGGTGTACCGTAGAAGCCTAAAAACCATGGTCCGCGGTCTTGAGGTGTTGTTGGAAAAGATCCTATGTGCTCTATCGATCTCCAATGGAGTACTGTGGGAATTCTTGAGCGCTGGAATCCAATTAGGCAGCATCTCCTGGAGGTAATTTCTTGGATCGTCACCCTCAGCGCCTGTCAGCAAGTTGACCAGCTGCACATTGTTTCTCCTGGATCTGTCCTCCAAGTCGTTCAACTTTTTCCATATCTTAGACACCTCTGCGAGACAGGAGTTAGTAACTCTCTCATTCTTGTGTAAGCAAACCTGAACGTTGTCTATTTTGTTGAAGACCGTGTTAAATTTTTTGGCGTGAATGTCAGCTTGCTCCTTTAACGACCAGAGAATGTTGCCATTCTCTGCCATATGCTTCTGTATGGGGTTGAGAGCCTTTTCGAGCAATTTCCTTAACATGTGGGCTACCATTTCTTACAGCGCTTCCATTTCCATTGCCATTATTTGTTTAATTAGCATAGCTATTTCTTCGGATGAGTCGTTAGCTTGGTGTCGTCTGCTGGTATCTTGTTTCCTGGTTGAATTTCGATCTTTTTTTGAAGCCATGTCTTTAGTTAGATCTTTCTCCAACTCAGCCTTGTATTAAGACCGTCTATGAGCCCTGAAGAACTTGAAAAAGGAGGGTTGTATGTCAGCGCTCAGTGCTGTGCTGCCATCTTGCCTTGTGCCTCACCGGAAGTCCGAATTTTTTGCATATCACATCATGTGTTACTATAATTTCTAGAATCATAATTAATTTGTCTCCTCACACAGCTCACTCTGGGGTGTTGTTCCAGTGCTGTCCAGTAAACAACATTCAAGGGGATGAGATAAGTTGTTTGTGAAACACAAGTTGTCTGAAGGATGGGGAGAGAGCTCATGCGCTATAAGCATCAGTACACTCCACTTGCAAATAAACTGTTCCTGTGCTGTAAACTTTTCAAAGTCATATCCTTTCCACTGGTATAAATAGACCTAACCATAACTCTGTCCCGAAGTCCAAAATTGACTGGAAAACAGAGGGACGTACTGAATTTCCACATTTCCCAACTGAGCCTGTGCCCAGTTAAACCTGGACCTACTGCAGGGACCTTGTCATGGAAGAGTATGTGTGAACAATTGCATATGCATTTCAACCAGTTAAAATATTTCATTCTATTTTTAATGTATCTGAATGATCATTAGTACTTCCATTGTTTTAATGATTGTTCTATGATAGTTCCTCAGTCTTTTTAAATGTATTAATGTCAAAGACATTTAAAAACATTAGTATTCCTTGATAGCTTTGACAGCTAGTGGAGCTAAGTTTGGGAACTCACCAGTCGACAAAACCATTCTGTGTGAGTAACTGGCCACGCACAACGCACCAGATTTTATTGAACCAAGTCATTGTCGCCTGCCATTGGAATACTAAGCACTTGCTGAAGAATAGGGCAAGAGGACCTTTATCTCACGGTCCCAAAATATCTCTGCGGTGTTCAGCTGATCAAAATTATTTTTTTCTCAGCAGTATTTAGTTCTTACCCTTCTCCATTTCATCATAAGTTTGCCAATTCTTGTTCAGTTTGTTCCAGGATTCTCACACCTCCAGCTGTGGTGCACTTCAGCTCAGACCATCACTTCTTCAGTAAATCTATCTGAGGAAAATGAAGAGGCTTTCAGGCAACTCACTACCCAGCATCTATATAAGAAACAAAATAAATATTCAGTTATTTATTTCTGATAAATAAACAGGATAAATGACCTTTAATTCCCCGTGGGTTTTATTTTCTTCAGAAATGCCAGAAGTAATGCCCAGAAAATAGTTTTCTGAATTCTGCATATTCAAGTAAGTAACTCTCACTGTTCAGGTAGCTTACTCTAAGCTCTGTTAAGTCGAGTTGCTGAAGTTTGATGTTCTGAGATTCCCTCACTCATCGTGTTCATTTGATGCCTTTCTGGTGCAACAGGGTTGATGTGAATAATTAAATTCATTCCATTGATGAACAATAAAGGTGGCAGCACACTGCAGTCCCTGTTAAGGTCATGACTTAGACAAGCTTTTTTTAGGTCTGTAGGGATGGTTTTCGGGACAGAGATAGGAGTTGGGTTAAGATTAACTATCATGTAGTTTTATACATATAAAAAAATGAAAAAGGTTATATGTGTGAAAAAAGTACATGATATTTGTGAATTCCTTATCCAAATAAAAATAAAATTTAAAAAAAAGATTAGGGTTTAGGGACAGAGATATGGAGGAATTAGAGGTCAGGCTAGAGTCTAGGCCACTGCTCCGCTTTCCATGTTCAAACACCAGTGACAGGGACATGTGAAGAAGGATGTAGGGCTGGCAGACCACGAGAACAAGGGCTGGTGGCCCCCCAGGTCAGTGAGTTGTCAGCATGTTCTGGTATTGGAATTCCTTGCAGACAGGAGGCGCAAGGGCCAAGGACCCTCTAGGAATGTGAGTCGTGAGACCAGAGTTCAAAGCCTAGTGTTTGTTTCCTGTCATCAGTGAGCCTGGAGTTCAGAATCCTCAT
This sequence comes from Mobula birostris, assembly GCF_030028105.1. Classification (NCBI taxonomy): domain Eukaryota; kingdom Metazoa; phylum Chordata; class Chondrichthyes; order Myliobatiformes; family Myliobatidae; genus Mobula; species Mobula birostris. Next base: position 91,894,782 of record NC_092381.1, read on the forward strand.
TTGTCATCGTTGGTGAGTTCTGGGATCAATACCGAAGTGTGAAGCCCAAGGCTCGATCAGAAGTCTAGAAGTCAAGGTCCAATGGCCGAAGGCTAGTTCTGCGAGTTTCTGCAAGTCAGCTGGGGAAATTAAAGGTCCAATGTCTGTAAGCCTAAATCCACTGGAGGCCCAGAGATGGCCTGTCCAGGAGTTAGAGGACTGTGTGGGTGAATGCATGGGTGGGAGGCAAGGGGCTGTGGTCGTTTTGTTTCTGTTGTTCTGTTGTTTTTATTGCTGCAAACATGGTGAACATGCTTTGTTGCCATCGGAATGTGTGATGACATTTGCAGGGTGCCTCCAAACATATTCTTAAATTGTGTTGGCTGTAAACACAAAATTATCTCACACGCCAGCATCAAAGAGTGATGAATCTGTGGAATAAATTGACTCGGGTTACTATGGAGGCCAAGCCATTGGGTATATCAGTCAACTCAAATCAAATGGCGGCATACACTGAAACTGGAGTGACTGTCTTGGATGTTTCTTTTGCAATCATGAGACCCCATTTGGACATTGATTTCCACAGGCCTGATTACCTTGTTTCATGGTGAGATTGGCGGCGAGGTACTAGTTAAGACTAGATCTTAGTCCTCAGGCTACTGTTGTTGAATGGCATCTGAGCTTGATTGGGAGTGGCCTCCCCTGGCCTTGCTGCCCTCTAGTGGTGGATCAGAGAACTACAGGCTTGACTGTCAGGAAACATCAATTTGCAGGACTGGTTGCTCAAGAACTTGGTCTAAAATTTTTTTTTCATATGTGACTATGTTCTTTTTTCCTTTCTCATTATTTTGAATGCAGGTGTATGTTTTTACACCTTGTCCCCGGGGGAACACTATCTCATTCAGCTATACTCATGTATGGTTTGAATGACAATCAAACTTGATTTGATTTTGATGCAGGGATCCTGTCCAACATCACAGGAAAGCTCTATTTTCTGTTATAATACTTTGATATATGACATCATCTTTGCTATTAATATCTCCTAGACGTGTTGTTATGGCAGACTCATCTTTACAAAGCACCAAAGCTCCTTTGGAATTCAATCACATTCAACTCACATTTATAATATCTACCACTTTAGCATTTACCAAGCGAAGAATTTGACCTTCATTTTTCTCCAATTAAAACATGAGTCATTGCAATCAAAATGAGCTGTACAGCTTTTTAAATAATTAATTGGGCTGCACATGTTGTGGCTCATGAATTCAGGGTGATGTATGCAATGTGATTCATTGACTTGAAGCTCCATTGTTTCAGCTGAGAAACAAGAAACTGAGAATGGAGTCTGTGTTTATCCTTTCCCTTAACAATACCAAGAGAAAAAAAATAGATTATCTGATCACCCTTACTCTGCTGTTTAAGGCACCATTCTCTGGACACATTTCCCGGTTTACAAAAATGACTCTACTTCAAGAAATGGCTTTATTTGCTGCAGTCCACTCTGGACTGTTCATGAAGGACAACAGTTGTGTGTTTGTTCTTGTACTGAGGAGACAGTCAGGCGGTGTTGGTTTGCCCCTCACTACCTTGCGGCATGCTGGGTCAGTAGAGCATGCTTGTTCTGAGTGCTTACGTCCAGTGGGGGTTTATCTTTTTGTCCGACACATTTATCACCAGCTTAATTTTCCATCACCTCCCTCATCCCTAACGAGCCAATGCAGCAACTCAGAGTTAGGAAAATTCTTTAGACTCATAGACTCATAGGGTCATAGAGTCATAGGAATGTTCTTTGTCCTATTTACAGGTGAAAAAAAATTTGTACTATGCAATTACGAATTCCTGATAATACAAAGCACTCAATGCTCAATGAATCATCAATAGGCACCCAGGTGAAACCCTGAATGGCTGATACCGAGAGTATTGCCTCCTGGCAGGGAAGAGAGTCAGGCAAAGGGGAAGGAAAGTGATAAGTAAAAACAAGTTAAGAAACCGAGGTATTGCTGCAAGTTCCTGGCCTAATTAGTAGCAATACAGCAATCAAGCTGGGCATTCCTTTCCAGACAGTACCAAATGGTTTGAATCAGACCATGTAGTTTTAGGAAGAGTCCCAGATGTGAAAGACTCCTCTCCTTCTGTTTTCACTTCCCCAAATCACACCCAACCCTGCTGTGACAACAGCCAGCTGCAGCTGAGTGATCTCAAAGTTCAGCGTAAATTTATTATTGAAGTACATATATGTCACCATATATAACCCCAAGATTCATTTTCTTAGGCATACTTTAATAACTCTACAGAATAATAACAATCACAGAATCAACTTGGACATTCAACCAGTGTGCAAAAGTCAACAAACTGTACAAATACAAAAAGGAAATAAATTAAATAAAAATAAATAAGCAATAAATATCAAGAACATGAGATGAAGGGTCCTTAAAAGTGAGTCAGTTGGTTGTGGGATCATTTCAATGATAGGGCAGTGAAATTGAGTGAAATTATCCCCTTTGGTTCAAGAGTCTGATGGTTGAGGAGTAATAACTGTTCCTGATCCTGGTGGTTGTGAATCCTGAGGCTCCTGTAACTTATTCCTGATGGCAGCAGTGAGACGAGTCCTGGATAGGGGTGATGGGGGTGTCCCCGGTGATGGATGCTGCTTTCCTCCAACAGTATTTCATGTAGATGTGCTGGATGTTGGGGAGGGCTTTACCCGTGATGAACTGGGCTGTATCTAGTACTCTTTGTGGGATTTTCCATTCAAGGGGATTGGTGTTTCCATACCAGGCCATGATGCAGCCAGTTAATACACTCTCCATTACACATCTATAGAAATTGGTCAAAGTTTTATATGTCATGCTGAATCTTCGCAAACTCTTAAGTAAGACTATAAGACCATAAAATACAGGAGGATAAGTAGGGCCATTTGGCCCATCGAGTCTGCTCCACCATTCAATTGTGGACTGATCCAATTCTTCCAGTCATCCCCACTCCCCTGCCTTCTCCCCATATCCTTTGATGCCCTGGTTAATCAAGAACCTATCTATCTCTGCCTTAAATACACACAAAGACTTGACCTCCACAGCCTCTCATGGCAACAAATTCCACAGATTTACCACCCTCTGACTAAAGTAATTTCTCCGCAGCTCTGTTCTAAATGGACGTCCATCAATCCTGAAATTGTGTCCTTTTGTCCTAGACTCCCCTACCATGGGAAATAACTTTGCCATATCTAATCTATTCAGGCTTTTTAACATTCGGAATGTTTCTATGAGATCCCCCCCTACCATCCTCCTGAACTCCAAGGAATACAGCTCAAGAACTGCCAGATGTTCCTCATATAGTAGCTCTTTCATTCCTGGAATCATTCTTGTGAATCTTCTCTGAACCCTCTCCAATGTCAGTATATCCTTTCTAAAATAAGGATCCCAAAACTGCCACAATACTCCAAGTGTGGTCTCACGAGTGCCTTATAGAGCCTCAACATCACATCCCTGCTCTTATATTCTATACCTTTAGAAATTAATGCCAACATTGCATTCCCCTTCTTCACCACTGACTCAACCTGGAGGTTAACCTTTAGGGTATCCTACATAAGGACTTCCAAGTCCCTTTGCATCTCTGCATTTTGAATTCTCTCCCCATCTAAATAATAGTCTGCCCATTTATTTCTTCCACCAAAGTGCATGACCATACACTTTCCAACATTGTACTTTATTTGTCACTTCTTTGCCTATTCTCCTAAACCATCTGAGTCTCTCTGCATGCTCTCTGTTTCCTCAACACTACCCGCCATCTATCTTTGCATCATCGGCAAATTGAGCCACAAATCTATTAATCCCATGGTCCAAATCATTGACATATATCATAAAAAGCAGCAGTCCAACACCAACCCCTGCAGAACTCCACTGGTAACCAGCAGCCAGCTAGAATCTGCCAATCAGCCAATGCTCCACCCATGCAAGTAACTTCCCTGTTAGCCATGGGCTCTTATCTTGCTATGCAGCCTCATGTGCGGCATCTTGTTAAGGGCCTTCTGAAAATCCAAGTAACCACATCTACTGCATCTCCTTTGTCTACCCTGCTTGTAATTTCCTCAAAAAATTGCAGTAGGGTGGTCAGGCAGGATTTTCCTTTCAGGAAATCATGCTGTCTTTGGCCTATCTTGTCATGTGCCTCCAGGTACTCCGTAATCTCATCCCTAACAATCGACTCAAATAATCGCCCAACCACTGATATCGGGCTAACAGGTCTATAGTCTCCTTTCTGCTGCCTCCTACCCTTCAATAGCAGAGTAACATTTTCAAGTTTTCAGTCATCCGGTACAATGCCAGAATCTATCAATTCTTGAAAGATCATTGTTAATACCTCCACAATCTCTCCAGCTACTTCCTTCAGAACCCAAGGGTGCATTCCATCAAGTCCAGGAGATTTATCCACCCTCAGACCATTAAACTTCCTGAACACCTTCTCAGTTGTAATTTTCACTGCACATACTTCACTCCCCTGACACTCTTGAATGTCTGGTATACTGCAGATGTCTTCTCCCATGAAGACTGATGCAAAATATGCATTCAGTTCCTCCGCCATCTCTGAGTCTCTCATTACAATATCTCCAGCATAATTTTCTGTTGGTCCTATATCTACCCTCAACCCTCTTTTACCCTTTATATAATTAAAAAAGCTTTTGTTATCTTCTTTGATATTAGTCACCAGCTTCCTTTCATGATTCATCTTTTCCTTCCTAATGACCTTCTTAATTTCCTTCTGCAAGTTTTTAAAAGCTTCCCAATCCTCTATCTTCCCACTAGCTTTGGCTTCCTTGTATGCCCTCTCTTTTGCTTTTACTTTGACTCTGACTTCACTTATCAGCCATGGTAGTGTCTTCCTTCCATTCAAAAATTTCTTCTTATTTGGAATATATCTGTCTTGCACTTCATTTTTCACAGAAACTCGAGCCATTGCTCCTCTGCTGTCCTTCCTGCTAGTGTCCCTTTCCAGTCAACTTCGGCCAGTTCCCCTCTCATGCCATTGTAATTTCCTTTATTCCACTGAAATACTGACACATTAGATTTTAGTTTCTCCTTCTCAAATTTCAAAGTGAACTTGATCATATTGTGATTACTGTTTCCTAAGTGTTCCTTAACCTTGAGCTCTCTTATCACCTCTGGCTCATTACACAACACCCAATCCAGCACAGCTGATCCCCTAGTGGGCTCAACAACGAGTGAGTAAAGGTGCTGTTGTTCTTTGTGCATATATGTGCTGGGCTCAGGGCACTTCCTCCGACATAACAACACTGAGGAATTTGAAGGTGCTGACCCTCTGCAGCTCTGAATCCTCCGATGAGGACTGACTCATGATCCTCTGGTTTCCTTCTCCTAGATTCAATGTTTAGCTCCTTGGTCTTGTTGAGTTTGAGTAAGAGGTGTTGTTTTGACAGGACTGAGGCAGATTTTCAATCTGGATGCTTTGAAGCCTGTGCAGAGAGATTACATGCAGATAATTGCAGGACTCAAGGCTAGTGAGTCACCTGAATCTTCAGTCTTGCTGTGTGAGTCAAGTGAATGAGCAGCAAGCTGGTTCCGCTGAGAGATGTTGGGGGAGTCGGGCATGACTCTGACCAGCTCCTGTGCTTCGCTACAGTGAAGGTGACTGAGGGACAGCCTTTACCGAGCTGGGGTGTGACCGCACCCACAGAAGTGTTTCTCTTTCATGCCTGCTGACTTGAATGTCACACTCAGTAAAATGCTGCCATGACACGAAAGGGGAGCTCACTCACTTGCAATTCAGCTCCTGCTCCATGATTGGATGGATTGAAGTCCAGAGCTGAGTGGTCTTGGTTGGACAAACTGGTTAGATGTGGTCGTAAATGCTTCGTCCATGCTCCAGTATTATCAGCTGCTGCTTGTAACCATTCTTCCTATCCTTGTTACCTTTTGCACTTGGCAACTCAGATGCTCACATTAACATCCCAGCATATTGTTATCCAAAACTCATGTCCTAACTCACACCTCATCCTTCTTCACCTATCACCTAATGCAGACATACTGACATTGAAAACAATGCTGATTGCCCCTCACGCTGCGCTCCAAAAGTTGCTTCGGTGAAGAAGCATTGACTTGACACATCTTATCCTCGCCTACACCCTCACAATCTATCCAATCTTCCTTAAATCTGCAACCTTCCATTCAAATGCTTCTTTATAGTCATTGCTTTGACCAGACTCATGCTTGCCTGTGCTGTTGCTCTGTGTGATGCCACTTCTGTAACCTTTCTTGAGATGTTAGCTATAATAATGGAACATTGTGAATGAGAGACACAAAACCTAGAGCATCTACAAGTAGTCGCTGCGTCATCAATAAAAAGTCCTGAAGCCACTTCGAAATAGATTTTAATTTTTGCCCTGAACTCACAGACTCCTCTACCTTGTCCTTTATGCCGGAGCTTAGATGGGAACATGTGTATACTATTTGATTATGGTTGATGTTTCTCTCACAGGTAGATAGGGTAGTTAAGAAAGCTTATGGAGTGTTAGCTTTCATAAGTTGAGGGATAGAGTTTAAGAGTCGCAAAGTAACGATGCAGCTCTATAAAACTCTGGTTAAGCCACACTTGGAGTACTGTGTCCAGCTCTGGTTGCCTCACTATAGGAAGGATGTGGAAGCATTGGAAAGGGTACAGAGGAGATTTACCAGGATGCTGCCTGATTTAGAGAATATGCATTATGATCAGAGATTAAGGGAGTTAGGGCTTTACTCTTTGGAGAGAAGGAGGATGAGAGGAGACATGATAGAGGTGTACAAGATAATAAGAGGAATAGATAGAGTGGATAGCCAGCGCCTCTTCCCCAGGGCACCACTGCTCAATACAAGAGGACGTGGCTTTAAGGTAAGGGGTGGGAAGTTCAAGAGGGATGTTAGAAGAAGGTTTTTCACTCAGAAGGTGGTTCGTGTGTGGAATGCACTGCCTGAGTCAGTGGTGGAGGCAGATACGCTAGTGAAATTTAAGAGACAACTAGACAGGTATATGGAGGAATTTAAGGTGGGGGGTTATATGGGAGGCAGGGTTTGAGGGTCGGCACAACAATGTGGGCCGAAGGGCCTGTACTGTGCTGTACTATTCTTTGTTCTATGTTCAACATTACATCTGCAGCTCCTGTCTCTATGTGGCTTATTCAAAGCCACATTCTTTTGCTCTATATCCTGTTATATTTCTCTATAATTGCACTATATCATGCTGTACTTCATTACTTCAAACTGTTTAAGAAAGTGCCAGCAGAATTCCTTTCTCCTTTATGTGAAAACACGCTTCTGATTTTCTTTCTGAACAGTCTGGCTCTAATTTTCAGATTGCATCCACTTGTTTTTGATCATACCATCAGAGGAAATTTTCTTTGTACCCAGCATATCAGATGTTTCTAACATTATAAAGCGCTTGATCAGATAACCTCTTCAAAGCGAGGCCAATAACTTTATGCACCTTGTCGTCAATATTTAATCTTATAATCCTAGAAAAGAAAACATCAAAATGCTGAGACATGGTGTAGCAAATCCTCTGCCGCGATCTTCAGGTGAAAAAGCCCATATCTGGGCTTTTTCCAAGCTGAGTTTGTTTTTTCCAAGCTGAGTTCCACATCTCTATTTGGGGAATAAGCTACGGAGCCTGCAGCAGGCGGTAAATTGGCTACTGTAGCTTGCCTGGTGTGCAGGTGAGCGTGATAATCCTGAGAATGTAGCTTTGGATAAGCTGCATGGAGACTGGAGCTGCAAATGTAACGAATCTTTATTCAGCACAAGCAAACATGAAGAGGAAGAACTGGTAGAGGTACCCTGACATTTTTTCCACTCTTTATGTACAAAGATAAATACAATTTATAAGTTACATTTGCAGAGTCAACTCAACCGGTTCCATAAAATCACTGATTAAACTAATTCTAAAATATTCAACTATCCCAAGGTTCAAAGTAAAATTTATTGTCAGAGCACATACATGTCAGCACATGCAACCCAGAGATTCTGTTTCCTGCTGGCATACTCAGCAACCCGGTGGGATGGTAACGTAGACAGGATCGATGGAAGAGCAAGAGAGTAGAAAACAACACACTGTGCAAGTGCAAATATAAATAAATAACAAAAAAAATAACGAGAGCATGAGATAACACAATAAGAAGTCCTTGAAGTGAGATCATTGGCTGTGGGAATATCTCAGTAGATGAGTGTAGTTATCCTGTTTTGTTCAAGAGCCTGATGGTTGAGGGGAAGCAACATGGTGATGCAAGTCCTGAGGCACCTGTACCTTCCACCTGATGGCAGCAGGGAGAAAAGAGCATGGTCTGGGTGGTGAGGATCTGATCTTTGATGATGGATGCTGCTTTTCTATGACAATGTTTCATGTAGATGTGCTCAATGGTTGAAAGGGTTTTACCCGTGATGTACTGGGCTGAATCCACTACCTTTTGTAGACTTTGGTGTTCCCATGCCAGGCCATAATGCAGCCAGTCATTCACACCCCTATAGAAGTTTGCCAAGGTTTTTGATAACATGTCCAATCTCCGCAGACTCCTGAGGAAGTAGAAGCTCTGCTTTATTTACAATAATATTTATACGATGGATCCAGGACAAGTCCTCTGAGATAGTGACAGCCAGGAATTTAGAGTTACTTACTATCTGTGCCACTGATTCTCTGATGGTTACTGACTTATGAACCTCTGGTTACTCTCTCCTGAAGTCTACAATCAGGTCCTTGGTCTTATTGACATTGGGCGAGAGGTTGTTGTTATTACAACTGCCAGCCAGGTTTTCATTCTCCCTCCTGCATGTTGATTCATCACCCACTTTGATATAGCCTACAACAGTGGTATTGGTGTTCCCATCCCAGACCGTAATGCAGCCAGTCAGTTTGTATTAGTACTAAGTAATTCACATAGCTTTTAAAGACATATAGCCCAGGCACTCAATACATATTTTCTTTATCATAGTTTTGTGAGGACTGATCTTTTGTGTCCACAGACACCCAACATATTGATTACCAAAACAAAAGCTTTTGATCATATTTGATGTGCTAAGTTGCAATATTGCCAGTTTGGAACCTTTCTAGATCTCTGTCTTAATGGTACAAAACATCTTGGCTCAATGTATTGGCTGCCTGGTTCAAGGTCGCCCTATTGTCAATAAGTCAGGTCAATGCATTCCAGAATGTCTGATGATCATGTCAGTATTTTTCTTACATTGTGAACTGCTGTGAGGAACTGCCTGTTCTCTCAGACAGCCCTGTGTTTATGCTGCAGTCAATGCAATTCCAAAACCAATGACTGTTTGTAGTTTACAATTGAAGACAGTTTGAAGGTTGGCACATGTTTGTATCACAACTACCATAGAACTCCTGAATGTATCTGCTTCTCCCAAGCATATCCACCTCCTAGCCCACTGGATGGATCTCTGTCCTGGGGGGATCTGGCTCCTGGGTTTCTGGTTAAATAGACTACATTGGCTTGCGTTGAAAATCTCTGCCAAATCCCCAAGCTGCCACAAAAACATGGCCTTATTTGGATCTATGTCTACATGACCTATTGTCCTATTATGGACAATCTACAATAACGTAGAGAAATAATACAAATCCATCATTGAAGTGACATCATGTTGCTCCAGGTGTTTGACCACATCCTCTTCTAAATCCTGTTGTTCATTTTCCTCTGCGATTTCAGTTACCACTCTTTCAGGGTTGGGTGTTATGCTGCCAGACTGATGTAGATGGTTAGATCAGAAATTGCAGAGGTTTTTATTAAAACATCCTTAGCCATGGATGAGATGCCGGAGGATTGAGGATAGCAAATACTGTTTCATTGTTCCACAAAGGCTCTAAGACTAAACTAGGAAATTATAGGCCAATGAATCAGATGCCAGCAGACGGTAAATTGCTGAAAGGTATTTTTAAGGTACTGGATAAACAGAGCAGTGATAGTCAATATGGCTTTGTGCGTGGTAGGTTGTGTCTAACTAATGTTATAATGTTTTTTAAGGAGATTACCTGGAAAGTGATGAAGGAAAGATAGTGGATGTTATCTCCACAGACTTTAGTAAGGCCTTTGACAAAGTCCCACATGGAGGCTGGTCCAGTTGCTTGGCAGTCAGGTTGAGGGAGTAAACTGGATTTCACGTTGGCTTTGCCAAAGAAGCCCGAGAGTGGTAGTATGAATGGAGGCCTGTGACTAGTGGTGTGCCACAGGGTTCAGTGCTGGGTCCATTGTTTCTCATCTATATTAACTTACGTTTTAGAGTTGAGCTGTTGCACCATTTGTATGATCTGGCACCTTTGCGATGTGAACTGAAGTCCCAAAGGTGCAGGATGGTTACAGCATGGCATGTACGGGCTGAGTCAAGGTGACAGACCCCTGACTCAGAGCTGGGAACGAGTCAATGTTTAGCCATTGCTGGAGTGAACTTGGAGGCAGTTCAATGCGGCAGAACCAAGCTGAGTCCAGGTAAGAGACAAGGCTCAGGCCGGTTCAGCTTGCACTCCACTCCACTTCAACTCTGTGCTGAACTGAGGCTGTGGCCTGCAACTAATGGGTTCTGAATCGGCTGCAGTGATAACTGACTTTGTGGCTGTGGACTCACTTTTGTGAACTTCATTTCTGAATGAATAAGCTCTTCTAGGGCTTCCAGCTGGGTACAAGTATCAATTATAACCAACAATGACAAGCTCTGCCATCTTCTCCTGGGTTTATAATTGATGCCTGTACCCAGATGGAAGGCCAAGAAGAGTTCATTCGAATTATCTGACAGGAAAGCATTAAATCCTTTTGCAGTTCTGAATTTTATTTGCTTGATTTGTTTTTTCCTGCACATTGGGTGTCTGACAGTCTTTTTTTAAACGGGTTCTGCTGGGTTTCTTTGTTTTGTGGCTGCCTTTAAGCAGATGAATCTCAAGGATGTGTATATATAAGCTGATAATAAACGTACTTCAAGCTTTGATCTGGATGTTAGAGTGGTAAACTGGATCAGTAAATTTGTGGATGACACCAAGAATGGGAGCATACTGGCCAGTGAGGAAGGCTATCAAAACTTGCAACAGGATCTTGACCAGCTGGAAAAATGGACTGAGAAATGGCAGACGGAAATTAATGCAGGCAAGTGTGAGATTATTGCACTTTGGGAGGACAAGCCAGAGTAGGACGTACACAGTGAATGGTAAGGCACTGAAAAGTGCAGTAGCACAGAGAGATCTGGGAATACTTAAAAATGGTTTCACAGGTAGATAGGGTCATAAAGAGTGTTTTTGGCATATTGGTGAGGCCAAATTTGAAGCATTGTGTGGCCTCAAACATAGGATCAGAATTAGGCCTTTCAGCCCATCAAGTCTATACTGCTGTTCTATCATGGTTGATTTATTATCTCTGTCAATCCAAATTCTGCCTTCTCCCTGTAACCTTCGACACCCTTACTAATTAAGAACCTATCAATATCTGGTTTAACTACAGAATACACAATAACTCGGCCTCCATTGCTGTCTGTAACAATGAATTCCACTGATTCACCAACCTCTGGCTAAAGTAAATCCTCTTCATCTCTATTCTAAATGGATGTCCTTGTATTCTGAGGCTGTGCCCTCTGGTCCTAGACTCATCCACTATTGGAAACATCCTCTCCACAATCACTCTAACCAAACCTTTCCATGTTAAATAGGTTTCAATGAGATACCCACTCCCCTCATTCATCTAAGCTTCAGTGAGTGCAGGCTCAGAGCCATCAAACACTCCTCATATTTTAACCCTTTCACTCCTGGGATCAGTCTTGTGATCCACCTCTCGATCTTCTCCAATGCCAGAACATCTTTCCTTAGCTAACAGGCCCAAAACTGCCTCACAATACTCCAAGTGCAGTCTGACCAATGCCTTATAAAGCATTACATCCTTTCTTTTACATTGTACTTCTCTTGAATGAATACTAACATTGCATTTGCCTACCACACCGCTGATTCAACCTGCAAGTTAACCTTAAAGGAAACCTGCACAAGTACTCCCAGGTCCCTTTGCACCTCTGATTTCTGAATTTGCTCCCCATTTAGAAAATAGTCTACACCTTTATTCTTTCCACCAAAATGCATGATCATACACTTCCCTGAACTATATTTCATCTGCCACTTCTTTGCCCATTCTACTAATCTGTCTAACTCCTTCTGCAGACCCCCTGCTTCCTCAACACTACCTGCCCCTTTACTTATCTTTCCTTCATCCACAAACCTGGCCACTCCAAAGCTACCAATTCTGTCACTCCAAATCATTGATACCTGCCATGAAATGAAGCAGTATCAATTTGACCCCTGTGAAATGTAAATGGAGGTTTTTCAGCCCAAGCAAACCACGTCAGCTTCTATGTAATCCAATCAATCCCATTTCCTTGCTTATTTTTCTGTTACTTGGTTGCTTACATATGCCCATTAACTCCACCCTGATTCTTCTCCCACCAAATATACCAGCCAGCCAGCTCATCTTCTAGATGTAGGAGAATTCCAGAACACTTGGAAGAACCTACAAACACATGCCAATTCCTCATAAGATCCGGACTGAGCTCAAGTTACTGGAGCTGAGGCAAAAGCTCTATCTTACCATGCCACTGTGTTGTCTGGGAAATTTAAACACACATGACTGAACTGATGAGATCATCGTATAATGTTGAGATGCAGAGTGATCTGGGGTCTGAGTTCAAGTGCATGGCTGGGGCAGCGCAGTAGTGTAGTGGTTAGCACAATGCTTTACAGCAGGGGTCCCCAACTTTTTTTGCACCGCAGACTGGCTTAATATTGACAATATTCTTGCGGCCCGGCCGGCTGGGGTCGGTGGGGGGGGAGGTGTTCAAGTAGGGTTAAAGGGTTAAACTCACCTGAACAAGTCTTTTACAGTTAGGGTTGCCAACTTTCTCACTCCCAAATAGAGGACAAAAGTAGCAGTCAAATCCCCGGACACTTTATCCCAGGAAAGACTACTATGACCATAAAGCCTTGCGCGGGCACCTGCGTGCGCATGCGATAAGCGCATGCGCGTACGTGCCGATTTTTTTTCCCACAAATCGGTTTTGCCTTCATCTTCCTGACTACACTGTACATACATTACTTCTACTTTATATAGGCTGTGTATTTATCATATCATTCCTGCTTTTACAATATGTTACTGTTACTTATTTTCGGTTTTATGTGGAATGATTTGGTAGGTTATTTTTTGGGTCTGGGAGCACTCAGAAATTTTTCCCATATAAGTTAATGGTAGCTGCTTCTTCGCTTCACGCCATCTCGGCACAAAAGGTTTCATAGGAACACTCTACCTTAGCGGGGGAAATACGGGACAAGGGCGGTTCTGTATGGGACAAACCAATTTAGCCCAATATACGGGATGTCCCGGCTAATACGGGGCAGTTGGCAACCCCATGTTCAAGTTCAACAGTGCGTGACAGGGAATGAGGAAAGGTGCAGCTGACTCGTATCGTTTCCTCGCGGTCTGGTAGCACATGATTTGCGGCCCGATACTGGTCCACGGCCCGGTGGTTGGGGACCGCTGCTTTACAGTACCAGCGACTCGGGTTCATCCCATAACCACGTGGGTTTCCTCAGGGTGCTCTGGTTTCCTCCCACAGTCTAAAGACGTAATGGTTGGGAGGTTGATTGGTCATTATAAATTGTCCTGTGATTGGGTAGCACAGCTCGAGGGGCTGGGAAGGCCTATTCCACACTGTATCTCAATAAATAGCATTCTGGCACAGCAGGTAGTGAGGAAACTATTAGAATGTTATCATCTGGGGGAATTAAATACAAAACTAGAGAAGGCATGCTTCGGTGTAGAAGGTATGCTTCATTTATTCAGGTGTTGATGATACCACATCTGTAGTAGTACTTTTTTTGAGATGGGAGCTAATGTGTTGAAAGCGAAGGCTTAGAAGACTAATATCAGCAATGTGCAAATTGACCTTTGACAGGCTAGGCTTGTATCCACTGGAGTTTGGAAGAGTGACAGGTGATTTGATCAAATCTGATAAGTTATTGCAGGCTCTCAACAGGGTGGATGTGGAAAGGATGTCTCCTCTTCCAGGAGAACTTGGGAAAAGAGCAGTTTTGAACTACGAGATTACCCATTCAAAACAGCGAAAAGGTGAGTTCTTTCCTCTGAGGGATTGTGAGTGTTTGGGAGTCTGTTCCTTGAAGGGCAATGGAAGCAAAGCATTTGAATGTTTATAAGACAGAGCCGGATTGATGTTTGTCCAGCAATGATGTCGCCATTTCCCTGGACAAACAAGAATGCAGAGCTGAGATTGCAATCAATTAGTCATTATCAAATGGTGGAACAGTTATGAGAAGCTGAGTGGGCCTAGTCTTGCTCCTAATTTTCTTCATGGAGTCTAACAGCACAGAATAAACCTTCAGTTCATGTGTCAAAATGACTGTCAAGCATCCATCCACACTAAACCTATTTTTTATGTGTGTAAATGATACGCATAATGTGATCAGTTCTCCAAAAGAGAGAGCCCTGTAGGTGATCTGATATGGAGGGTTTTTATCCCAGTGGGTTGGTCCAGCAGCAGGAACTGTTTACGTAAAATTGAATCTAGTTGTGAATTTTGGAGAATCTCCTACTCACAGAGAGTGACAAGTGTGTGGAAATCACTCCCTCCAACAGAGTCCCTTGAGATAGATCCAAAAAAGGCATTTTGGGCCACCTTGGTAAAGATGTGTGAGAAAAGGCGAGAAGGATATTTTGAAAAGGGTGGGGTGATACTGGGAGATGGGACAAGTGGAGTATCAGCCCCTCGTCAGTCTCTACCCAATGGTGAAAATACCTGCCAAATCAGAGATAGTCATAGAGCGTTAGTACAGAAATGCAATAAATAGATGATTCTGATCTTCATAGATCAGCAGTGCCTTAGCTCTTGATGTGCAAGAGAGCTTTGCATTTCACCACAATGGTGCACATACCCTGGATAAGCTTAGCACAAGGATCACAAGAGATTAATCAAATACATTATAACATGTCATATGGGTTTTGACAGTGATATTTGAAAGTTGTAAATTTGCTTAATGTAACTTAATTAAAGCTTTTGATGAAATCAATGCCAGATGAAAGCATAACCATTCGTTTCCAACACTGCAACAAGTGCAGTAAACATACAGCAGGCTGCAACTTGCTGGGAAATGCTGGCAGTGTGGGGCTGAACTTGCCCGACATTCGTAACTCTCAGGAAGTTCACATCCTTACGTGAATTTAAAGTTCCATAGTTGTTTGAGTCCATTTCTGATGTTGCCTAGAGTTCAGCTGCAGTTGAGTCATAGATCCATAAGCCCAACCTTGCCAACCCCCATGGTGCCCACCAAGCTAGTTCCATTTCCCCGCGTTCGGCCAATATCCTTCTAAGTTGGGGCTCCCGACCTTTTTTATAGCATAGACCAATACCATTAAGCAAGAGGTCAATGGAGCCCAGGATGGGAATTTCTGTTCTAAATCATTTCTATGTATGTAGTTATCCACATGTCTTTTGAATGTTGTTATTTTTCCTCCCTCAAGTACTTTCTTTGGCAGCTCAATTCCTATACGCACAACCCTACATCCTCCTCGGATTTCTTTGAAAGTTTTCACCACACTTTGGAACCTATGCCTTCTAGTTTTTAGTTCCCCTCCCTTAAGAAAAAGGTCAGATCGGTGGCATGGTAGGGTAGCGGCTAGCGTAACACTACTGCGTGCCTGCGATGTTGATTCGGTGTTCAGTTCCTGCAGCTGCCATTAAAGAGTTTGTATCTTCTCCCTGTGACCATGTGAGTTTCCTCTGGGTGCTCTGGCTTCCTTTCACATTCCAGAGTCCAATGATTAGGGTTAGTGAGATGTAGGTATGTTATGTTGACGCCGGAAGCATGGTGACACTTACAAGCTGCCCAGCACAATCCTAATCTTGGATCTTTACGTGTGTTCAGACTAGCTTTCTTTAATGGTTTAATTAAGAACACTTCTTTTACATACTGTAATCTAACTGTGTTGTAATGCTTTTACATATTTCTGAATAACCAGGATATTTAGAAATATTTAAAATCTTTGACAGTGTAAACAGTCACCAAACTTGCTGTCAAGGTTGTTCTGGCTGTTCGGCCGACACACTTTTTAATCCATTCTTAGAATGTGAGCTTCACTGGCAATATTAGTATATCTTGTCTATTCAACCGTGGGGGCTGTAACAATCAAGTGTATTGGTTCTTTGAGACACACGTTGGTCAGATTGGCTGAGGAGGGCAGATTGTCTTCCTGGAGCATATTAGAAACCAGATGCATTTTTACAACAATCCAGCAGTTTCAAGGTTCTTTAATTCAGCTTTACTTAATGCTGAGAAGTTAAACCGATTCCCAGCTGCTTCGGTGAGATTCAAACTTAGTGATCCTGAACTCTGGCCGTTAGTCCTTCGTGTTGCCAGTACACTGTTGCCCTCATCTTGCTCATACCAGATAGCTGCCATTTTGGACGAGGATAGCATTTACTGTCAAGTCAACACCATGGATTCCTCTGTAGCTCAGGCATATACCAGTTATCAAATGTGAGCAGCTCAACATGCTCTAGTCCAATGTATCAGGCATCATTTAGATATCTATTTACCATGTCTGATTTGTTACAGAACAATCTCCACACATTACAGAATTGAAATCCTTTCATCTTCCATTTGAAACATTGCCTTTCTTTTAATGTCCTTACAAATGAGGAAACTTCTAAACATTGTTCATGCTTCAAATCTTCTCATCAGTGGCACAGAATATGTTGTTACCAAAATGTAACCATGTAGTAATAACCCAAGTATTGTTGTATTGTGGAATGGCTGCTAGCTTTGAAGCTGTTCATTTCTGCTGTTGATACAATCTCCAGTATCCAGGCTTCTCATCAGATACTAGGCAAAATGGTTCCTACTCACAATACCTTTCTCTTAAATCAACTTGCTTGTCCCTTGAAAATGTATTGTGGGAGGGGCAATCAACAAAAGCAACCATCAAGAAATGTTTTAAAAATGTGAGTTAATATCATGATAAAAGAGACAATTGTCCAGCAAATTGAGTGATAATGAAAGAAAAGGAAAGAGAAATGAAGAAAACAGTAATGAAGGAAGTGTTCAGTAATCTTACATGCAATGGGTGTTTTGTTTAAAGTGCATAAGAGCTCTTGAATTTTTTGCTGCTGGGAGTAACATCAATGTTTGCTTCAGTATTAAACTGCATGAATTGAAAGCATCCAACACTGGGCATTTCCACATTCCTCTCACGGCACATCAAAGTACAAGAAATCAGAAGAATTCAGCAAGAAGTGAAGAATTCAAAACAATCTGTTTGTGGCTAAAAATACATTCATTTTTAATCGTGCTTGATGTCCGTTAATGAGTTTTCAGCTGATTATGACGTGCCTAGTTTCAATTTCAGAATTGTCTGAAGATCAAGTCAAGTCAAATCAAGTCACTTTTTATTGTCATTTCAACCATAACTGCTGGTGCAGTACACAGTAAAAACAAGACAATGTTTTTCAGGACCATGGTGCTACATGAACAATACAAAAACCACACTGAACTACGTAAAACAACACAAAACTACACTAGACTACAGACCTACCTAGGACTGTATAAAGTGCACAAAACAGTGCAGGGATTACAATAAATAATAAACAAGACAATAGGCACAGTAGAGGGCTGTAGATTGGTGTCAGTCCAGGCTCTGGGTATTAAGGAGTCTGATGGCTTGGGGGAAGAAACTGTTACATAGTCTGGTCGTGAGAGCCCAGATACTTCAGTGCCTTTTGCCAGATGGCAGGAGGGAGAAGAGTTTGTATGAGGGGTGCGTGGGGTCCTTCATAATGTTGTTTGCTTTACGGGTGCAACATATGGTGTAAATGTCTGTAATGGTGGGAAGAGAGACCCCAATGATCTTCTCAGCTGACCTCACTATCCGCTGCAGGGTCTTGTGATCCGAGATGGTGCAATTTCCGAACCAGGCAGTGATGCAGCTGCTCAGGATGCTCTCAATACAACCTCTGTAGAATGTGGTGAGGATGGGGGGTGGGAGATGGACTTTTCTCAGCCTTCGCAGAAAGTAGAGATGCTGCTGGGCTTTCTTTACTATGGAGCTGGTATTGAGGGACCAGATGAGATTCTCCACCAGGTGAACACCAAGAAATTTGGTGCTCCTAACGATCTCTACGGAGAAGCCGTCGAAGTTCAGCGGAGAATGGTCTTTCTGTGTCCTCCTGAAGTCAACAACCATCTCTTTTGTTTTGTTCACATTCAGAGACAGGTTGGTGGCTCTGCACCAGTCCATTAGCCGCTGCACCTCCTCTCTGTATGCTAACTCATCGTTCTTGCTGATGAGACCCACCACGGTCATGTCATCAGCGAACTTGATGATGTGGTTCGAGCTGTGTGTTGCAGCACAGTCGTGGGTCAGCAGAGTGAACAGCAGTGGACTGAGCACACAGCCCTGGGGGGCCCCATGCTCTGTGTGATGGTGTTGGAGACGCTGCTTCCAATCCGGACTGACTGAGGTTTCCCAGTCAAGAAATCTAGGATCCAGTGCAGAGGGAGGTGTTCAGGCCCAGTAGGCTCAGCTTTCCAATCTGTTTCTGAGGAATGATTGTGTTGAATGCTGAACTGAAGTCTATGAACAGCATTCAAACGTATGTGTCTTTTTTGTCCAGGTGGGTTAAGGCTAGGTGGAGGGTGATGGCAATGGCATTGTCTGTTGAGCTGTTGAAGATGTGCAGCTTGGCAGGATAAGGCCATGCTCTCACTAACATCACATTGTGTGTTCATTGCTGTCTACTGTGCCCCTCACACTGATCCTGCCCATTGACTCGTTTGTCCACTCTCCAGTCTAAATCACAAAATCTTTAAATGTCACCAGCAACCAGCAACAAAGTTGAGAATGGGTCTCAAAGAAAGGAGGTATATTAGGAGTGATTCAGGAAATGAGATGTTGTTCAGAGCTAAGTGGGATGGCAAGTTAACTTTACTCACTGTTTTAGTGAATAATTAGTGGCGCTATCAGTGAATAAACCAGGAGAAGGTTTTTAGCATGGATAGCTACAGATTGATTCAGGAAGGAAGTAAATCTGCTTTTGGTGAAGAAAGATGGTGAGTGATATTGCCACTATGTACAAAGGTGCAACTGGTCAGATGAAAGGAGGAACATTTCCCCTGTTTTAAAAGATTTTCTTTTCTCCAGAGTACAAAAACAGTTAAACTAGCTCTGATAAGGACCTTCCCCAGATGCATGATCTGGTAACATTAGAGTCAATCCTTGATACAGTTGAGGAAATAATGTCTTCCACATGTGAGTAGGCTGGATTAATCATCGACTTGGGTACTTCAGATGCCAGCTATAAACAGTCTGCAGTTCAACTGTGCAACACTGTGTTGATATTCCATGTAAAGTTTGTAGAATAAGATACAGATGTTGTTTATTACTCCAGCCTCTCTGCCAATTAGGACCCTGCTTTGAAGTGAAGTCAAAGGCACACCCTCGATAAATGCTCTACCCACTGTGCTACAGTTTTATATGAAGTTGGAAAGCTCAGTGGTAATTCAGTATGTGCGGAGGCCCAGGGATCTCATTCCTGATATTTATCAAGAGAAAATAATTTGGTGATCCCATAAGACCTGATGGGCTGCCAGCACCCATTATTTGGGTCTACATTTGGCATTCAACAACCTTGAGGTGCACGAGATGACCTCTGGTCTGCAGTGGAATGAGATGGTGCCTTCAGGAGAGGTCAGGAGAGGCAAGATGGTCAGATTAGAAATACTTACCTTTCAGTGATGAAAATATCCACTTCAGTAGTTTACATCCCAAAGAGTAATTTGTAAAATAATTCCTGTTAGTGTATTATTGCTTTCATGTGTACACTCAGGGTAGGGAAATTGGAACAAGTCAGTAATGCTGATGATATTGCAGATAGTAATTGTGTTGTTGAATGGTTCCTGCCATGATATTATGAAGATTTAATTTGACTTCAAGAAATAATCTCAACCATCCGTTCATTTATATGATAATGCACGAGGTAGGTTCTGAACTTATTCTGAGCATCACATCTCTCTGTAAGCAATGAAAGAATGGCCCTACCTCACTGCACATGCAAGGTGCCGGGTGTTTTTCTCCTTTAAAATCCCTTCACCCTCCCCTTCCTTTCTCCATGACAGACAATACCCCCTCCAAATCTTATTCTGTAATTCAACTTATATCTTTTATTCCATACTTTGGGATTCTCTTTTGTAACCTCTCTCCTCACATGTCCTCTGTCCTCACCCTCCTCTTTATATCCTGTCCTTCTTCCCAGCACCCTCGCCCCTCCATCACCTCTACCCCATTCTGTCCTCTCACTCCACCGTCTCTCCCCACTGTCCCTCGCTCCCCACTGTCCTCACTCCCCACTGTCCTCGCTCCCCACCGTCCACTCTCCTCACCGTTCTCTCTCTCCATCATTCCCTCTCCTCACCGTCCTCTCTCCCCCCACTGTCCTCGCTCCCCACCGTCCACCTTCCTCATCGTCCTCTCTCTCCACCATCCTCTCTCCTCACCATCCTCTCTCCCCACCGTCCCCTCTCACTCCACTCTCCCCTCTCCCCACCGTCCTCTCTCCTCACCGTCCTCTCTCCTCACTGTCCACTCTCCCACTGTCCTCTCACTCCACTCTCCTCACTGTCCACTCTCCCCACCGTCCTCTCTCTTCACTGTCCTCTCTCCCCACCGTCCTCTCTCCTCACTATCCTCTCTCCCCACCATCCTTTCTCCCCACCGTCCTCTCTCCCCACCATCCTCTCTGCCTACTGTCCTCTCTCCCCACTGTCCACACTCCTCATCGTCCTTTCTCCCCACTGTCCTCTCTCCCCACCATCCTCTCTCTCCACTATCCTCTGACTCTACTGTCCATTCACTCCACAGTCCTCCCACTGCATCACCCCTTCCTTACTCTCTCCTCTCCCCACTCTTCTCTCTCCCCACTGTCCCCTATACCCACTGTCCCTTGACCCCACTGTCCCTTGACCCCACTGTCCCCTGACCCCACCATCCCCTCTCCCCACCATCCCCTCTCCCCATTATTCTCTCACTCCACTGTTCCCTCTCCCAACTGTCCTCTGACTCTACTGTCCGCTCTCTCCACAGTCCTCCTACTCCATCGCCCCCTCCATATTCTCTCCTCTCCCCAACGTCCCCTCTCGCCACTCTCCTCCTTACTGTCCTCCCTCCCCACTCTCCCATCTCCTCACTGTCCTCTCTCCCCACCATCCTCTCACTCAACTCTCCCCCTCCCCACCGTCCCCTCTCCCCACCATCCTCTCTCCCCACTCTCCCCTCTCCCTCCACTCTCCCCTCTCCCTACTCTCCCCTCCCCCAGTCCTCTCACTCCATTGTCCCTTCTCCCCACTGCCCTCTCTCTACTGTCCACTTTTGCCACTGTCATCTCTTTCCACTGTCTCTCTCCCCACATGCCTCTCTCCACCGTCTCTCTCCTCATTGTCCTTTTACTCCCTGTCATTCTCCCCACTGCCCTTTCACTCCGTCTCTCTCCCTACTGTCCCCTTTCCTAACCGTCTCTCTCCCCACTGTCCCCTCTCACACCCCTCTCTCTCTCCCACTGGCCTCTCATCCCACTCATCGTCTTTCTCACCTTCCAATCTTCTATGCCAAAAGATCTACTGAGAAGGGAGGCTTGATTTTGAGGGGGAGGCGGTATTCAACAGGCAATGCAAGCAAGTAATGCTAGTTTGATAGAACAGAGAGGAGAGAGATTACACAACAAATGGAGAGGGTATGATGTGGACAATAGACAGTGATTAGTGTGATGTCACCATAGCGACACAGAGGTGACAGAGTGTGGCTCAGGATGATGAAGAAAAAGTAGAAAACTCCATGAAGGGACGCAAGTAGAGTCTTTTTATTTATTTTTACATCATATAAAACCAATTACCATTAATGGCTGGGTTTTTTAAAATCCAGGCACTCGATTATAAAGCTGAACCGGACAAATAATAGCTGGCAGTTCTATTTTGGCACTTCTTTGTGTTCCCACAGCCAATGAATTTGTCCAAACAGCATTTTAATTTTTCAGGAGCGCCTTTTGAAAATGAGTCAAAAATGAATGTTAACGGCATATTTTATTCATCATAGAATTCATTAAGAACTGATGAGGGCTTCAGAGAGTTTCCCTGAACCATTTCAAAGTACAAACCCTGAAAACAAATCATACACTCATGCACTTAATGAATTATATCTCAGTCCCTGTTTTCAGATGTTTACTCACTAACTTGATATTTTCCATAAATCAGAATCGTCTTGTCTCACAATAGATGTAGCAAATGAGGCTCTCATTCTGTGACAATTGACTGGCTGACGCAGATGTGTCCAAGTATTTTTTTGTAGAAGCAAATCCACTCAAACAGCAAGTTAAATTGCAGTCAATGTACCAAATCCATTCAAAAAGGTAACTCAGAACAGAAATCTCATTACTGAAAATTACTTCATCAGTAAATCTTCCATATGCTTTATGTTTTAAGCTAAATTGGTCAAGGTATCAATGGAAGACCCTACTTGTAATAGTTGTCAAGAGAAAGCTCTTGAAATAATGAACAGAAAATATTGAGACATTCTGTCAGATGAAGCTGTGAAGAGAGAAAAAGAGTTAAACAATGTTCAAAAGCCTTCCATCAGAGTTATTTAGAGAGAAAACAAGTAAGTTTTCAGTGGCAGAGCAGGTGAGGGCAAGATAGACAGAGCAAGGGGAATGTCTCTAGTAGAGTGCTTTCTTCTTTTATTCAGCAGTTTTAATCGTTGGGTTCAAATGTACAAGAGGCATTAGTTTAAGGTAAGGAGAAGGAGAGTTAGATGGATTTGAGGAAGATTGGTTTTATCTTGAAATCTGAAAATTCATTGCCTGGGGGAGGGTTTGGTTGATGGGGAAGATGAGGATACTGACTAATTGAGAGGAGCTTTTGAAAAGCTATGCATAGAATGCTGGGAAATGGTTTTGGTATAGATGGGTGCTTGCTGGTCAGCATAGAAACTGTGGGCCAAAGTCTGCTTCAGTTCTTTATGACGCACTGAAGCACTATTGAACAATGTGACAGTGAGCTATTGAACTGAGTGTTCAGGGGAGTGAGATACTTATATGTTTTTATTCCAAAGAAGAGGAGATTTTAAGAGGCAGGTACAATTCTGAAAGCAAACCCGATGCCCTGGATAGTGGGATTCTAAATGAGGGCAGCACTGAAGGGAGGCAGACATATCAAACCCAGAACACTGCAGCAAGAGGCTGAAATGAGGGAAGAGGAGGGCACAAAGAGGTTTGGGAACAAGGATGAGAACTTTATCCTAGAAGTGTAGTCAGACTTGGGCAACGAGTACAATGGGTAATGGGTGAAAGGTAGTTAATACACAGAAAGGAAAGGTTTTGGTTTTCTTGAAGATGAGAATCCAACATGAGAGCTCTGGAATGGTCATCCAGAAGTATTAAAGGCTATTGAGACAAAAAGCAGAAAATATGGAAATATTCAGCAGGTCAGACAACACCTGTGATCTCAAAACATTGACTCTTTCTCTTCCTAAGGATGCAGTCTGGTGTTGAGTTCTTTCACCATTTCTGTTTTTTGTTTCAGACTTCCAGTCTTTGCAGTTTTTTGAATTTTCATATAGATTTTTGTATTCTGTCTGAGCTTGTCCTGGGATAGAGGGGACAATGTTATCAGCAAGGGAGAGGAGGTTTGACCCAAAGAAGAGCAATGGAGATGATTTAGCAGTAAACAATACTTCACTAATACACTACAAATTAACAAGCCATGGGGGGCACAAAACAAGAGAGAATAGGTACTTAACATGTCAAGGCAACAAATTAACTGAAGGCTAGGAGCAAGTAATTGAGGCTGGCTGGTTCAATGAATGAACAAGCGCTGTGGGTGAGAGCTGGATTTAAATAGGCTGCAGGTGGTGAGTTGGAAATGAGTGGTAGGTGATTCCTGTTAGCTGGGTGGAAATGGAGGTGCCTACCTGTACAGGCCTGATAAATATTGGATGGATATAGGTGGTCTTAATGATGGACCAGATCTTTACAACGAAGCTCACATTGGAGACTTTGTCGTTTGTTTGATCTTGTTTGAAAAAGTAACTAATAGAGAGTGTAAAGACAATGTGATATCCTTTGGAATGAAGTTTGCAATTAAAAGGGGAAATAGGGCTATCACTTTCACCTACTCTGGGCAGATTGGTCTAGCATCAACAGGGTGAAGCTGGTGTCATGGCTAATGTTCTCAAGTGGCACTTACCCTGCAATAACCAGCATGCTCACTTTGGGTTTTCACAGCACCACTCACCTCATCACAGCTTCAGTCAATACATGGACCAAAGAGCAGTATCTCAGAGCTGATGTGGGAGTGACACTCCTTGGTATCACTATATTATTTCACCAAGTGTGGCACTAAGACACTCTGGTAAAACAGAAGTCAGTGTTCATCAAAAAGAATGCAGCCCTAACATGAAGGAAGATGTTTGTAGTTGTTGGAAGTCAAGCGTCTCAGCTCAGCATACCGCTGCTGAAGTTTCTCACAGCAGTGCCCTTTGGTCCAACTATCTTCATCTGTTTTGTCAAGTCCTTGCCTCCACCCCAAGGTCAGAATTGTGGTAATCTGCATACTGTAACATTCAACTATATTCCAAACTCATCAGAAAATGAAGCAGCCCATTCCTTCATGCAACAAGACCAGAGAATACTCAGGCATGGGCTGGATCAGAAACAAGTAATATTCACAACACAAATATACCAGGCAGTGGTAATTCCTAATAAGAGAAAACTAATTGCCTATGCTTGATAATCAATCACTCCTATCACCAGGTTCCCACCATCAATACCTTGGGGATCATCACTGGCCCAAAACTCAACTGGACTAACAACATAAATGCTATGGTTAAAAGAGCTGACCAGGCACTTGGTATCCTTCGTTAAGTGTCTCACTTCCTGACACCTAAAGCCTTTCCACTATCTTCAAAGAACAAGTCAGGTGTGTGATGGAATATTCTTACATTTGCCTGGATGAGTGCAATTACAGTTACTCTCAAGAAGTTACACATATATCATTAGTACAACAAAGCCTGCTTGATTGGCACCCCGCCAATTGATTCCCTCCAACATTGACACACCATGGCTGAAGTGTGTGCCATCTACATAATACACTACACTTACTCACACTGGCTACTCTGACTTCACCTCCTGAACTGAGGGAGGAACCTCACCTTCTCAGGGGCAGGGAGGGATGCAAAATAAATGCTGACTTTACCATGAAGCCCAGATTTCCGTAACAATCAATAGATAAAAGCAAATCTTTGAAGTTTAGATGTGAGCCTGAACTGAATGGAATGGCAAGGAATGTAAGGGAGAGGCAACAACGGGTCACAAGAACCAACAGTCTTTGCTCAACCTGCACTTGCTTCCCTTCGTAGTGGCAATGGTTTGCCAGCCCAGTCACCTGTTGTGTCCAGAAGTGGCAGAAGATTATTGAGGCCTACTGGCTAACAGCATTAGGATCTGGTTCATTCCGTCTGCCAGCTTTATACACATTTGCTCTTTTGTTCACGAAAACAAGCTGGTACCCACAAGAACTGACAGTCCAGTGACTGCTCAATCCTTGTAGTAAGTCAGGGTGCCTTGTGCCACAGAACTCTGCATCAGTTGGAGGGAGAAATCAAAACAAACCATACTTGTTGCATGCACCCTTTCCATAAAAGATATTTGGCCAACTTTATCATTTTGAGGTGAACACCGTGCCCCAAGCTAAGTGCTAGGATTGTGGAGCTCCCACACCTTGGATAGAAGGTGTTAGTTGGCTAACAAGAAAAGCAAACAATAATAACAGAAGGTTTGCATTCTAGCCATCGTTTCCTTTTTTATTTTATGCATAAGTGTAGCCTTATCAACAAAAGAATTCCTTCATGTCAAATCCTTTCTGTAGGGAAAACTATCAATAAATGTTCTTCGGTAGTGACCAGGTTGCAACTTAAATCCATTCCTTTAACTATCAGTGCCTGCCCTCCAGAATTGCAGTTGGCCGCTCTCTGCTACGTGGATATCAAACGTTTCAAAAGGCATGAGTGAAAGGAAAATCAACTGTACATTGCAGAACTAAAGAGAAGGCTGGCATTAACATAGTGGAGTTCCTGAGGGATCCTGCATTTCAAGTCTTAGAAGAGTTTCATAAACAAACCTTAAAGCTCAAATCACGATTTAATGATCTTAAATTTCCTGGTGTAGGATAGACAGTATAACACTTCTGCCTGGGTGAATTTGGTCAGGAAGGAACTGGTTGCCAACTGTAGTTGCATGGTCTAACGTCACCATTCCTCATTTCCGTGTGAAAAACGCCTGTGAAAACTGACTCCGTTATAAGGTACCACACACCTGAAAAATACAGGGGAGGATTAGATTCCATGGAGTCTGTCAGTACTGTACAAGTCAGCACAACACAAGCTTGATTGAAGGCTGGCTGCCTGATGCTGAAGGTCAATTGCAGAGGGAATGAGAGAAATGACTTTTTAACATTAACAATTCAAATTCAATTTCCTTTTCAGAGCCCACAGATATTCTGGTCAATTGTTGTTTGAAGTGTACTTATTTTAAAATGTCCCCTGTGTCCAGTGCCTTCTCACATCTAGGAAGGGGTGAATCTGGACAGGTGAACCATCTCCCTGTGAAATCAAACACCTTTGTTGCTTTAACTTTCCTTCACAGTCCTTCTCCTTTGCTATTCATGATAATCTACACTTTCTTGTTGGATCATTGCCTTCCAGTGAAAAGGAGCAAGATTTTAAGCACAAGAAAAACATAGATCATAAAATAATTTGAATTAAACAGCTCTGGCTGTGTATTGGAAGGGTGCACCTCACAATAACACGCATTCCATTTCATCTCCTAAAGACAGAGAGATGAAACGGTCTTGGATGTTCAACTTTTAATAGTGATGTTTGGTCTCCACTGTTACATGCTATACTTGTCTTGGATGAGTGATGGTGTTTAGTTTGGCAGTCCCTCAGCCAGAATGTTGTTAACTACCCCCCTGCTGAGTTGAACTTGGAGATACATAAACAGAAGCTGTGGGAAGGGAATACCAGAGTGAGCTGAAATATGAGGCTTCCACCTTGCTATTCTTCTCTCATTGTCCTTAAAACAAAGTGCAGTGGAGCTCACCTCACCTCCTGGGGCAGCTAGAGAAGAACTTGGCTTTTGGCCTCTGATTTTACAGATGGTTTGGTAAACATAGGAAGAACTTACATTCCTGTTGAGCCTTTTGTGACCATCAAATGCCCAAAGGTGGTTAATAAAGGGCCTTTTCAAACACCGTTACTATTGTCGTATAGGAAAAGCCACAAACTGAAGATTTCACTGCACAGCTTGGTATGTTATATAGTAGGCCAGTTTATGCAGCATCCATCTCATTCCCCACACTTGCCCTGCATGCAGTCTCTGCAGTCATATTAAGATTTTGTCCTACTACACATTTGATTGAAATGAAACACCACTGCCACACACATCAAAGTTGCTGGTGAACGCAGCAGGCCAGGCAGCATCTGTAGGAAGAGGTGCAGTCGACGTTTCAGGCCGAGACCCTTCGTCAGGACTAACTGAAGGAAGAGCCACAGCAGAGTTGTCTACTAGCACCAGATGGATGTGCTTCAGGTGGCAAAATATAACACCTGTTTGTCTACCCAATGGCCTTTTGTCAATTTGTGCTGATAAATTAAAGGGAAGTAATGCAAAGAGTCAAGGGAAATTGGCTGTGTTGATTAGCTTCAGGTATTATTGATCAGTCCTGCAAAGTGATTGGTGTAAGCTGGGAAATGTCGGCAGGTTGAATTGGAGGGGAGAGGAAGAGTTGAAGAAGATAACACATTTGAAGCTTTTTTTCAGTCCCAGTGGCAGATCATTGACTTGAAACATGAATGCTTTCTCTCTCCATTGATGCTGTCTTACCTGCTAAGTATTTCCAGCTTTCCCCATTTTAATTATGGTTTATCTGTTGACAGACTTCATTCTGCACCTCAACAGGTAATGCATTACCCTACTGAAACTCACAAACTTTCATTCTATTTATTAATGGTGATTCAACAAGAGGAGAAGACAGATGTACTGAAGGACAAGTTTACGATTCACAAGAATTATAAACTTCGTTGTACAGCTAAAAGTGCCTTTTTTGTCCTCAGCTGTAACTTACAATTGTATTCGACCTGATGTGACTACTCTTCAAGATTAAGTGGATTTGCTTACTTTTTCAGGGCTGGAGAGGTAGTAGAGTTTGGAGCAAACTTAAGAAAATGTACAACAGTGAAAGAATCAAATTAGTACTACTGTAAGTTAGCACAGTTTAAGCTATCCTATTGGCTCTGGATCTCCCCGTTGCTCTATTTGCTTCCAACAATTTATTCACTTTTCCTCAATGAAATATCAGTGAGCCCTTGAGATAATGAATTCAGTTCTGCTAGAACTTCTAAGAACTTTCTCCCAATCACTTATTTTTAGCAACCATTTGATATTACTGACAATTTTTGTTACTAACTCAAGATAATTTTATAAACGATCCACCACATTTATTGCTAACAACTTAGTAAGAGTGACCCAGTATGTCAGCTGTTTCCTTCCATTTCTGCCTTCTTATTCCTTTGATCTGTTGTGTAACCTTGTGATATGATATCCCAAATTATCAAATTTGTTCATCAATGATGTAACCAATTATTTTGTCCAAGATCTTCATCACTTCTTGATTTTGAACTTTGTTTCACTATATATGAAATCCAGAGAGGTGGTAATCTTTGTAGTTTTAACCATCTGCGTTTTTGGAATGTTAAGTACTTGAACACTTTTCTCTCCTGGTTCATTTATATCTTTCAGCTTCTGGATGCAGCATTGACTTCATGCACTCTGCCAATAACTAGGACAACTCACTTTGTTACCACAGAGCATAGAACTCAGAACAGGCCCATCAGCCCACAGTGTTATGCCAAGCCAAATAAATTAGCAATCAAATGGCCAACTAAACTAACCTCTTATGCCCATATCCTTCCATTTTCCTCACATTCGTGTGCCTATCTAAATGTCTCTTAAAAGTCCAATATGTATCTGCCATCAGTGCCCACCCCCCCACAGGCAGCACAGTCCAGCCAAGCACTATTCTCTGGGTAAAAGCACTTACCCCTCACATCTCCTTTGAAGTTACCCTCTCTCATCTTAAATGCATACCCTCTGCTATTAGGCATTTCAACCGTAGGAAAAAGATACTGTCTGTCTACTTCATCTAAGCCTTTCATAATCATATAAACCTCTATCAGATCTCCCCCAGCCTCTGCTGCTCCAGAGAGAACAATCTAAATTTGTCCAAACTCTCGTTTTAGCACATGCTCTCTAATCCAGGCTGCTTCCTGGTAAACCTTTCAATCCCTTACAGCTCAAATATTTTGGGAGACCCTCCCATTAAGAGCCAGTGCATGACATTTATTTGGAAGGTTTTAAAACTGGTAATGGTCTTTTTGTTCTTGCTTCCTCTGTGAGGCAAAGTCTGTAGAAGTGGATCTACAGAAAACAGGTTATTTGGTCCACACTTGTCTTGCCTGAGTTCCTTTTGGCGAATGGTCCTCTGTAGTCCAGCCACCAGCATATTGCATTTTGTGTAATTCTGCTGTAAAATAAAGTGATAATGGCCCTAAAGGTTCTGGTGAGGCTCCATTGGTATGTAGATGATAGATGGAGGATAAATGGAGAGAAGAGGTATTTTGGACGGGAAGCATGTACAGTTTTTGTTGGGAAAAATAGGTGTAGTTTTGTGAAGATGGAATACCAGAGTATAGGAGTAGAGGAAGAATAATGTCAATACCTATTGAATTGAACTAGATGAATATCGAAGGAAGCAACATTTCTCTATTATTAACACAGTGTAAATGAACTCTGGATCTGCTTCTGGTGATGATCCTACAGAAGATTTATCCCCGTGAAGGTTAGGAAAATTATTTTTCTGTGTCAGGCCATGATATGCTATTGACCATGTTGTACAGTCCTTAATCTCTGGTTTTAAAAGTTTGTATAGATTGCCTTTTTATAATAGAGAAGAAATGATACTTGTTTCAGATATCTGAGCTGTGTATGAAACCGCGTAGGTCATTTGCTTTGATACGATTTAGAGGTTTTAGTTTGAAGCTGACTACATAAGTATGGCTGCTCTAAGTGACGGGAAAAAGTTGTTTGTAATGATGGTTTTGTTAATACTTCCCTGTTGACATTTCCTCCCAACTGGTTCTTGTCTCATCATGTGTGATACCATGTGACAGCGCACACTTTCCAGGGATATCCACATTCAATCAATGCAGAATTTCAATAGGATTTAATGCCTTGTGCTGTGTTAATGGGGGAATTTTATGCTTCTGGTACGTTCCTTTAGACTGAGCACACTTGTTTGATAACGTGATAACATAATATTTTACAATCTGTTAAGAGTATTGGCCAAAGTGATAAACTTACAGGATTCATAACTTTACGTTTTTTATTTTAAAGCTGGATCCTTTTGTTCTTTAGCAGTTAGTTATGTGTGTTTTATATTTCAGAACAAAACATGCCCTACATATTTTAACAGCCACTGCATTTAATTAGCATGGTAGCTTGGCGGACGTGGCATAGGTTGAGCAAGCCAGAGACTGAGTTCAGTTTCCACTAAAACAAGTTGTGAAAATGAAGTCAAAGCCAATCTACCGTGAGCACTGAAAGGAAAACCAGGCAAGGAAGCTGTCAGGTCATGGTCCAGTCCTAAATGGTTGAAGGGAAGGATATTTGATCTATGTATGACTCCAGTTCAGGGGTGACTCTACTCCCTCAAACATGAGTGATGATCCTCAGCAGTATTATAACTATCTCAAGGATTACATATAGAGGATGCTGTAAATTTTCTTTTGTTTTTCAGTATTCTCCTATCTCTATTGCTTTTCTTGAAGGAGCAGCAGCAAGTCAGACTTGAGTCCTTAATTCCCTCAACTTGTTAGTAGGTCAGATACTCTGCTGTTCACTGAGCTTCACAGAGATCACTGTTGACACTCACCTGAGAAAGAACTCATCTTCCTTCTGCTGCTGTCCTAAAGAAAATCTCTCACATGAGAAAATGTAAGGATAGAAACTTCAGTCAAGTTGATACATTAAATGGAGCAACTTAAGGTGGAGGGGGAGTTAGACCAGACAGAAATTTTGTGAAGGAATTTCAGAACTTAGGGCCAAGGCAACTTAAAGCATGGTCACTAATATTGGGGAAGAAGTTCAACATACAAAATATACTTCTAGTTAAAAATTCAGCCTCTGAAGTTACTTGCTTGCAAAACAACAAGATTTTATTGACTGTGTTTCCCCAGATACCACTCACTAAATAGATGATGCTCAAACTTGCTCTCACAGAGATCTGTGACCACCTGCAACCTCAAACATAAGCACAACCAAATTCCTCAATTTGCTATTAAGGTCTGGGTCACCATCACTCTCATTTTCCTGTCCTCAGCATCAGCCCAGCCTGTTACTGCTGATGTCAGCCACTTACAGCTATATTAGGGAGGTCTCCTAGGTTTCTGCACACTGCAGCTCAACAACTGAGGTTAGAGGACCTTGGCTCTGGAGTGTAGTCATCGTTGATAGAAGAATTTTCCATTAGATCTGAAGATGAACTCTACTCCCACTGGTTGTGAAAGGTGAGATGCAATATTACAGTGAGAGAAACTGAAAAAAGTGTTGGTGCTTGGGTACAGCTGAGAGAACCACGATGTCAATAAGAACTACAATAATTTAAGCACACATTAATTCTTACCTACTTTGCATTTACAACCACAAGCTGCCATTAAACTGCTTTTCCAAAACTCAGTATTATAATTAGTTTTTGAAAATAGCAGGAAATGTACAAAATAACTTAAAACAACAAGTGAGTTCACTGAGTTATACAACACAGAACCCAGCTCATCCATTGCAAAACAAGATGCTTTCCAATGCTGAAGACATTTGTCTGCTTTTGGTACCTATCTCTTTGAACCTATCCACATTTGAGTTTAAATGCACTTTAGCCGTTATAATTGTACCCTCTTCTAGCAGCCAGCTGATATATCCACTATTCTCTCTATGAAATCTTTCTCCTCGTACCTGACATTTATGTCTTCTATTTTTAACTCCCTTGTCCTGAGGAAGGGATTATGATTATTTACCTTTTCTATATCTTGGATAAACAAGCCCATTCTGGTGGAGTGATGGGTGGTTTTGAGGAAGTAGAGACACTTTTGAAGGACTTTGACAGATAAGGAGAATGAGCAAAGAAATGGCAGATGGAATACAGTGTTGGGAAGTGTATGTTCATGCACTTTGGTAAAAGAAATGAAAGGGTTGACTATTTTCTAAAGGGAGAGAAAATACAAAACACAGAGGTGCAAAGTGACTTGGGAGTCCCTGTGCAGGATGCCCTAAAGGATAATTTGCAGGTTAGACCATAAGACATAGGCACAGAATTAGGCCATTCATCCTATTGAACCACTCCGCCATTTTATCTTGGCTGATCCTGGATCCCATTCAACCCTATACACCTGCCCTCTCACCATATCCCTTGATGCCCCAACCAATCAGGAATCTTATCAACTTCCACTTTGAATATACCAATGGAGCTGACTCCCACCACAATCTGTCCACAGGTTCACCACTCTTTGGCTAAAAAAATTACTCCATGAAACCATAAAAGATTGAAGCAGGATTAGGCCACTTAGCCTATATGTCTGCTCTGCCATTCCACAGATTCACTACTCTCTGGCTAAAAAAAAAATTCCTCCTTACCTCTGTTGCCCCTCAGTTTTGAGGCTGTCCCCTCTAGTTCTCGATAGCCCCACCAGAAGTAACATCCTCTCCACATCCACCTTATCTAGTCATTTCAACATTAGATAGGTTTCAATGAGATCCCCATGTATTTTTCTAAATTCCAGTGAGTACAGAAACAAAGCTGCCAAATACTCCTCATATGTTAACCCCTTCATTCCTGGAGTCATCCTCATGAACCTCCTCTGAACTCTCTCCAATGACAACACATCTTTTCCAAGATATCGAGCCCAAAACTACTGACAATACTCCACACGTGCCTGACTAGTGTCTTATAAAGGCTCAGCATTATCTCTTTGCCCTTATATTCTATTCCCCTTGAAATAAATGCAAACATTGCATTTGCCTTCTTTACCACAGACTCAATCTGTAAATTAACCTTCTGGGAGTCTTGCACCAAAATGCATTATGCTACATTTCCAAACATTGTATTCCATTTGCCATTCTTCTGTTCATTCTTCCAATTTGTCTAAGTCCTGCTGTCGTCGCAGTACTTCCTCAGCACTAGTTACTCCTCTACCTATCTTCGTATCATCCGCATACTTTGCCACAAAGCCTCCAATTCCATGATCCAAATCATTGACAAACAATGTGAAAAGTAGCGGACCCAATACTGACCCCTGAGTCACTGGCAGCCAACCAGAAGGGGTCCCTTTTATTCCCACTTGCTGCCTCCTGTCTGTCAGCCATTCTGCTATCTATGACAGTATCTTTCCTGCAACACCACAGCTTATCTTGTTAAGCAGCCTCATGTGTGACACCTTATCAAGTGCCTTCTTAAAATCCAAGTAAATGGCATTCATTGTCTCTCCTTTGTCCACCCTGTTTGTTACTTTCCCGAATTCCAGCAGATTTGTCAGGCAAGATTTCTCTTTACAGAAACCATGCTGACTTTGACTTATTTTATCCTTAATCTCTAAGCACCCCGAAACCTGTCCTTAATAATAAACTCCAACACTTCCTCCAACCACTGAGGTTAGGCTAACTGGCCTATAATTTCTTTTATTTAGCCTTCCTCCCTTCTTAAAAAGTGGAGTGACATTTGCAATCTTCCAGTCCTCTGAGACCATGCCGGAATCGAGTGATTCTTGAAAGATTATGACCAACGCATCCATTATCTCTTCAGCAACCTCTCTCAGGACTCTGGGATTTAGTCCTTCTGCCCCTGGTGACTTATCCACCTTAAGACCTCTGAGTTTGCCGAGCACATTTTCCTTTGTAATAGCAACGACACTTACTCATGCTCCCTGACACTCATGGAGCTCTGGCACACTGCTAGTGTCTTCCTCAGTGAAGACAGATGCAAAGTACCCATTATGTTCATCTGCCATTTCTTTGTCCTCCATTACTACCTCACCAGCATCATTTTCCAGTGGTCCTATATCAACTCTCACTGCCTTTTACTCTTAGGTTGAGTCTGTGATGAGGAAGGCAAATGCAATGTTAGCATTCATTTCAAGAGGATTAGAATATAAAAGCAAGGATGTAACATTGAGACTTTATAAAGCACTGTTGAGGTCTCACTTTGAGTATTGAGAAGAGTTTTGGGCCCCTTATCTTTGAAAGGATATGCTGAAACTAGAGAAGGTTCAAAGGCTGTTCGGAATCAGAATCAGGTTTATGATCACTGGCATGTGTTGTGAAATTTGTTAACTTAGCAGCAGCAGTTCAATGCAATACATAATATAGAAGAAAATCAATCATCAATCAAATACACTATATGTTTATTGAATAGGTTAAAAAAGTGCAAAAACAGAAATAATATGTATTAAAAAAAGTGAGGTAGTGTTCACAGGTTCAATGTCCATTGAGAAATCGGATGGCAGAGGGGAAGAAGCTGTTCCTGAATCACTGAATGTGTGCCTTCAGGCTTCTATACCTCCTTCCTAATGGTAACAATGAGAAAATGGCATGTCCTGGGTGATGGGGGTCATTAATAATGGACGTCACCATTCTGAGGTACCATTCCTTGAAGATGCCTCGGATATTACGGAGGCTAGTACCCAGGATGAAGCTGAGTAATTTTACAACTCTCTGTAGCTTCTTTCGATATTGTGCAGTAGCCCCTTCCATACCAGACAGTGAAGCAGCCTGTCAGAATTCTCTCCATGGTACATCTGTGGAAGTTCTCAAGTGTTTTAGGGGACAAGACAAATATTCTCAAACTCTTAATGAAGTATCACCACTGCCTTGCCTTCTTTATAACTGCATCAATATCTTGGGACCGGCTGAGATCCTCAGATATCTTGACACCTAGGAACTTGAAAGTGAAGAGCAAGTTTGTAAATATGGCTGAAGCAAAGCATGTTGGGAATGGCAAGGGTGGAGCACCACAGGAGGGGTGTGGGACAGGTAGCAGAGAAGGGGTGCCTGGGGTGAGAGGCGACGCAGGTACAGTCACACCCAACCCTGAGAAACCAGGAAAGGTCATTTGATTTCAAGCAATTGGTTTATTGATCATCAGAGAGTGTCTGTCTGGTGCTTCCCGCTCTATCCCCTTTCCCTTCCCCTTTTCCCAAACATAATTCCCCTCTCCCTGCCCCCTTTCAAATCTCAGTCCATAATAGAGACCCATATCAGAATCAGGTTCATCACTCATATTTGTCATGTAATTTGTTTTCTTTTGCAACAGCAGTACAGTGCAATACATAAAATTACTACAGTACTGTGCAAAAGTCTTAGGCACCCTACGTATATATATGTGCTTAAGACCCTAATGTACATTTCCCCATATTATAACCTTAGACAACCTTCGCTGTTCACTTTCCCACCAAATTTAGTGTCATATGCAAGTTTTTAATCAGCTACCTACAGTCCCTTCCAAATCATTAATATATATTGTATATATAGAATTGTAAAGGAGCCAGAACTTATCACTGTGGTATACCACAGGTTATTTATCTTCAGTCTCAAAAACAAACCTCTACGATCACCATCTGTCTCCCTACCACCAGGCCAGTTTTGCATCCAGCTTGTTATCTACACTGGATCCCATGTGATTTAACCTTCAGGTCCAGCCTACCATAGCCGATCTTTCAAAGGCCATGCTAAAGTCCATATCTACCACTCTGCCCTTGGTCTCTTCTTAAAAAAAACTCAGTCAA
Organism: Mobula birostris; assembly: GCF_030028105.1. NCBI lineage: Eukaryota > Metazoa > Chordata > Chondrichthyes > Myliobatiformes > Myliobatidae > Mobula > Mobula birostris. Next base: position 91,930,765 of record NC_092381.1, read on the forward strand.
ATTTGTGAAATATGACTGCCCTTGAACAAACCCATGCTGATTATCATAAACAGTCACAAATATGAAAAAAATCAGTTGCTGTTACAAATCCAAAGAAACACACACAAAAAGCTGGAGGAACTCAGCAGATCAGGCTGCATCTATGGAAACTTGTAGGCACTCAACGTTTCAGGCCAAGACCCTTCATCGTCACTGGAAAGAAATACGAGAAGACAGAGTAAGAAGGTGGTGGAGGAGAGGAAGAAGAACAAAATGGTAGGAGGTAGGTGAAACCAAGAGAGGGGGAGGGGTGAAGTAAAGCGGTGGGAAGTTGATTGGTGAAAGAGATATCAGGCTGAAGAAGGGGGAATCTGATAGCACACCATGGAAGAAAGGGAAGGAGGAAGAGCACCAGAGGGAAATAAGATGAGAGAGGGAAACAGGAATGGGAAATGGTGAAAGGGGGAGGGGGGCAATTACCAGAAATCGATGTTCATGTCATCAGTTTGGAGGCTACGCAGACAGAATATAAGGTGGACTCCTCCAACCTGAGTGTGGCCCCTTCATGGCAGTAGAGGAGGCCGTGGATTGGGAAGTAAAGTTGAACTGAGTGGCTACCGGGAGATACTGTTTTTTTCTGGCAGGCAGAGCATAGTGCTCGGTGAAGTGGTCTCCCAATCTATGTCAAGTCTCATCAATGCACAGAACGCCACACTGGGAGCACTGAATACAGTATACAACCTCTACAGACTACTGAGATATCCCCCTTCTTCAAAGAAAGAGGCTTCTCTTCCTCCACCATCAATGCACCACCCTATCCCTGGTGCAGCGGTGGGAGGATGGGGGTGAGGGAAGCACTAGATACAGCACGCAACCCCTACAGACTCTCAGATAAAATGTCATTTCACTTGGAAGGATTGTTTGGGGCCCTGAATGGTAATGAGGGAGAAGATATAGGGGCAGGTGTGACACTTGTTCATCTTGTAAGGATAAGTACCAGGAAGGAGATCAGTGGGGAGGGAAGAGTGGACAAGGGAGTTACATAGGGAGGGATCCCTGTAGAAAGTGGAAAGTGGGGAGGAGGGAAAGGTGCTTGGTGGTTGGAGATGGCAGAGGTTGTGGAGGATTATGTGCTTGATGTGGAGTCTAGTGGGGTAGTAGGTGAGGACCAGAGGAACCTTATCCCTGGTGCGGTGGTGGGAAGATGGAGTTGAGGGCAGACCTGGCAAAATGGAAGAGATGCAGGTGAGGGCAACAGTGATGGTGGAGGAAGAGGATCCTCTTTCTTTGAAGAAGGAGGATATCTCAGTAGATTTAGAATGAAAAACATCATCCTGAGAGCAGATGCCGTGGAGATGGAGGAGCTGATAGAAGGGGGTGGCATTTTTTATAAGTGACAGGGTGGGAAGAAGTATAGTCCGTATAGCTGTGAAAATCAGTGGGTTTATAAAAGATAGACTGTTGCAGAGAGTTCGAGAAAAGGAAGAATGGTGTCGGAAATAGACCAAGTAAATTTGAGGGCAGGGTGGAAATTGGAGGCAAAGTGGATGAAGTCGATGAGCTCGGCATGGGTGCAGGAAGAAGCACCGATCCAGTCGCCGGTGCAGTGCAGGAAGAGTTGGGGAGCAATAATAGTGCAGGCTTGGGACATGGACTGTGCCACGTAGCTGACAAAAAGGACCTGTGTGAATGCCCATTGCTACACCTTTGGTTTGAAGGAAGTGGGAGGAGCCAAAGGAGAAATTATTGAGGCTGAGGACCAATTCAGCCAGGTGGAGGAGAGTGTTGGTGCAGGAAAACTGGTTGGGTTTGTTGTCCAGAAAGAAGCAAAGAGCTTTAAGGCTCTCCTGATGGGGGAATGGAGATGTATAGGGATTAGACATCCATAGTGAAAATGAAACTATCGGGGCCAGGAAACCTGAAGTCATTGAAAAGGTCAAGGGCGTGTCAAGTGTCTCGGATGTACGTAGGAGAACCGGGGTGGGGGGGGGGGCAGTATAAAACAGAGTTGAGATAATGGGGATATATAAGTTCAGTGAATCAGGAACAGGCAGAAACAATAGTTCTACCTGGACAGCCAGATTTATGGATATTGGGAAGGAGGTAGAAACGGGAGGTGCGGAGTAAGGGAACTATAAGGTTAGTGAGAGTGGGTAGAAGTCAATAAGGTTGGTGATGGTACAGGAGACAATGGCGCATAAAGAGTCCTTGTCTTTCATTGGATTTTCTATTAGATTGCATAGAGGTGAAGCCATTAATAAATTAAACAACACACATCAAAGTTACTGGTGAACGCAGCAGGCCAGGCAGCATCTCTAGGAAGAGTTACAGTCGAGGTTTCAGGCCAAGACCCTTCGTCAAGTGTGTGATTATTCCAGTGAGATCTTCCAGATAAAATACTGCTTTATAAGGAGCTGGATCCACCAGATCAAAGAGGTGAAGGAATTACTGAAATGTACATGAGAGAACTTTTTAGAGAACTCTCTAGACCAAAGCATGTCACAGCATTTTCCAGATCAGCACCCAGCATTAAAGTTGGCCTTAAAAGAGAGAAAATGGTGCAGGATCTAGCACTGAAAAATGAAATCACAAAAAGCAGATAATAACAGGTACTTAAAGTATGAGGAAATAAATTTACTCTGAGGCAAACTGAATACAGAGCAAGGAAGGTTATGTTTTAGTTATGAAGAATATTGATGAAACTGCATCTGGAACAGATCTAGAGAGGACATCTTCTCCTCTGGGATCAGCGTAAAACAGAAAGCCACGTCATTCTCTCAGAAGTGAGATTTGTAAGTCTTTCCTTAAGACAGAGGTAAACAATTGCTCAAAAGATTACTGTGGTTGCATAGGAGTGCTGTTAATGTTACAGTTAGGTCAAATTTAATTATTAGATGGTCCATCAGACTTGAAGGAAGAGGGCCTACTCATCATTTGCATCTTTGATGTACAGAGTGGGTGGATTGTGATGTCAGTCCGTATCCATTGTCAACTTCAATTCTACTATTCCAAAATATATAGAGCAAGCAAAATTTAGAATTGTAGCATACATAGAAGTGGCAACTAGTTGCCCTTGAGCATTCACTTAGTGTCTAATCTCTTTGTGCCTTTGCCTGTTCCAGTGTAGTTTTACCCCAGTGTCTGCCAGACAGCTGACTGATATATTTTCACACTACCCTAGAAGATAGTGATTATAGGTTTTGGACGTATTGTTGCAGGACAGTTGAAAGTCGATTTGTGTAAATGGATAGTGTGCATTCAGTGGGCCAAAGGGTCTGTTTTCATACTTTATATCTCTGGTCATCTGAGTTCTAGCCGAAGTCTCCTTCTAGAGGGAGATAACATTAGCAAATGCAGACCTGGTCTTTATAATTATCATAGAAAAGGATAGAATCAAAGAGGACAGGAAAATTTTTAATTGGGGAAGGGCAAATTATGAGGCTGTAAGGCTAGAACTTGCGGGTGTGAATTGGGATGATGTTTTTGCAGGGAAATGTACTATGAACATGTGGTCGATGTTTAGAGATCTCTCGCGGGATGTAAGGGATAAATTTGTCCTGGTGAGGAAGATAAAGAATGGTAGGATGAAGGAACCATGGGTGACAAGTGAGGTGGAAAATCTAGTCAGGTGGAAGAAGGCAGCATACATGAAGTTTAGGAAGCAAGGATCAGATGGGTCTATTGAGGAATATAGGGAAGCAAGAAAGGAGCTTAAGAGGGGCTGAGAAGAGCAAGAAGGGGGCATGAGAAGGCCTTGGCGAGTAGGGTAAATGAAAACCCCAAGGCATTCTTCAATTATGTGAAGAAAAAAAGGATGACAGGAGTGAAGGTAGGACCGATTAGAGATAAAGATGGGAAGATGTGCCTGGAGGCTGTGGAAGTGAGCGAGGTCCTCAATGAATACTTCTCTTCGGTATTCACCAATGAGAGGGAACTTGATGATGGTGAGGACAATATGAGTGAGGTTGATGTTCTGGAGCATGTTGATATTAAGGGAGAGGTGTTGGAGTTGTTAAAATATATTAGGACAGATAAGTCCCTGGGGCCTGACGGAATATTCCCCAGGCTGCTCCACGAGGTGAGAGAAGAGATTGCTGAGCCTCTGGCTAGGATCTTTATGTCCTCGTTGTCCACGGGAATGGTACCGGAGAATTGGAGGGAGGCGAATGTTGTTCCCTTGTTCATAAAAGGTAGTAGGGATAGTCCGGGTAATTATAGACCAGTGAGCCTTACGTCTGTGGTGGGAAAGCTGTTGGAAAAGATTCTTAGAGATAGGATCTATAGGCATTTAGAGAATCATGGTCTGATCAGGGACAGTCAGCATGGCTTTGTGAAGGGCAGATCATGTCTAACAAGCCTGATAGAGTTCTTTGAGGAGGTGACCAGGCATATAGATGAGGGTAGTGCAGTGGATGTGATCTATATGGATTTTAGTAAGGCATTTGACAAGGTTCCACACGGTAGGCTTATTCAGAAAGTTAGAAGGCATGGGATCCAGGGAAGTTTGGCCAGGTGGATTCAGAATTGGCTTGCCTGCAGAAGGCAGAGGGTGGTGGTGGAGGGAGTACATTCAGATTGGAGGATTGTGACTAGTGGTGTCCCACAAGGATCTGTTCTGGGACCTCTACTTTTCGTGATTTTTATTAACGACCTGGATGTGGGGGTAGAAGGGTGGGTTGGCAAATTTGCAGACGACACAAAGGTTGGTGGTGTTTAGATAGTGTAGAGGATTGTCAAAGATTGCAGAGAAACATTGATAGGATGCAGAAGTGGGCTGAGAAATGGCAGATGGAGTTCAACCCGGAGAAGTGTGAGGTGATACACTTTGGAAGGACAAACTCCAAGGCAGAGTATAAAGTAAATGGCAGGATACTTGGTAGTGTGGAGGAGCAGAGGGGTCTCGGGGTACATGTCCACAGATCCCTGAAAGTTGCCTCACAGGTAGATAGGGTAGTTAAGAAAGCTTATGGGGTGTTAGCTTTCATAAGTTGAGGGATAGAGTTTAAGAGTCGCGATGTAATGATGCAGCTCTATAAAACTCTGGTTAGGCCACACTTGGAGTACTGTGTCCAGTTCTCGTCACCTCACTATAGGAAGGATGTGGAAGCATTGGAAAGGGTACAGAGGAGATTTACTAGGATGCTGCCTGGTTTAGAAAGTATGCATTATGATCAGAGATCAAGGGAGCTAGGGCTTTACTCTTTGGAGAGAAGGAGGATGAGAGGAGACATGATAGAGGTGTACAAGATAATAAGAGGAATAGATAGAGTGGATAGCCAGTGCCTCTTCCCCAGGGCACCACTGCTCAATACAAGAGGACATGGCTTTAAGTTAAGGGGTGGGAAGTTCAAGGGGGATATTAGAGGAAGGTTTTTTACTCAGAGCATGGTTGGTGCGTGGAATGCACTGCCTGAGTCAGTGGTGGAGGCAGATACACTAGTGATGTTTAAGAGATTACTAGACAGGTATATGGAGGAATCTAAGGTGGGGGCTTATATGGGAGGCAGGGTTTGAGGGTCGTCACAACATTGTGGGCCGAAGGGCCTGTACTGTGCTGTACTATTCTATGTTCTATGTTCTATGTTCAGACCAATTAGCCAATTAGTGGAGAAAATCTGAAAGACAGTTAACTGGTAAACTCCAGGGTTTAGGAATAAAGCAAATCAAGGATCTCTTCATGATAAATTGTATTAAAATAATTATATCTTCAGTGGCAACTTTATTAGGTACCTCCTGTTATTAATAGAGTGGTGACTGAGTGTATGTTCATGTTCATCTGCTGCTGTAGCCCATCCTCTTCAAGGTTCAACATGTGCATTCAGAGATATTTTTCCGCACACCACTGTTGTAACGCATGGTTAGTTGAGTTACTGTCGCCTTCCTGTCAGCTTGAACCAGTCCATTCTACTCTGACCTCACTCATTAACAAGTTGTTTTCACTCACAGAAATGCCACTCTGTTTTTTTTTTTGTTTTTTACAACATTCTCTGTAAACTCTAAAGACTGGTAACTGTAAAAATCCCAGGAGGTTAAATGTTTCTAAGATACTCAAACCACCCTGTCTACCACCAACAATCATTCCATAGTCAAAGTCATTTAAATCACATTTCCTCTCCATTCTGATGTTTGGTTTGAACAACAACCGAATCTTTTGACCATGTCTGCATGCTCTTATGCATTGAGTACAAAGCTCAAAGTAAATTTATTATCTAACTACATATATGTCACCATATACAACCCTGAGATTCATTTTCTTGCAGGCATACTCAATAAGTCTAGAGGATAATAACCATAAGAGAATCAGTCAAAGATTACACCAACTTGGGCATTCAACCAGAGTGCAGAAGACAACAAATTGTGCAAATGCAAAAGGGAAAAAAAAAATAATAATAAATAAATTGCAATAAATATTGAGAATATGATGAAGAGTCCTTGAAAGTGAATCCATTGGTTGTGGGAACATTTCAATGATGGGGTGAGTGAAGTTGAGTGAAATTATCCTCTTTGGTTCAGGAGCCTGTAGATACGCCGGGAGGTTTTACCTGAGATGGACTAGGCCATTTCTACTACTTTTTGTAGGATTTTCCGTTGAAGGTGTTTCCATACCAGGATTTGATGCAACCAGTCAATATACTCTCCACTGCACATCAATAGAAGTTTGTCAAAGTGTTAGATGCCACACTGAATCTTCGCAAACTCTGAAGGAAGTAGAGGCCATGCTTTCTTTATAATTGCATTTATATGCTGGGTCCAGGACAAGTCCTCCGAAATAATAATTGATAGGAATTTAAAGTTGCTGAACCTCTCCACCTCGGATCCTCTGATGAGAACTGTCTCATGGACCTCTGGTTTTATTCAACCAGTCTATAATCGGCTCCTTAATCTTGCTGACATTGAGTAAGAGGTTGTTGTTGTGGCCCCACTCAGCCAGATTTTCAGTCTTCCTCCAATATGCTGACTCGGCTCATGACAGTGATATCATCAGCAAACTTGAATGTGGCATTTGAGCTGTTCTTAGCCTCACAGTCATAAGCGTAAAGCGAGCAAAGCAGGGTGCTAAGCACAGAGCCTTGTGGTGCACTTGTGCTGACGGAGATCATGGAGGAGATGTGGTTAACCCAAACTGGTTGCCACATGACTGGCTGATTAGATATTTGCATTAACAAGCAGATGTATAGATGTACTGAATAAAGTGGCCATAAAATGTATATAAATCTCCTATAAAATAACAGTCAGAGTTGACATTTTGAAAATTTGAAGAACCTGATTCAAAAAATTAAAGGTAATGAAGTAAAAGAAAGGCAATAGTTAAACTATAGAAAAAAAAATGTAGTGGTGAATGTTTTTTAGACCTGAGGGAAGCATTGAGTGTTTTGATTTTCCCCACTGCTTTTTCAGTATTTATTAATGATTTGGACTTGGACATGCAGACCATAGTTAATAGTGCATTCAAATCAGAATGCAGTAAATGAGAAGGACAGAAAACCTGTGCAGAAAAGAATCTACAGCCCAGTGAAATAGGGAGAAATCAGCAAAACAGGGGAAAGAATGGGAAGAGGCAACATGAACAAATTAGTATAACTGATGCAGGACACACACCCAGACTTCATGTACTGAGAGGGCCCTGGCATATTGGGAGCACTGTGACTCTGAGAGTGGAGCGTCAACCTAGATCTTTGTGCAGTAGTCTCTTGAGAGGCATTACATCCCACAACTTGTTTGACACAGAAGTAAGAGTGTTGTCTATAGAAGCCGAACTGACACTACCAGATGCAATGATAATATTCAGAACCGAAGGCAGAAATAACAGAATGTAAAGTTGTGGGAATGTAAGAGTGTGGGCTAACAGTAGCATAAATTGGATTGTTCTGCCAAAATTCTGACACAGTCATGTTTGGCTAATGGTTTCCTCAATTCTATATTATACTGTAATTCTATAATGAAGTCCATCTGTCTCTTCAAGGGATTTCAACTGTATTTTATTATTTACTTCTGCAGCAAACAAGCTCCCTGCCAATTTCCTTGCCACGTCAATAATTAGTTATCATCACAAGAATTTTGGTATTAATTAACGGTCTTTTATGAGGATCTTTAGAAAAATGCCTTCTAGGAGTTCATATATCCAAGAGGACCCACGTCACCAGGTTCAGGAGCCGTTATTATCCCTCAACCATAAGGCTCTTGAACCAGAAGGGATAACTGTACTCATCTTCAGTCATTCCAACAATAATCTGTTCCCACACCTTATAGACTCATTTTTAAGCACTCTTCATATCATGTTCTTGATATTTATTGGTTATTTATTTTCTTTCCTTTGCTTTTGCAGTTTGTTGTCTTTTGTATATTAGTGTTTGGGTGCAATCTGTCATTCATTCTATTGTGTTCCTTGTAGTTACAGTGAATGTCCACAAGAAGATGAAACTCAGGGTCTAATAGGAGATGTATATGTGTAATGCCCTGGTTCAGATGGTTCATATTTTTTTTCTCTGGTATGTTCTTCTGTTCTGTGTACACTGCTTGTTTGGATTACTGTTGAAGATTAAAGATAGGAGAATAGTATTCTATCCAATTAGGATAGCTAGATTTAGGGGAGTTTTCACCGGTGAGAGACACTAAGGTTGGGATTGGGGCTTTATTGCGGGAGAAGAGAGAAAACACTGGAGAGAAGAGGTTGGAGGACTTGATCCGGAGTGGGGCCAAGATTCGACGAAGCCCTGGGACAACTAAGGAGGATTGGCGATGGGGAAACCGTGAGCTCCAACTTGTTCACATTGGACTGGTTCATTAACCTGGGCCCTTTTTCTTTGTTTTTGTTTTACCTTCACTAACTTAGTTAAATTAAGAATTATAAAGCTAAATCCTTTAACTGTCTGCAGTGTACTGTCTGTTATTTTGTGGTAATAATTTGTAACGGTAACAAATCATGCGGTATCCACACAAACAGAGGGATTTGGGGGGCTTGCACTTCAATCTCCAGTGTTTGGCGGGTCCAGAGATTGTCTTCCCTAGACTTACACAGCCAACGGAACCAGAGTATTACCTATGTACTTTAATATTAACTTTGCTTTCAGCTTTTTGAAATTTGAAGATCCATAGACATTTCCCTTTCCGCTATAGCCATCTCTTCAATTAGAATTGTTGGTGCTGCTGAATGGAAGTAATTTTTGAAAAATTAAAGTTAGGTCTCACTGATTTCCTTTACATTACAGAGGTACATCATTTGGTTCCTGGAATTTCTCCCTCTGAAGTGTCACTACTTCCTTCATCAGTGTAACCCTATTTTAAGTTAGTTTCACTGCGTCCCCTCCCCTGGACTAGTATTAGTTTCTTTTGGATGGCCAGGAGTCTACCCTTTGTCCCTACTGTAAATCCTGGTACAAAGTCAGTATGCTAATCAACAGGTATGCCATTTCCTTATATTTATTTACTTGTTTGTTTTAATTTCTCTTGCATTTCATTTAATGTACTTTTTACTGTCCATCAGTCCTCTTGGCATTCTTTATTTCCCTCCCTGTTGCCAGTAGTATTGAATGCTTTTACGGCTTGAATCATGTTGTCCATTACTTCCTTATTTGACCAGGATTTTTCCATTTCACAGTAAGTTTATAAGTTTTTGTTCAGTCGGCATCCAAATATGTACTTTATGACACATTCTTTGAGTATCTCTCGCTGCTGCCCCATGTTTTTTACTTAAACACAGATGTGACCAGCTTACTGTGGACTCTCTCTGTCTCATCAAATGGAAGGCAACCCTCCTTACTTATAAAATTTCAACATTTCACTTTCTTTCCCTTTTGAACACTGCATTAAACAGGGAGAGAAATCGGTTTGCCATTACAAATTCACTAAGACTGTTAACTAAATCTACTTCATAATCAAATCTTCATTAACACTGTCCTTCTCCCATGAATCTTCCCCGACCTGATAATTTAAAGATCATTTGGTTATCTTGTGTAAGCATGTGACTGAGGCGTAAGGTGATGAGGTCATATTCTCTTTCAAAGTAGAAACAGCCTTTTTCTTGCTCTTACACTCCTCCGGTTTTCCCATCACCCACCTGCACTGGGGTCAAGTTGCAGTGACCCTAACCACCTTGCTTTTTGGGACTTGGGAGGAAACTGGAAAAATTAGAGCAAAGCCAAGGGGAGTCACAAGGAAAGCAGGCAAACTTCACACAGACAGCAGTGGAGGTCAGGATCAGACTGTGAGATAGCCACACTACCACCTGATCGATTGTGAACACCATTCTTTGTGTTAACTCCTTGGGCAGGTGCTTTTCAAACAAAACCTCTTGCCTTCACCTAGCAATCTAGTCACACACACCGAAAAAATTCTTCAAACCCGGTCTTCTCCAATAGACTGGATTTGAATCCTGGCTTTTAAGGTTCTAGATGCATGTGGGAGTAAATATGATCATTATCAGCCACACTGGTGCCAAAAGTTCATGATCATTTACACAAGACAAACTTAAAGAACATTTTCATTGAAATTCAGTATTGAAGTCTTCTTTGTGACCCATTTGATAAAGAACCCATCTAAAATATGTTGGCTTTTAAACATAAAAAATGCACTTTTTCAAAGAAATGGATTTGTTGATGACTATTTGATTTGGCTCAGACCAAATGTACAATGATGTGGAGAAGGATTTTAACTGGCAACCAGTAGTGGCAACGCACTGTTGTCAGTAAAAATCCAGGAAGACAAGATAGGTCACTATTGTCAATTGCTGTTAAGGTGCACTTGTTCAAAGCAGAGCAACTTATGTGACAGGTTTAACCTGAACTTATATGTGTACTGCCCGTTAGGCACTGGCTTTTAGGGCAGCAGTGAAGGTCCTACATCTTTGGCGGTGTTCAGGGCTTCCTTCATCATGTTAGTAGCTTGGTTTTCACTACTGTCAGTCATGCAAGTTCCGGGTGGAGTCTCAGGAATATCGTTACACTCAGATGTAGAAGGATTCTTTATTGCTGTTTCCATAACTGTGGTAAACCATATATATGTTGTAACTGGGTTAACTGTCTGGACACGCCCCTCTGCTGACTGCCCCTATGGCTCCTCCTGCAGACCCCTGAATAAAGGTGATTTCACCTTGCCCTCCCCCTCAGTCCGGGGACAGACACTCACCATGGAAATCGTATTGTACAGAGAATAAAAGCCTTTCAGTATTTACCCTACTTCAGTCTTTTGGAGTTATTGAAGGTGCTTCAATTTTATTCACTGTAATTTTAAAGCATGGAATGGTCTCTGAGACCCAACAAGTTAGATCTCGATCCACAAACGCCAGAAGCTGGAAACGCTTTCAAACTCTGGCTGGCCTGCTTCAAATCGTACCTAGAGGAGATTAAAGTGACCAACCCCACAGCGAAGCGCAGAGTTCTACTGTCCAGGGTCAGTCCACGGATCTATTCACTGATCAGAGACCAGCCGAGTTACGACGGTGCAGTGAGCGCACTCAAAGGACAATACCTGCAGCCGATAAACAGCATCTACACGCGACATCGTTTAGCGACTCGAAACCAGCAGCCCGGGGAATCAAGTGCTGAGTTCATCCAGGCCCTACGTGCGAGCCTGCAATTGCCAAAAACTGACGTCAGTACAGCATGCAGAACTCCTAGTGAGAGACGCCTTGGTCACGGGGACCAGGTCAATGTATGTGCACCAGCGGCTGTTGGAAAAAGCCGATCTTACCTTAAGTTCAGCGATCGAGCTGGCCGACATGCTGGAGGCCGCTCTGCATAACTGTGAGGGTCTGCAGGCACGCGATCCCTCGATGGCCTCGTGGGCGCTGCGGACCCCGCAAACCGCCGGCGAATCGACCACGGCTCCTGCCAATCGCAAGTCCCCACAACCTGCCGGCAAATCGACCTCGGCTGCTGCCAGTCGCGAATCCGCGAAGTGCTACTTCTGCGGACTCGAGAAGCACCTCTGGAAATGCTGCCCGGCTTGACAAGCTACCTGCTCCAGCTGCGGAAAGAAGGGCCGCTTCACCAAGGTCTGTAAGTCCAAACCGCGAGCAGGATCGAGCAGCGCCGTGTGCGAGACATGGGGGTCGCCATCTTCCCTGCACGCCGCCACCACGTGCGAGACACGGAGGCAGCCATCTTTGTCGGCGCCCCTGCCCACCACCTACGACCAACGATGCTTACGGGCACCCCACCGCACTGGACCAGGACAGTGACTCAACCCTGGCCCCCGTGACCCTCGACCAAAGCGCTCCCCAGCAGCTCGCAATGTCAATGATGGACATCCAAGTGGAGAGGCGCAGGACAAGCTGCCTGTTTGACACAGGCAGCACGGAGAGTTTTATCCACCCGGCCATGGTGCAGCATTGCGGACTCGTGATACGGCCGGTGAGTCAGAGGGTCACCATGGCTTCCGGGTCGCATACAACAGACATCCGGGGGGGGGTTGTGTAGCGACACTAGTGGTGCAGGGCACAGAATATCGAGACTTTACGTTACTGATTATGCCTCAACTGTGTGCCCCTGTGCTATTGGGGGTCGACTTCCAGTGCCACCTGAAAAGCGTGACAATGGAGTATGATGGACCCCTCCCACCAATTACTGTTGTAAATCCCCAGTTTTGTAGGGATACGTCACATACCCTGCTACTGACCACACACACACACACACTGACCCGCACATCCCACCCAACACCATGCCAACAGCCACACTACCGACACCACTTGCGGCCTCTCCACCCTCAAGATCCCTCCCCCACCACTGTTCGCCAACCTGACCCCTGACTGTAAACCTGTGGCAACTAAAAGCAGGAGGTACAGCGCGGGGGACAGAGCTTTCATTAAGTCGGAGGTGCAGCGGCTGCTCAGGGAGGGGGTCATTGAGGCAAGCACAAGTCCTTGGAGGGCACAGGTGGTGGTTGTTCGGAACAGGGAGAAGAATAGGATGGTCGTGGACTATAGCCAGACCATCAATAGGTTCACGCAGCTCGACGCGTACCCTCTACCCCGCATCGTGGATATGGTCAATCAGATAGCACAGTACAAGGTGTACTCGACCATAGACCTAAAATCCACTTACCATCAGCTCCCCATCCCCCCAGAGGACCGCCCTTACACTGCCTTCGAGGCGGACGGCAGGCTTTATCAATTCCTGAGCATCCCCTTCAGTGTCACGAATGGTGTATCTGTCTTCCGGGGGCAATGAACCAGTTGGTGGACCAGTGCCAACTGAAGGCCACGTTCCCATATCTGGATAACATCACCATCTGCAGTCACGACCGGCAGGATCATGACAACAACCTCCAAAACTTTCTCCAAGCGGCCAAAGCTTTCAATCTCACCTATAACAAGGACAAGTGTGTGTTCGGGACCACCTGACTTGCTATCCTTGGGTGTGTTGTGGAGAATGGAGTCATTGGCCCTGACCCGGACCGTATGCACCTCCTGTTGGAACTCCCTCTTCCCAACACCCTCAGAGCCCTCAAAAGGTGCCTGGGCTTCTTTTCATATTACGTCCAATGGGTCTCTAACTACACAGATAAGGCACGCCCCCTGGTCAAGTCCACCATATTTGCCCTCTCAGCCGAGGCCCGCGCAGCCTTCAGCCATATAAAAGGGGACATTGCCAAAGCAGCAATGCATGCGGTGGATGAGGCCATTCCCTTCCAAGTAGAGAGTGATGCCTCCGACTTCGCGCTGGCTGCTACCCTCAACCAGGCGGGAAGACCGGTGGCGTTCTTCTCCCGTACCCTTCAAGGCCCTGAAATTCAGCACTCCACAGTGGAGAAAGAGGCCCAGGCCATAGTGAAAGCTATTAGGCACTGGAGGCTCTATTGTGCTGGCAAAAAGTTCACCCTGCTTACTGACTACCGCTCAGTCGCATTCATGTTTAATAACCAACAGCAGGGCAAAATCAAAAATGATAAAATTCTGAGGTGGAGAATCGAACTCTCCACCCTCAACTATGACATCATGTACAGGCCTGGGAAGCTCAACGAGCCCTCCGATGCCCTACCCGAGGAACATGCGCCAGCGCGCAGATCGACCGGCTATACGCCGTACATGTAGATCTTTGCCACCCGGGGGTCACCCAGCTTTTCCACTTCGTGAAAGCCCGGAACCTGCCTTAGTCCCTTGAGGAGATCAGGACGATGACCAGGGACTGCCAAGTCTGCGCAGAGTGCAAACTGCACTTCTACCGACCCGAAAAGCCACAACTAATCAAGGCCACCCACCCCTTTGAGCTACTGAGTGTTGACTTTAAGGGCCCCCTTCCCTCCACCGACCGCAATGTGTACTTTCTTAACGTTATCAACAAGTACTCGCAGTTCCCCTTCGCCATCCCCTGCCCCGACACCACTACCACGTCAGCTATAAAAGCCCTGCACAAGCTCTTCACTCTGTTCGGATACCCATGCTATATCCACAGTGACAGAGGGTCCTCGTTTATGAGTGACGAGCTGCGCCAATATCTACTGGCTAGGGGAATTGCAACCAGTAGGACCACGAGCTATAATCCCCGGGGGAATGGACAGGTAGAGAAGGAGAATGGCACGGTGTGGAAAGCCATACTCTTAGCCCTCAGGTCAAAGGGACTGCCGGTCTCCCGCTGGCAGGAGGTCCTTCCCGAGGCACTCCACTCCATCCGCTCCGTTATGCACAGCCACCAATGCCACCCCTCATGAGCGACTCTTTTCTTTTCCCAGAAAGTCGACCACTGGAACCACCCTACCAACTTGGCTGACGTCCCCGGGGCCAGTGCTGCTCTGGAAACATGCGAGGAGCAATAAATACTCCCCGATGGTCGTGAGGGTTCATTTACTTCATGTGAACCCCCAGTATGCCTACGTGATTTTACCTGATGGGCGGGAGGACACGGTCTCCATCTGCGACCTGGCGCCCGCAGGAGCTCCGGGCCCCTACCCTGAACACTCCGTGGTAGCTATTGACCCTGTACCCACCAATGTATGTACCTACGAGACACCGCGCACTCCAAGCCCTATACAGACACCACACGACACTCACATACTGGGCGCAACGCACACACACGAGGGATTACCGACGCCTAACGTGCTGGCACTTGAAGTCAGGCCGGAGCCAGCACAACCGCCATCGCCAGTGCAATCACTACCGGTGCTACGTAGATGACAGCGACGGACTTGACCGCATGATAGACTTAACCTGTAAATATACTTCTTTTAAATATTGTCAGTCACCACCCGTGGGACTCTTTTTAAAAAAAAGGAGGGGTGAATGTGGTAAACCATATATATGTTGTAACTGGGTTAACTGTCTGGACACACCCCTCTGCTGACTGCCCCTGTGGCTCCTCCTGCAGACCCCTGAATAAAGATGATTTCGTCTTGCCCCTCCCCCTCAGTCCGGGGGCAGACACTCACCATGGAAATCGTATCGTACAGCGAATAAAAGCCTTTCAGTATTTACCCTACTTAAGTCTTTTGGAGTTATTGAAGGTGCTTCAGTAACAATTTTGTCTTGCCATTCAGGGTTGTTATGCTTGAGTTGAACCCCAGAACCTGGAGGACCAGTGGATCACTCTTAGTAAGGCTTCTACCCTTTGACCTGTTTGGCAATGGTGACCCTACCAAGAGTCAAAGCATAAAGCTCTGACTCCAACCAGGATAACTGTCCAGATCATTGAGGGATGAAGGCCTCCAAACCCTACAACTAGGTTATGGTCCTCCTGGAGGTTCAACCTTAGCATGTCTCCATAATAGGTAAAGATTAGCGAGAAAAAGCAACCAGGGGTACTATGCAATTTCTGGAGCCTTTGGTTAAATGTAAGAAAATTCTTTTTTTGTTTTGCCTCACTGATGTATTTCCTTATAGGGAACAGTGTGTTTTCTATAAAGAGGTGCAAAGCACTTTCCCAGCTGCTTGGTGGTGTTGTAAGGTCTGATTGACGCTAG
This sequence comes from Mobula birostris, assembly GCF_030028105.1. Lineage (NCBI taxonomy): Eukaryota > Metazoa > Chordata > Chondrichthyes > Myliobatiformes > Myliobatidae > Mobula > Mobula birostris. Next base: position 91,946,635 of record NC_092381.1, read on the forward strand.
TAGTCAGAGCCAGAATACATTAAGGGCATTAGGTCATTTTTGTAAACCCAAAAGGCTGCTTTACTGAATGTGCAAGCAAGTGCAAGCTGAGTGAAGAAAGCACATGACCAAAAGCTTTTCTGTGCGTGTCATCTCCAGCTGGCACCATCCTCCAGGTAATTTGGAGGGTGGTCAATAAACACAGCAAGGCGTTGCTTCAACAAGCAGTAATCCATTTTATTAGTCTGCAGTGGAGTTTGTTTAAAGGTTAACCTATGTAATCTATTAATTCCGAGTATCATTCAGTGCATTTGAAACAAAAGCTCTTACTGATGCTTATGAGTTAACTAACTCAGTAATTATACTTAAAAGCAAGGCGTAACATGTAATACTTGGTATATAAAGATTACACAATCAATGGTCGATGTAACTTCAGGAGTAGATCACCTAATAAATATGTGCCTCAGAGTATTCTATCTGAAGCAGGTGATAGCAAGGCACAGTTGACTTAAGTTTCAATGCTTTATGACACACAGAGATGTAAAGATAGGATCAGAAGTGTCTGCAGAGCCAATCAGATGTGGTTAAATATCAAGACAATGGTGAACTTCATGGAATTCATTATTATTTATGCTTACAAAAATAAACTAACTTATTTTTGTCATATCACATCCTTCATTGCTGTTATTGGATTTTGACCTCTGATCCAGGTTCCTTATGTTTACTATTGTTCACTCTTGGATATTGCCTGGATTGGAGGACTTCGGCTTCATGGAAAGATTGGATGGAAACCATGGAAGCCATATAAACCATAGAAAAACTACAGCACAGAAACAGGCCTTTTGGCCCTTCTTGGCTGTGCCGAACCATTTTCTGCCTAGTCCCACTGACCTGCACATGGACCATATCCCCCCCATACACCTCCCATCCATGTATCTGTCCAATTTATTCTTAAATGTTAAAAAAGAACCCGCATTTACCACCTCATCTGGCAGCTCATTCCATACTCCCACCATTCTCTGTGTGAAGAAGCCCCCACTAATGTTCCCTTTAAACTTTTCCCCCCTCACCCTTAACCCATGTCCTCTGGTTTCTTTCTCCCCTTGCCTCAGTGGAAAAAGCCTGCTTGCCTTCACTCTATCTATACCCATCATAATTTTATATACCTCTATCAAATCTCCCCTCATTCTTCTACGCTCCAGGGAATAAAGTCCTAACATATTCAATCTTTCTCTGTAACTCAGTTTCTCAAGTCCCGGCAACATCCTTGTAAACCTTCTCTGCACTCTTTCAACCTTATTAATATCCTTCCTGTAATTTGGTGACCAAAACTGAACACAATATGTCAGGTCCTGGGAATTTATCCACTTTAATTTGCCTCAAGATAGCAAGCACCTCCTCCTTTTCAATCTGTACAGTTTCCATGATCTCACTACTTGTTTCCATTAATTCCATAGACTTCATGCCAGTCTCCTTAGTAAATACACATGCAAAAACCCCTTTTAAGATCTCCCCCATTTCTTTTGGTTCCACACATAGCCAACTACTCTGATCTTCAAAAGGACCAATCTAATCCCTTACAATTCTTTTACTCTTAATATACCTGTAAAAGCTGTTTGGATTATCCTTCGCTTTGACTGCCAAGGCAAACTCATGTCTTCTTTTAGCCCTCCTGATTACCTTCTTAAGTATTTTCTTGCACTTTTTATACTCCTCAAGCACCTTATTTACTCCCTGTTTCCTATACATGTCATACAACTCTCTCTTCTTCTTTATCAGAGTTGCAATATCCCTTGAGAACCAAGGTTCCTTATTCCTATTCACTTTGCCTTTAATCCTGACAAGAACATACAAGCTCTGCACTCTCAAAATTTCTCCTTTGAAGGCTTCTCACTTACCGATCACATCCTTGCCAGAGAACAACCTGTCCTAATCCACGCTTTTTAGATCCTTTCTCATTTCTTCAAATTTGGCCTTCTTCCAGTTCAGAACCTCAACCCTAGGACCAGATCTATCTTTATCCATGATCAAGTTGAAACTAATGGTGTTATGATCACTGGAACCAAAGTGCTCCCCTACGCAGACTTCCGTCACTTGTCCTAACTCGTTTCCTAACAGGAGATCCAATATTGCATCCCCTCTAGTTGGTACCTCTATATATTGATTTAGAAAACTTTCCTGAACTCATTTTACAAACTCTAACCCATCTAGACCCCTAACAGTATGGGAGTCCCAAACAGTATATGGAAAATTAAAATCCCCTACCATCACAACTTTATGTTTCCTGCAGTTGCCTGCTATCTCTCTGCAGATTTGTTCCTCCAATTCTCACTGACTATTGGGTAGTCTATAATACAACCCCACTAATGTGGCCATACCTTTCCTGTTTCTCAGCTCCACCCATAAGGACTCAGTAGACAAGCCCTCTAATCTGTCCTGCCTGAGCACTGCTGTAACATTTTCCCTGACAAGCAATGCTACCCCCTGCCCCCACCTTTCATTCCTCTGCCTCTATTACATCTGAAAGATCGGAACCCTGGAATATTAAGCTGCCAGTCCTGCCCCTCCTGTAGCCAAGTTTCACTACTTGCTATAACGTCATAATTCCACGTGTCAATCCACACCCTCAACTCGTCTGCCTTCCCTGCAATACTCCTAGCATTGAAATATATACACCTCAGAAGATTTTTACCACCACTCACAACCTTTCTATTTGCGGCTTTGCTTGAACTTTTGACATCATTTATTTTCACCCCAGCCACACTGTCAGGTCTGGCACTTTGGTTCCCATCCCCCTGCAAATCTAGTTTAAAGCCTCCCCAATAGCATTAACAAACTTCCCTGAAAGGATATTGGTCCCCTTGTAGTTCAAGTGTAACCCGTCTCTCTTGTACAGGTCCCACCTGCCCCAGAAGAGGTCCCAATGATCCTGAAATCTGAAACCCTGCTCCCTACACCAGTCCCTCAGCCACTTGTTCATCCTCCAGAGTATCCTATTCTTACCCTCACTGGCATGTAGCACAGGTAGCAATCCTGAGATTACCACCCTCGAGGTCCTGCTTTTCATCTTCCTACCAAGCTCTCCATATTCACTCTCCAGGACCTCCTCACTCTTTCTTGCTATGTCATTGGTGCCAATGTGCACCACGACATCTGGCTGATCACCCTCCCACTTCAGAATGTCATGCAAGTGATCAGAGACATCCTTGACCCTGGCATCCGGGAGGCAACAAACCATCCTGGATTCTCTGTCATGACCATAGAACCTCCTACCTGCACCTCTAACTATTGAGTCCCCTATCACTACCGCTGTCCTCTTTTTCCACCCTCCCTTCTGCACTGCAGAGCCAGTCTCAGTGCCAGAGATCCGGCTACTGCAGCTAGTCCCAGGTAAGTCATCCCCCCAAAACAGTATCCAAAGCAGTATACTTGTTGAAGGGAATGGCCACAGGGGAACCCTGCTCTGCCTGCCCTTTCCTCTTCCCTCGCCTGACAGTGACCCAATTTCCTGTGCTCTGCTCCTTTGGCGTAACTACCTCCCTGTAGCTACTATCTATAATCTCCTCATTCTCCTGAATGATCCACAGGTCATCCAGCTCCTGCTCCAGTTCCCTAACGCGGTTTGTCAGGAGCTGCAGCTGGATGCACTTCTTGCAGGTGTCGTTGTCAGGGACACCGGAGGTCTCCCTGACTTCCCACATCCTGCAAGAGGAGCATTCCAACATCCTGCCTGGCATTCTCTCTACTCTAAACAATCTGGACAAAAAACTTACCGGAACCTACCCTGGTCTCTGCCTGTTCTCGCTGAAGCCTGTTGAGCCAAAGCCATCCCACTCTGACTCAGTCCACTCCGACGATGGCTGCTACAACGATGGCCGCTGTATATGGCGGTCTGTTTTTAAACCTTGGCGCACTACGTCACGCGCCTGTGCAGTGCAGACCCTCCTCCCCGAGCAGTGTGTAAAAAAAAAGACTTTTTCTACCCGATTTCTTCACTTCTTTCTCAGCTGCTTGCTTCGACTGAAACAAGAACCGTTGAAAATTTCCCTGGGCTTGAAAACAAGAACCGTTGAAAATTTCTCATTGCCTGGGCTTGTGTTCTTTGAGCAAAGGAGGTTGAGGGGTGACCTGACAGAAATCTATAAGATGTGAGGCACAAATAGGGTAGATAGGATCTTCTTTCCCAAATGTTGAAAAATGGGATTAGAGTAAGCAGGCAAAAAAATTGACATGGGCATGGTGAGCTGTTGACTCTAAATGTAAACAGCAATCAGCAATCTTGTTGATTGATTCCAATTACTGTAGATTATTATCAAATTCAATGTTGCATCTATAACTAATTTACCGTGAAATCCACTGGATTCACATCTTTGCATAACGCTCAATGGATGGTCATGTGGACAAATATTTGTGCCATTTTTTGACTGAGTTTACATCAGGAATTTATTTAAGTGCGTATGAAAAGGATTTTGCAAAGGATTACAACGGCTGAGATTATAATTTCTCATTGAGTGGTGTTTTTGATATATGTAATGTATGCATTTATTTCTTGTAGGGCAACGACTCCCCTTAGCACTACATATTATCTGTTGTCTACAAATGCGTATTGATCTGTTGTCTAAGCATGCACATTGTTCTCCCTCTCTCCTCTCTCCTCTCCAAAGTGAATACACTCTCCAAAGCCATCCCCCGTGTGTGTGGTTTTCTTTTAATTGATAGGTAGTTGCACAGACACGACAAATTGACGACCAGTACAAACCCGAATGTTAGAGAATATCACCAACTGCACCAACTGAGAGAGGGAGAAGGAACAAGGCACATTCGCAGACAACAGTGAGAAATGAATGGTTGAGAAAAATCCAACTAAACTGGCACAGTTGCATATGTGCTTCTATTTGAATTGATAGGTAGTTGCGCACACACACAGTAGGCTCTTTGTGTGGACGATTGTTGTCAGCACAGCCTCAGTATGATAACTCAAAGCTTGTCTGAGAAACTTCAGCAGATGGTCCGGTCCTTCAGTGCAAATGAACCGCACCATGTTTATGCTGCTTTCATCGTACCAATGTAACTTTCACCTAGCTCCTTCTACTAATTTCTCTTTCGTATCTGCCTAACTCCCCTTAAATGCACCGATGCTCCAGAAGCAAAATACAGTGGGTGTTGGAAATCTGATACAGAAACAGAATATTCTGAAAATAATTGCCAAGTCAGAGACTATCCATGACAAGAGAAATGAATTTCACACTTTGGATCTCTGGGTTTTCATGTAGCAAGTTCTCATCATTCCTTGAAAAAGTAAGTTTCTTTTTTAAAGAATTTAAAGTGAAACTTGCATTTGTTTATTAGTTTTCATCACCTTATAAGCTTTACAAGCAATGAGGTTCTTTTAAAGTGTAGCTCTTATTGTCCTTCAGGGAAATGGCAGCCAATTTCCATTATGAAGTTCCTCAAGCAGCAGCGGAAAACGTGGCTGGCTAATCTACTCTACTGATGTTGATTTGAGGCACACATCCTGATCAATAAGTCAGGGTTTAACTCTCCAAGTGCTGTGTAATCGTTTCATTTCCACCCAAAAGGGCAGAAAGTACATGAGATTAATTTCTTCTCTAAACATGGGACAACACTCCCCACATTAATGATCTGGTGAACAAAACTAGATATTTGTACTCATATTTCTGATGTGGAGTGCAAACTCACAGCCTTATATTTACAATCTGAAAATGTTAACTATGTCATGAATATCATCTACCCCACTTACCCAGTAATAGCTTCATGAATGCACTGAGACACAGCAGATACAACTATAGCCAAAGTTTCTTTAACAAGGCAGCACACAAAATACTCACACACCAAGACTCTAAGCTCTTAATTACATTGACATTTGGTATAAACTATGACCGTTTTACATTGCTTGACAGCAGGCACATTGTAAGGCTGTCCAACAGGATCAAAGTAGAAGTAGGCGTGTACACACACACATGCACACACACACACGCGCGCGCGCGCACACACACACACACACACACACACACACTTTCAGAGAGAACAATGTTCGTGTTTAATGTGTCAACTAGGCTATAGCAAAGGCAGCAACATATCATAATATATCATCAATACCACATATAATTGTCAGAATATTGTGTTATAAAATGGAGAGCTCACATTGATGAACTGTATACTATGAACATTCACTTTCTTGTGGTTATTAAGCTGCACACTACTAGATAGAGCTTCCCATATTAGCTCTGTTAATATTTCCAGTGTTTGGTAAAATGTCTGGTAAACTTTACATGATGGCCTAGGGCTGTCGTTGAACTGATTGAGCAGCCACATGGTGTTTCACTGTTAAACTGATTGAATGTGTATTCGAAGCATTTAATAAATGAATAAGTTTGCAGTCAGCCAGCATGGGCTGAAAGAAAATGTAAGAAACACATTGCACTGTCTTTGCATGGTGTGGAAATTGCCTGAGACAGTCAGCAGCTGTATCTTCCCACCAGAGTAAAACAATATCCCTTGGGCAATCCAAGTATATCTGGGTTCTAAATGATTCTTTGATCATTCAATTCCTCCTAACAATAGTTATATTACAAAGCTCTTTCATAACGTTACTGTTTCCTTTTCTGTGTAACAAAACAACAGTCATTTCTGAGAGTTATAAAGCAAGGAAGATTTGCATCTGTGTGATACCTTTCATTGTCTCAAAATATCCCAAAGTTTATCACAAGCAGTAACTTTAATTTAACTGCCATCACCTTTTTCTTAAAGTAAGAAGTACAGAAGTCAAACTTATGCACAGCAATTTGTGTCCTCAAAGCTCATAAACAACAATTGAATCATCTTGCTATTATTTATTGATGATTAGCTTCTTCATTTGGTTGTCACTATTATAAGTATCTCTCTGCCTTTCCTCTGCATCTAGAATTCTGTGACTATACATCTGAGACCAGTGATTCTAAACAATGACATAAGTTACAGTACAGGTTGAGCTACATGCAGTTGTGCTGCAGTTATCATTTGTGCTGTTGGTTTCTCTTTTCCCTTGAGGAATTTAGCTACATCACACTTGTTTTCAGGTATTTAACGGGTACCTCCAACAAGCTGATGTAGCTTGATAAATGAACCATCCATGAAATGAACACTGAATACGATGTGTGAGTTGGCTACGTCTACACTATGCCAGATAATTTTGAAAACGCCGGTTTCAAGTAAAAACGATAGGCATCCACACTAAGCGCTTTTCAAAATATCTCCGTCCATATTAGACAGATATTTGGGCGAATCTCCTCCTACTGGGCATGCGTAGGACACACAGAAAACAAGCGAAGAGGAAACGATATACTTGGTGCACGTTTGTCCAGTTACAGAGTAGAAAAACTTAAAAGGAATTGCTCTTGGCTCTCGCGCAGGAGGACTTAAAACTAAAAAAAACAAATACTGGAGCATATGGAGGCAACCGACAGGGAGTTCACAGACAGTATGACCCAGCTGACGACAAACATTGAAAAACTGTTGCATTAATAAAGCACCTTGTTAAATGTATAAAACATGTCTGCATCAGTGTTATCTTGTATTTCCATACAATGTTACATTAGGCTGTTACACATCTATTGTCAGAGAAGTACTTGCATAAAAAGGTAAAGCACCTTCATACAAGCAAGGACAGAAAACAGGGCAAAGCGAGTATACTTATTTATTCAGTAAGCTATGGGTCAAAGTATTTGGTGAGTACATTTCTAACTCTTCTGGCTTCAGTCTCGTTGCCTTCTGTTCTGAAATTGTTAGGTTCCACGAAGCGCAGAATCAAATATGGCTGTGATGCTTGTATGCTCTAGTATCAATTCTTTGGCAACAATAAAGTAGTAATAATAATAATAATAATAATAAGAAGAAGAAGAAGAAGAAGAAGAAGAAGAAGAAAATAATGAAATGCTGCGCTGTCACCATCTGTTCTGGCATGTCATGACAGCGGTTTTAAAGAGCTCCAATTACCCCATACACAGTGCAATGGATATTAGACGTTTTCAGATTTATTCACTCTGGAGACCTTTTCTGAAAATCTCCGTTTTCGGGGGCTGAAAACGCCGTTTCAGTGTGGATGGAAGGTCAAAACGAAGAGAAAAATCTTTGTTTTCAAAATTATCCGGCGTAGTGTGGACGTAGCCCAAGTCTCATAGGCAGACATATAGCATGGTCAGTCATTTATTTGGGGTGGGGCTGGTAGGTTAATGTGTGCAAAATCTTTTGAATACAAACTAATAGCCATGTTAATTTCAATTCCTCTGGGTTTTGATTGAACAACTTTATAGCAAGTTGGAGTAACTGTTTTGCCAAATTTGGAACATCTGTTTTCTTCTGATTCCTGCAGTAATGCAGAATCCATTGGGCCACCTCTAACACTTCTGAATCTCTTCGTCTCCATTTCAGCCACAAGTCAGTACAAAATCCTGGAGCTATTGTGATTTGACCTCCTTCAACCATGCTTTCTGTAAAGACTGCATAAGATCATAGGACATAGGAGCAGAATTAGGCCATTCAGCCCATCAAGTCTGCTCCACCATTCCATATAGCTGATCCCAGATCCCAATAAACCCTGTACATCTCTCCACATCCACCCTATCTAGTCCTTTCAATATTTGGTAGCTTTCAATGAGATCTCCTCGCATTCTTCTAAATTCCAGTGAGTACAGGCCCAAAGCTGCCAAACTCTCCTCATATGTTAACCCCTTCATTCCTGGAATAATCTTTGTGAACCTCCTCTGGACTCTCTCCAATGACAATTCTTCCATCTGTCTATTCTGATGATGAGATTTCTCACACAGGTATCTTTGAAAGATACTCATTTCTCTTAGTTCTGACTTTTCCCTCTGCTTTAACTGAGAGAATATTTTTATCCATAGCTCATCTATTTTGTACATCCAATCCTGATTTCCCACCCCACCATCCTTGACATTCAATGGATAATTCTTTGAAGTTTCTTACACCTTTGGTGAGCATCTACCACCAGGCCTATCTTTTCTTCCCCTCCCAGTTCAGCATTCCAAAAGGTCAATTTCTCCAAGCTTACCTTGGCCACACTTTTATCTCCACTAGTCATGGCCCTCATCATGGCACTTTCCCATTCATCTGCCTGTCTCTCACACTCTCTCTCTCTCTCTCTCCTGCTCTTCCTCTCTTTTTCTCCTCTCATGCACCTCCCCTCTTTCTCATCCTCCCCTTCCATTTCCCCTTCCCTCTCTCCCCTTCTCTCCCCTTTCCTCTCCCTCTCTCTCCTCTGCCTCCTCTCCTATCCCTTTCTCTTTCTTCCCCTACTGCTCTGATCTGTATTTGTGAACATTTATATGTCCCTCTGTTTCTTCTGTCTCTCTCTCCTCCTCCACGTTCTCTCTCCCTCTCTCTCCCTCTCTCCCTCTCTCCTTCTCTCCCTCTCTCCCTCTTCCCCCCCCCCCAACTGTCCTTCCAAACAACACACTCAAAATGCTGGAGGAACTCAGCAGGCCAGACATCCTGAAGGCCAAAACCCTTCAGCAGGACTGGAGAGAAAAAAAGATGAGGAGCAGATTTAAAAGGTGGGGGAAGGGGAAAACCACAAGGTGATAGGTGAACTTCTGGTAATGTTTCCCCCCCACCCCTTCCTTCACCATGCCCCACTGTTATTGCAGTGGGAATCATTTAGTACAAGTGCATTAGTTCAGAGCAGTAAGACTTTTTAAGTATTGGCAATGAGGGCACACAGCCTCTGCACATAGGGTAGGTAGGTCAATAGTATCCAAACAATTAGAATAAACCTCCAAGAGGACCACAACCGTGTTGTGGTTTAGAGGGCTTGCATATCTCAATGACCCAGAGAGCTATGTTAGCTGGAGTCAGGGCTTTATGCTTTGGCTCTTGGTAGGGTCATCCATGCCAAACAGGTCAAAGGGTGGAGGGCAGGTTAAGAGTGGTCCTCCGGTCTTCCAGGTTCAGGGGTTCAGCTCAAAGCTAACAACCCTGACTGGTAAAACAAAACTGTTTCAGAAACAACAGTGAAGAATCCTTCTACATTTGAGTGTGATGATATTCCTGAGTCTCCACCCGGGGCTTGCGTGACTGACAGTAGTGAAAACTGAGAGGAAGCTGCTGACATGATGAAGGAAGACCTGAGGTGGAGGATCTTCATTGCTGCCCTAAATGCCAATGCGTAACAGGCAGTAAGTAAGTAAGTAATTAGAATAAAGCCCACAGAAGGGAGACTAGATCATAGCGAAAGACGATCAATATAGGCAGTGTAATTTCTAGAGGATATAAACTACTGATGGTGATTCTATTCTGAAAAAAGTGGTTTCCAAATTAATGCATTGACAGTCACTATCTTGCAATCGCATACAATCTCATTCTGGTTTTTTACCTTTTCCCTCTATTTAGAAAACGTATTTATTGTGACATACTGGGCTTGAGTCATTTAGTCCAGTCCTCCACCTTTCAATGTTATTGGACTTGGCTTTCTATCTGCCAAGAATAGACTGTTGACACTTTGGGCTGAGACCCTTCATCATGTCAAGCGCTTATCACAGATAGTCTCTAGAATCTTATATACATTTTGTTCTAGGCTGGAGAGTCATTCATCAAATGACACAATTCTTAAAGGAATGTTGACTACAAAGCCACAATTGTTTTCAGCCAATAGGTGAGACTAGAACTAGGGGATATAGCCTCAAGATTCAAGGGAGTAGATTTAGGGTGGAGATAAAGAGCAACTGCTTGTCTCAGAGGGTGGTGAATCTGTGGAATTCTCTGCCCAATGAAGCAGTGGGGGCTACCTCAGTAAATATATTTAAGACAAGGTTGGATAGATTTTTGCATAGTAGGGGAATTAAGGGTTATGGGGAAGAGGCAGGGAGGTGGAGATGAGTCCATGGCCAGATCAGCCATGATCTTATTGAATGGCAGAGCAGGCTTGATGGGCCTGATGGCCTACTCCTGCTCCTATTTCTTATGTTCTTATAATACAGATACTCCCCATCCCCTTTTCCCTCTCTCACCTTAACTATTTGCCAGCCCATCATCTCCCTCTGGTGCTCCTCCCCCCTTTTTCTTCCATGGCCTTCTGTCCTCTCCTATTATATCCCCCCTCTCCAGCCCTGTATCTCCTTCACCAATCAAACTCCCTGCTCTATACTTCACACCCCCCCCCCCCTCCGGTGCTCCGGTGTCTCTTCCCACTCCCCCCCCCACCTTCCCCTAGCTTTTAAATCTACTCCTCATCATTTTTCTCCAGTCCTGCTAAAGGGTTTTGGCCTGAAATGTCAACTTTACCCTTTTCCATAGATGCTGCCTGGCCTGCTGAGTTCCTCTAGCACTGTGTGTGTGTTGCTTGGAATTCCAGCATCTGCAGATTTTCTCTAGTTTGTCCTTTCAATCAGATAGCTTCATCAACAGCTTCTCAACCATTGGAGCCTGTTCTCACTTTTGCAGTTCATTCCCTTTGTCCTATTCATCCTTTCCTCACCCTCTTCTGCTCTCACCTCCTCAGTTTCAATGCCAGGCTTGAAACTTTTAATTCTGTTTCTCCGTCTAGAAGTGCTACTAACCTGCTGAGTGTTTCTAGCATTTCTGTTTCTTTCAGGTCTTCAGCATCTTCATCTTATTAATATTTTCAGTGGAGAATTTGTTTCTGTCTTGGAAATGAACACAGTAAAGAAGGTGATTAACATCTTGTAATGCCTTTCAACATATATTAGGACACTTTATAACCCATAAAATTCTGTTTTATGTTATATAGCCTCTATTGTAATACAATGAAGAAAAAATAAAATGAAGGAGTTGTAATTTCCTTTTCTTAATAAGGCATGTAACTAGTTTACTGCACTGTATAGGACAATATTTTCTCAATGAAGATTCAAAATAATTGGTAAAATTGCACATAGGACCATGACACAGGAGCAGAATTAGTCTATTTGCCCCATCGAGTCTGCTTGCCATTTCATCATGGCTGATCTATTTCCCTCTCAACTTCATTCTCCTGGCTTCTCCCCATAACCTTTCACACTCTCACTAATCAAGAACCTATCAACTTCTGCCTTAAAAACACCCAATGACCTCCGCAGCCACCTACGGCAATGAATTCCATAGATTCACTACTCTGGAGCTGAAGAAATTTCTCTTCATCTCTGTTCCAAAATAGATGTCCCTCAATTCTGAAGCTGTGGCCTCTGGTCCTTGACTTCTCCCCACTATACGAAACATCCTTTTCACATCTACTCTATCTTGGCCTTTCGACATTCTATAGGTTCTAAATTCCAGTGAGAAAAGGCCCAGAGTTATCAATCACTCCTCATACAATAAGCCTTTCATTCTCAGAATTATTCTCGTGAACCTCCTTTGAACCCTGTCCAATATCAGCAAATCCTTTTGTAAATAAGGAACCCAAAACTGCTCTCAATACTCCAAGTGAAGCTTCAGCAGTGCTTTATAAACCCTCAACATTACATCCTTGCTTTTATATTCTAGTCCTCTTGAAATGCATGCTAACATTGACTCAACCTGCAAATTAACGTTAATAGAATCCTGCATGAGTACTCACAAGTCCCTTTGCACTTGGATTTTTGAAGTTTCTCCTCGCTTAGAAAATAGTCTATGTTTTTATTCCTTCAACCAAAGTGCATGACCATACACTTCTCGACACTATATTCCATTTGCCATTTCTTTGTCCATTCTCCTAATCTGTCCAAGTCCTTCTGCAGACTCCCTGCTTCCTCAAAACTACTTGCCCTCTACATATCTTCATATCATCTGTAAGCTTGCCATAAAGTCATAATTCTATCATCCAAATCATTGTATAACATGAAAAGAAGTCCTAGTATTAGGTCTACAGTGAAAGTAATTTTTGGAAGAAAGTTCCTCTGCTAACAAAAACTCAAGAGATAAGAAGATGTTACATCCCAGATGTAAGATTTTCATCAGTTGCTTTTATAGTCTTTGACAAATTCCATGAAGGAATCGTTAAGAACCAATTACATTTCAACTGTCCATTTCTACTGCAATATGCTCTCTAAAGGACTTCTGACCATTGGTGTAATTTGGGGGTTCAAGGAGTCATGATGCAAAGAAGCAAAAAAACAAAGACAGTTAAGAAGTTTAAGTGTGAATGAGTGATAGAATGAGACATATGGTGAGAAGAAATAAAAATTCTTCATGTATCATTCAGTCTCTCCACTCCATTGTAGACGTTGTTTCTATTATCTGCATCCCTCACACTTCTCTGCAACATAAAACTCTTAATTGTTTCTCTCTCTCAACAGGTACTGCCAGACCTATTAAATATTTCCAGCTATTTCTGATCTTAATTCTGTATACAGTACAGTAGAATCCTGTCTATAGATTGTAGCTTTGGTGAAATTTTCACAAATCACCTAAGATTCAAAAGCCATTCCTGAACAATTGTCAGCTGTCTCAAATTGACTTCAGCACTTACTGTATTTAAGTAATGCAGTTAAATGTAAACAGATCCTGTTATCACTGCTGAAAAAAATCCTTCTTTCAAAGTATAAGGAAACAAAGACTTTTATGAGATGAATTGCAGCTGGTGATGGTCCACCAATATTTGATTGTTGAAGAACATCTAACGTAAAAACATTGAAAGAATAATGTAACCCTGCATTAATCATTTAATTACTATTGCTGTTCTATTGTTCTCAAACAGACAACTGAATTCATGGCCAACTTCTTGTTCTATGTTCACATCTGACAAAAGCCAGCCCAAGTAACACAATGGTCTACTGTTGCATCAAAGAGAATTGACAGTGTGTGAAGCATTATTGTTCTGCATAGTTTGACCATATTGTTCTCATTAACAGATAGGGAAAGATGCAGAAGCAGTAAGTAACTTGCTCACTTTTGGATCAGGTACTGCAAGTAGTTTGACCATTGGTGTTTCTGCAAAAATCTCGTCAATTCGCTATCGAGTCTTAAAAGGATTGCGTTGTAGAATGGAGAAACTTATGGAAGTCGAGGTTATTTCTGTGGCCAAGATTGAGGTTTTATTTCGAAGTGACAAACTGAAGTGCTTTTTTACAAAGTGACTGCAGGAAGACGTTTCTCAGGGTTACACAGAAACATAGAAAACCTGCAGCACAATACAGGCCCTTCGACCCACAAAGCTGTGCCGAACATGTCCCTGCTTTAGAACTACCTAGGCTTTACCCATAGCCCTCTATTTTTCTAAGCTTCACGTAGCCATCCAGGAGTCCATCGTTTCCACCTCCGCCACCGCCGCCGGCAGTCCATTCCACACACTCACCACTCTCTGTGCAAAAAACTTATCCCTGACATCTCCTCTGTACCTACTTCCAAGCACCTTAAAACTATGCCGTCTTGTGTTAGCCATTTCAGCCCTGGGGAAAAGCCTCTGACTATCCACACAATCAATGCCTCTCATTATCTTGTACACCTCTATCAGCTCACCTCTCATCCTCCATCACTCCAAGGAGAAAAGGCCGAGTTCACTCTACCTATTGTCATAAAGCATGTTCCCCAATCCAGGCAACATCCTTGTAAGTCTCCTCTGCAACCTTTTTAAGGTTTCCACATCCTTCCTGTAGTGAGGTGACCAGAATTGAGCACAGTACTCCAAGTGGGGTCTGACCAGTGTCCTATATAGCTGCAACATTACCTCTCGGCTCTTAAACTCAATCCCACAGTTGATGAAGGCCAATGCACCGTATGCCTTCTTAACCACAGAGTCAATCTGTGTAACAGCTTTGGGTGTCCTATGGACTCAGACCCCAAGATCTCTCTGATCCTCCACACTGCCAAGAGTCTTACCATTAATGCTATATTCTGCCATCATATTTGACCTACCAAAATGAACCACCTCACACTTATCTGGGTTTAACTCCATCTGCCACTTCTCAGCCTAGTTTTGCATCCTATCAATGTCCTGTTATAACCTCTGACAGCCCTCCACACTATTCACAACACCCCCAACCTTTGTGCCATCAGCAAATTTACTAACCCATCCCTCCACTTCCTCATCCAGGTCATTTATACAAATCACAAAGAGTAGGGGTCCCAGAACAGATCCCTGAGGCACACCACTGGTCATCGACCTCCATGCAGAATATGACCTGTCTACAACCACCCTTTGCTTTCTGTGGGCAAATCAGTTCTGGATCCACAAAGCAATGTCCCCTTGAATCCCATGCCTCCTTACTTTCTCAATAAGTCTGCATGGGGTACCTTATCTATGGCTCTACTTTCATCAATGTGTTTAGTTACATCCTCAAAAAATTCAGTCAGGCTCGTAAGGCATGACCTGCCTGTGACAAAGCCATGCTGACTATTCCTAATCATATTATGCCTCTCCAAATGTTCATAAATCCTGCCTCTCAGGATCTTCTCCAACAAATTACCAACCACTGAAGTAAGACTTACTGACCTATAATTTCCTAGGCTATCCCTACTCCCTTTCTTGAATAAGGGAACAATATCCGCATCCCTCCAATCCTCTGGAACCTCTCCCGTCCTTATTGATGATGCAAACATCATTGCCAGAGGCTCAGCAATCTCCTCCCTCGCTTCCCACGGTAGCCTGGGGTACATCCCGTCCAGTCCCAGCGACTTATCCAACTTTATGCTTTCCAAAAGCTTCAGCACATCCTCTTTCTTAATATCTACATTCTCAAGCTTTTCAGTCCACTGCAAGTCATCCCTACAATCACCAAGATCCTTTTCCGTGGTGAATACTGAAGCAAAGTATTCATTAAGTACCGTCGCTATTTCCTCCAGTTCCATACACACTTTTCCACTGTCACACTTGATTGGTCCTAATCTCTCACATCTTATCCTCTTGCTCTTCACATACCTGTGGAATGCCTTGGGGTTTTCCTTAATCCTGTCCACTAAGGCCTTCTCATGGCCCCTTCTGACTCTCCTAATTTCATTCTTAAGCTCCTTCCTACTACCTTACAATCTTCTAGATTCCTATAATTACCTAGTTTTTTGAACCTTTCGTAAGCTCTTCTTTTCTTCTTGATCAGATTTACAACAGCCTTTGTATTCAATGGATCTTGTACCCTACCATCCTTTCCATGTCTCATTGGAACGTACCTACCCAGAACCCCACACATATACCCCCTGAACATTTGCCACAGTTCTTCCATTTGTTTCCCTGGGAACATCTGTTTCCAATTTATGCTTCCAAGTTCCTGCCTGATAGCCTCATATTTCCCCTTACTCCAATGAAATGTTTCCCTAACTTGTCTGTTCCTATCCCTCTCTGATGCTATGGTAAAGGAGATAGAATTGTGATCACTATCTCGAAAATGCTCTCTCACTGAGAGACCTGACACCTGACCAGGTTCATTTCCCAATACCAGATCAAATACAGCCACTCCTCATGTAGGCTTATCTACATAGTGTGTCATGAAACCCTCCTGAATACACCTAAAAAACACTACCCCATCTAAACCCCTCACTCTAGGGAGATGTCAATCAATATTTGGGAAATTAAAATCTCCCACCACAACAACCCTGTTATTATTACTCCTCTCCAGAATCTGTCTCCCTATCTGCTCCTCGATGTCCCTGTTACTATTGGGTGGTCTATAAAAAAACACCCAGTAGAGTTATTGACCCCTTCCTATTCCCAACTTCCACCCACAGAGACCCTGTAGACAACCCCTCCATGACTTCCTCCTTTTCTGCAGCTGTGATGCTATCTCTGATCAACAGTGACATGACCCCACCTCTTTTGCCTCCTTCCCTATCCTTCTGAAACATCTAAAGCCTGGCACTTGAAGTAGCCATTCCTGCCCCTGCACCTTCCAAGTCTCTGTAATGGCCACAACATCATAGCTCCAAGTGCTGATCCACAATCTAAGCTCATCCGCTTTACTCATAATACTCCTCACATCAAAATAGACATATCTCAAACCATTGGACTGAGTGCGTCCCTTCTCTATCACCTGCCTATCCTCCCTTTTGCACTGTCTCCAAACTTTCTCTATTTGTGAGCCATCCTCCCTTTCCTCCGTCACTTCAGTTCAGTTCCCACCCCCCAGCAATTCTACTTTAAACTCTCCCCAATAGCCGTTGCAAACCTTCCCGCCAGGATATTGATCCCCTCGAATTCAAGAGCAACCCATCCTTTTTGTACAGGTCACAACTGCCCCAGAAGAGGTCCCAATGATGCAGAAATCTGAATCCCTGCCCCCTGCTCCAATCCCTCAGCCACACATTTATCCTCCAGCTCATTCTATTCCTATATCCACTGTCACGTGGCACAGGCAGTAATCCCAAAAGTACTACCTTTGAGGTCCTGCTTCTCAACTTCTTTCCTAACTTCCTGTAGTCTGTTTTCAGGACCTCCTCCCTTTTCCTACCTATGTCATTGGTACCAATATGTACCACGACCTCTAGCTGTTCTCCTTTCCACTTCAGGATATCGTGGACGCGATCAGAAACATCCCGGACCCTGGTACCTGGGAGGCAAGCTACCATCCTCATTTCTTTCCTGCGTCCACAGAACCATCTATCTGACCCTCTAACTGTAGAGTCCCCTATCACTGCTGCCATCCTCTTCCTTTCCCTACCCTTCTGAGCCACAGGGCCAGACTCTGTGCCAGGTGTGCAACCACTGTTGCTTCCCCCAGGTAGGTCATCCCCCCCCCATCAATACTCAAGCAGGAGTACGTATTGTTAAGGAGGACAGCTACTGAGGTACTCTCTAGCACCTGCTTCTTGCCCTTCCCTCTCCTGAGTGTTTCCCACTTATCTGTCCCCTGTGGTCCCGGGGTGACTACCTACCTATAGTTCCTCTCTATCACCTCCTCACTCTCCTTGACCAGACGAACGTCATCAAGCTGCAGCTCCAGTTCTCTAATGCAGTTTCTAAGCAGCTGCAGCTCGACACACCTGGTGCAGATATGGTCGCCTGGGAGGCCAGGAGTCTCCAGGACCTCCCACATCTGACACTGAGCACAGAAAACCGGCCTCACACACATACTTACTGTTTTTATTTTAAATAGATAACCTACCTGGCTTTGACCCTTTATTGCCGAAGCCCCATTGAGCCAAAGCCTTCCTACTCTGTCTCCCACTACTCTGATGCCCTCTCTGTAAATCTGTCTTCCTTTTAAACTCTTCCTACTGTTCTCACTGGCCGACCTCCACGCACTTGTACAGTCGTGCCCCGTTCAAACTACTGAAGAAATAACCGTCACCTTTTCAACTCTGCTTGCTTTTAAGCTCTTCCCGCTGTTCTCACTGGCCGACCTCCACGCGCTTGTGCAGTCATGCCCCATTCAAGCTGCTGAAGAATAAACCATATGGTTGTATACCATATACAATGATAATCAATGTACATTGATCTTGAATAAAGAAATCCTGTGTTTCATCAACTGTTTTATCCTTTTTGTACCTTGGACCTGCAAATTTCTCCAATTCACAACTATCTGGCCAATGGACAGCTTTGGTTTGAAGGCAGAACTGAATGATTGTTTGCTGTGATCTCTGTTGTGCCAGAGGCATCCACAGGATTTTGGATTTACATCCTTTTGGAGGGCCCCATTGAACATATAATTATACATCCTTTACGCATCTTTTCCATGCTTAATTATTATTGGAAAGCCTACATTTTTCCCTTCACTCACAGAGATCAGTAACGCCAGAGATTCTACAGATACAACACAAAGTGTTGGACGACCTCAGCAGGTCAGGGAACATCTATGGAAATGAATAAACTGTTGAAGGTTCAGGTCCTGTTGAAGGGTCTCAGCCCAAAAGCCTCTCCATAGATGGCGTCTGATCCGCTGAGTTCCTCGGGCATTTTGTGTACATTACTCATCATCCCTTTCAGTTTTTGTTTCAGTCCTCTGCCACAGACCCTCTCTTTGACCTCTTTGTCACTGGTCTTACACAACCCATGATATGTAGCTGTTAGAAGTGAATTTTTGTCACATTCCTATGAGGAGACAACTGTACTTATCAAACTGGACAAAGTATCCCCCTGCTAATTTGAAATATGTTCCCATGAAGGTTAAGTTCTTACCTTGATACTTACCTTGAATAGAATGTGGAAGTGTTTAGGCTTCAAATTCTTCACAAATTTAGTGCGTAACCTTCATGTTAATCCGTTGTCATTTCAGTGGCCATGATGTTCAACAGAAACATTAGAATGAACAGTGTCAGGTGCTATTAACCACACAGTTCCTTGTTAATATATTTGGCTCTGATTGATTACTTAACTAATTTGTTAATCCTTCATTGTCCCTCTTTCTGCAGAATCTGTGTTGAGTTTCGTAGATGACATTGCTTCTGGATCCAAGACCCCATGTGTGATGTTGGGGAAAGTTCCTGACACAGTGTCAAGCTCAATATCATTAATAATCAGATGCCTTGAGCCTGATACTACATACATGTGAGTAGATACTGAGAATATTCTATCAATTAATTCCTTTGCAGAATTTACCTGAAAGGAAAGAGGAAGTTTCCGTGAAGTTTACCGTCAGAAAATTGAGGAGGATCAGCAATGGTTAAATAGGACAGCGTTTATAAATTTCACTTCTGGAGCGAAAATACATAGTTTGCTGAGTGAGAAATTTAGAAGTCCGCTGTAATCTCTTGCTTCCAGTGGTTATGCATTGAGTAAACCAACTCGCTGAAACAGCATCCTTATAGAAAGGAACCTGTTGAAAGTTATATTGAGAAAGGCAAGGGCAAATGCCAGAATAGCATGAGATGTGTTATTGAGTGGTATGTGAATCTGTCCTATAATCAGAAATACAGTATTTGGATATATGTTTCCCTTTTTTTCAACTCCATTATCCCTCATGTTGACTAACACAACGTTTCAAATAGTAACACACTTTGCAGTTTATTAATCCAAGAGTTTAAAGTGATTTAAAAGGTACTTTACTTTTATTAACTTCCTTCATGAATCTATTAGCTAAATGCTTCCATGAAGTGAGGGATCACCCAGCAACCCTGATCTCATCCAGTTAGAGATATTCCATTTGTTCCGTCGACCCCTACTATCACTGCATTTTCAAACTCACTTACTTTCTCACTTTTCCCAATTTTGATACACAGTATTTGATGAAACACATCTTTCTCTAGGGCTACATGACCTATTGGGTGTTCCTAAGGTTTTTTGTTTTATTTTCAGTTTCCAGCTATATGTTTTACTTTCATACCTAAATTTGTCTCATCAGCAAACTGAGCACTGGTCCCTTTGTCAAATCACTGGAAACATACTTCACACCAGAAAAAGATCCATTTATGTCAAGTTTGCCAAACAATTTACTCAGTACCACTTTCCTGATGATTGTAACCTTCCAGAGTTCCTTCTCTTACTTTCAATTCCTGATTTACAGCTATTTGCTGACATCATACATAGTGATGAATGATGCAAAATACCAGTTCACTGTATCTGCATTCTCCTTGTTTCCATTATTAATTTTCTAACGTTCAAGAGGACAAATGCTCACTTTCTGACTCTTTCTTAATGATCTAAAATTTAGATTATAAATGAACCCTTATGTTTTTATATACAGTGGATTCCAGTTAATTAGGGAAGCTCCTTAGTTGGGACAACTCTTAAAGAGCAAACAATAATCAAGAAAGTAGCCTGGTTTCTTTCATTTATTTGGGACATTTTACCATTTAATTGGGGCAAGAGGCTGTTCCCAAACAGTTTCGAACTAACGTGAGATGGGTGCACTTGTGTGGCTGTTAGACAGTACACCACGCTTACAACAAACAGTTTTTAAACAGTGTCAGTTGCATGCGCTTATGTTCAAAAAGCAGTGATTTTTGTCACCTATAGTTGTTGAAAAATAAGCAAAAAGACAATTCAGAACCGTTTTGCTCACTGTGGTTTCAAGCATTCATGCTTGGAGATGCCAGAATCGACCAGGAGTGAAATTGAAATGATTTCACTACTTCAACAAGTTAGGGACTATGAAGAATTTGAAGGTATCAACAATCATCTTGAATGTTACAATGAAAATGATGATTTGGAGGATGCAATCATTGTATGAAGGCAGCCCAGTATCTACCTTACATGTTTGTGCTGATTTTGTTCATTTACAGTCAATCAAAAGAATGTGTACACTAGGTGAATTGCTCCGTTGATAACTATTAGAAGCTAATACACAGTTTTGTAATGCTGTGGTAGTATTGATAGCATTCTAATTTGTTCTATATTTTATTTAAATATATAATTTGTTACTCGCGTAAATGGTAGCTTGCCTTTTTAATAACTTTTTAACTACTTCCATGAAACTTAGCTAACTGGGAACTTCAGTTATCTTCTGCTCTAACTTTCAGCCATTCTTTGAACTTTTATTATATTCTGTCCAATCTTGTGACCTGCCACCTGAGTTTGTGCAATTGTGAGGTTTTCTTTCAGTTTAATTTTTTTACTGTACATTTTTGCAACATTGAAAGGAGCCATTTCAGATTATCAAGTCTATGTCTGTTCCAGAACAATCCCATTCCCTACTAGTAGTACAATCACATGAGCCGAGTATGTGTTCTACTATGAATTTGTCTATTAATGGATCCTCAGGTGGCTGTAGAGGCCGATTTGTGATGTAGATATTGTGGTGCAATGTGGACACAAGTAAATGGTACCTGTGGTTAGTGGTTGGGTCTTTTGGTTGTTCTTTGACTCCATTTGCTGCTGCTGCTTGTTTTCTGTGATACAGCAGAAGTCGCTCTCATGTACCACAGCTCCTTCTTAAACATATTTCCTCCAGGTGTATCTAATAATTGTAATTAACAGGCATCCGTTAGTATCATCAGACCATGGATTTGTGCCTTGGAAGGTTTCCAGGGCGCAGGCCTGAGCGAGGTTGTATGGAAGGCCAGCAGTTGCCCATGCTGCAAGTCTCCCCTCTCTACGCTACCGATGTTGTCCAAGGGAAGGGCATTAGGACCCATACAGCTTGGCACCGGTGTCGTCGCAGAGCAATGTGTGGTTAAGTGCCTTGCTCAAGGACACACACGCTGCCTCAGCCAAGGCTCAAACTGGCGACCTTCAAATCATTAGATGAACACCTTAATCACTTGGCCATGCGCCAACACTTTAATTGTAATAGCATCCCAATTTTTAGATGTAATGTTGAGTTTTGTCAGGCTGATTTTTATTTTATCTTTGAAGCATTTCCTTTGCCCACCAGGGGCTTGTTGGCCTTCCTTCAACTGGGAATAAAAGATCTGTTTGGGCAGACATCCGAATGACATGACCTATCCCTTGGAGTTGGTGCAACACTCACAACACGCTGGAGGAACTCAGCAGGCCGGGCAGCATCCGTGGAAACGATCAGTCAACATTTCGGGCTGGAACCCTTCGTCAGGACTGAAGAGCGAAGGGGCAGAGGCCCTATAAAGAAGGTGGGGGAGGGTGGGAAGGAGAGTATTGCTTTATCGTGATGGAGATGCTGTTCATGTTGGCCTCCTCCAGTACGCTAGTGTTAGTGCATCTATCCTTCCAGCTGACCCTCGGGATATTTCATAAGGTTGTTTGGTGGTGTTCTTCCAGGGCTTTCACGTGTCTACTGTGGGTGGTCCATAATTAAGTTCCGTAAAATCAAGTAGGTAGGATGACTGCTCTATGGACCGAAAGTTCTATTTGTACCTTCAAATTTGTACCTTCTTTTCCTTAATCTTGCATAGGTTCCACTTGAACTGCTGAGGTGGTGGTTGATCTCTCGGTCAATGTCTGCTTTTGAGGAGAGAATATTGCCAAGGTAGACAAAGTGGTCAATGTTTTCAAGGGCAATATCAACATCTTTCATGGAGGGCTGGATAAGTGGCTGTTTGGGCAGGACTACTATTGCTGAGTACTGTGGTTGACATGCCGATAGGCACTAGCCTCAGTATTCGTAAGTACTTGTCAGGGCAGCCATATCTTGATAGCATATGCCAGAGAGCTTGGCGATCTACTGCATTAAATGTCTTTGTCTAATCTATGAAAACCGTACAAAGATTGCCTTTTTCACAGCATTTTCCTGTAATTGTCATTCTCTGAAGATTATGTCTACGGTACCTCTGGATGGACTGAAACCACATTGCGATTCAGAGAGCATTTCTTCAGGTAGCGGAAGGAGTTGGTTGACAAGGATATGTACAAGAACTTTGCCTGTTGTTGACAGCAGGAGACGTCTCTGTAATTAACACAATCCACATTGTCTCTCTCCTTGAATATGGTCACTATTAGAGTATCCCTGAGCTCTGAGGGCAGTTGTTGCTTTTCGCAGATCTTCAAGAGCAGGATGTGTATGTGGTGCGGGAGTGCTGGTCTAACTAACTTTGTTGCTTTTCAGGCTTCATGAGTCTTTCACATTGGGAGGATTCCCCCATGTCTCTGGCAGATTTGGTTAGTAACCTCTGGTTCAGCAGTGCTGTCACGGTTAAGAATTTCTTGAAAGTTCTCTCCCCATTGATCATTGATATTCTTCCAAACGTTTAGCAAGGTCTTCACATCTTTTCAGTGCAGGGGATTTAATCCAAAGTAACTTGGACTATTTTGGTGGCACTGAGGAAACCTCTCATGTCACCAGTCTCTGGACTTCCAGAGCTTTCTCAGTCCACTACAATTTACTTAGTTCCCTTACACTGCGCTGGACATTTGCCTTGGCTCTACAGTAAGCTTCTCTTTTGGCCTTGCTACCAATGTCATTCTGCCTAGCACAAAAGACTTTCCTTTTCTTGGAGATAAGTTGATCTGCCTCCTTGTCACTATCATCAAACCAATCCTGATGCTTTCTGGACTTATACCCAAGGGTGTGTTGCAGGTATTGATAATGGTGGAGTTAAGCAGACCCAAGTGTCCTTCGATATTGTCTGGATGTTTCTTTTGGAGGTTTTTCCCAAACAAGGCCTGAAATCGCTGTTGAGTAGCAGTATCAAACAGGCTGTCAAGTTTTAGTCTTGGCCTGGTCTGCTTCTTATGAACCCTTCTCCTTTTCATCTTCGAGTCTAATGGTCATGATAGAGAGGATCAGGTGATGATCTGTCCAGCCATCATCTGTGCCAATCATGATCCTTGTGATATTTACATCACAATGGTGCCCATTTTGGACCATGATGAGGTCAATGAGATACCATTGTTTAGATCGGGGTGCTGCCAAGATGCCTTGAATTTGTTTTTCTGACAAAAGAGTTCAATGGTTCCATTTAATATCAGAGAAATATACAACCCGAATTCTTGTTCTTCACAGACATCATGAAAACAGAAAAATGCCCCAAAGAATCAGTGACAGTAAAAATGTTAGAACCCCAGAGATCCCTTACTCCCTCCTCCCACACACAAACAGTAGCAAATCAATGACCTTCTCTCCCTCCTCCACTTAATTCTGCAAAAAAAAGCATCAGCACCCTCTACCCACCAAGCAAACAAAGCCCTCAAGAAAGGCCATGATCTGCAGTGCAGCAAAAGCTAATTGGTCACATCATCAAACTGACATACCACAGGCTCTCTCTCTCGCCAGTAAAGGGACAAAGATATGTCATCATTTCACAGTGAGATGGGAGCATAACAAATCAATTCATTGATCTGCGATGATGGAGACTACTGCATCATTCCCCCCCCCCCCACCTTAATAGAGAATGCCTGTGCGAGACTTTGTTTAACTTGGGGAGGCTGATGCACAGGAGCCACCATATGGTCCCTGGCAGATCGGGATCAGGATCCCGTGGCATGCAGTGCAAAATGACTGGGAACCCTTCACTGCGGCAGCCTTCCTCCTAGGTGAACAGCAAGTAATGAAGGAAGCTGGATTCTTCTCAAGGGATCATCACCTTGTCACGGTGGAAAGGCTTGTGAGTTCCTGAAATCCCAAGAGCAATGCCATCCTGAGTTTAACTCCTGGTAGGGTCACCCCTGGAGATAAGACCAAGGGGGAAGCTCCAGACAAAGAGCAATCCAGCTAAGACCTCAACAGTGGAGCTGGTGGAAGATGATGACACTGTAACCTACTCTTCCCACATTCCCATGAACATCCTCGAAGATCTACCACTCATCCACACAGCAGATGTAATTTAGAATGACCAATTACACCACCGTTGTCTTTACAACTACTAATATTTTAAATTTGCCACAGGTGGTAAGTCCTGCCCTTCATTTGTTCTTCCATGTTGGGGTGCATCTATTTTGTGTATTCTGGCAGAGACCCTCAAAGAGCTGCAACTACATATCAGTATAGCAGTTAGTGCCATACTTAACAGCACCAGTTGTATGATTGGGATTTGATACCAGCTGCTGTCTGTAAGGACTTTGCACGTTCTCCTCCGACTACATATCTTTCCTCTGGCTGCTTCATTTTCCTACCGAATTCCAAAGACGTGCGGTTAAGGTTGGTAATTACAGACATGCTATGTTGGGCTGCCCAGCATGATTCTCACTGATTTGATTTGACATAAACAATGCATTTTACTGTATGTTTCAATGTACGGCGCATGTGACAAATAAAAAGCTAATCCTTAAAAATCTTTCAGCACATCTGGACTGACTGATCACTTAACCTAATTTGCCAGTTCACTTTAGCTAGCTCCACTTTCATGTCATCCCAGATGCCCTTATTTATGTTTAAAATATGAATCTTGGACCACTTCCTCATTCTAATATCTCATTTGGCAGATGTTTTGAAGCTGATGTGTCAGATGTTATGGATCAACATGATTGCCATCGAGCTGAGATTATAACCCACATTCCCGCCATCAGCTGTACCATCCATTCCCATCTTTTTCCTTGGCCCATTGCAGCTGAAACCCTCTTTTGTTGTCTCTAAATTTAATTATTCCAATGCATGTGCTTTTTATAAATGTGCATTGATCCAAAACCCTGCTGCTTATATCATAAATTGTTTTATCTTGTTCACCCTGCATGCTTATCCTCACTGGCTCCTATTACAAGGGATTCACAAAGATAGGCTTCAAATCTGAGTCTACAATAGCAGACATCCCACCCTGCAAAAACTCCTTTCAGGGAGGTAGCACTATCAATTTGCGGGATACTTCCGGGAGAGATGGGATGTCTGCAATAGAGTAGCTCCTTAGCAGCTAGCCAGCTAGTTTAAATAACATTAGCTATGCTAATGAACGAATAACACCTGTTAAACTCACCTCAACATGTCTTTTACAGTCTTAACCCACCACGGGCAATAGAAAAGTCACTGTTGCAAACAGTGCAGCGAGCAACACTGTCATTATTTTGACCCCTTTTAGGCAGGGGTACACTTTAGTGTAGTCTGGGGTGACGTACGTTTTATATTTTCTTTTTTTGGAACACTCTGCCATGGCGCGCTCTCGCTCGCACTCTCTCTTGCTCTCTCTCTCTCTCATGGTCGCTTGCGCGCTCTCGCTCTCTCTCGCTTGCACGCTCTCTGTCATGGTCGTTCTCACACTCTCTCTTGCTTTCTCTCGCTCGCTCTCAAAAAAATTGATTTCCGTGATATTGTATATAATTTGCGGGCATCAGGGAGCCACTATTAATATGCGGGAGACTTCCGGAACTTCCAAGAGAGGTGGGATGTCTGCAATAGCCCTGAAGGTTTGCCTTCACTCTTTTTCAGCATTCCTTGAACTATACAACTCTCCAAGGATGCTATGTTCTTTCAGTTCTACCTGCTTCAATGTCCCTGATAGTTGGCAAACATGCCTTTGGCTCCTTAAGCTCTAAGCTCTGAAAACCATATTTTGGGGTCAGCTGTTAAAAGTTTTTCACCACCTGAGTTAACTTTTGATTGCGCCCATTGCTGCCCTACCTTATGAAGCACTGAGAGGCACCAAACATGCCAAACAAGCAAGTTATTGTTATACTTGCTTAGCTTGCATAGTACACGAGACCACATGGATAGGAGGGTGAATGCACAGGAGGGTGGTGTAATGAAGATGAAGGTGTTAACTCTGTTCCAAGTTTCTGTTAGTATTACATTCTAATTAGATCCAGGAGGTGTTTGAAGTAAGGTCAAGTTAATTCCTTCCATAGGCTTCCTTGCTCTTTTCCAGAGAGTGCATAGTTCCCTCGCAATCGATCTTGTTTTAAGACATGACTGAAATCAATAAGACAAAATGTTCAGTATGGAATAAAACTCAGAGTCTGGTTTAGGAATCATCTGTTAATTCCATCAATCCTGTTTCACAAGTACAATCAGAGATAAAGTGCAGAATGCAGATTTAAATTCTATTTTCTAGTGTAATGAGGCAATGAAGGGCAGGTTACAGACAAAGAAAAAGTGATTTGAAAAATCGATGGAGCTGCAGATGATTGAAGGAGGTGCGTGGGGTTAACTGAAGTCTTTAAAACTGCAAAGTGAGACTGGAGAGAGGTAGAAGCAATGATTATGGGATCTGGCTTGAAGGAACGTATATATTTACTGTTGTTCAGTTCTGGTCACCTCATTATAGGAGGTATGTGAAAGCTTTGAGAGTGCAGAGAAGATCTACCAGGATGCTGCCTCAACGAGAGGGCATGTCTTATGAAGATAGGTTCAGCAAGCTACGTCTTTTCATTTGGGAGCGAAGGAGGATCAGAGATTAGAGGTGTATGAGATCATATGAAGCATAGATCAAGTGGATATCCAGAGACTTTTTCCCAGGGCAGGAATAGCTATTACAAAGGGACATAATTTTAAGGTGATTGGAGGAAGGTACAGGGGGATGTCAGAAATAAATTCTTTATACAGAGAGTGGTGGGTGCGTGAAATATCCTGCCAGGGGTGGTGGTAGAGGCAGATACATTAGGGACATTCAAGAAGCTTAAAGATAGGCACATGGATGATAGAAAAATGTAGGGCCGTAATTCTCTATGTTCCTAGGACAAGGAAGAGGAGACTATATTTAAAGTGAAGTTTGTGAGACAATCAAATGTGCTAATGATAGGTGTGTATGCCAGATCAACATCAAAATATGGGTAAGCAGTAGTAGAAGTTAAGGGGGAGGAAAGAATGTGATGGCAGAGTGGTTGTTTGGATTCAGATTGCCGTTAATGAGCAGAACTGGTTGAGAAATGGTGTCTGTACTTTCCATTATTGATGCTTGTACTCGATCTTGAGACTGGAATATGTGGAGAGTAGTGATTACTTGTACCATTCAGCTCAAGCAGTTACTAAACTGACAGTAAATCAATACATTTAATCCCTTTTCATAAACTGTGCACTTTGACATATAGCTGTTGTTGGATAACACCTGTTCTGAATTCAGGTGAACTGTGGAAATATTCATCCATTTTACAATCATCAGCCCTTCCAACTACACTGACAATATTCCTGTGCTGAAGAAATACTCACACATTTCAGTAACCGTTAATAGTCAGCCTGAAAATTATGATTGCCAAAATAGTGAATTGCCATTTAGTTCTGGGACATTGTTTGGACTTGCCAGAAGTTTTAAATGTCAGGGTTCCCATATTTCAGTTGGACCCGCATTTCTGTTTACATTTTTGAACTCATCAGTTTATAAACAGATTTGCAATAACAAAAGATGTCAGTAAGTCTTTACCTGGTAGCTCCTTTGTGAGAGATCATGGACTGGATATATAGGAACTGCACCAGGTTTTAGTCTGATCGAGAACAATGATATAACTAATGCACCATTGCAAGAAGAGCTTAGTCAGCTAGGACCAAATTCAGAACCCAATCCCCCAGAAATGGTTGTGCAAGAACAGTACAGTAAGTATACTTGATGTTTCACATCTCCAGTGACCCTGGTTCAATCCGCTCCATTCATAATCCCTGTCATGACATTGCACTCTAAGCACTTTAAAACACTTTTCATAATTCTCTCTACATTCCAATTATTTATGTTTTATGCACACTTTATTCCATATTAATGCTTTAACCTTTTATTCTTCATGATTGTTGAATCTTGATTTTTGTTGCATGTCCCACCCTGACCATCAAATGCCTAATACATATAAAATAAAGTTGATCCTTGATCCTGACCTCCAGTGCTGTCTGTATGGAGTTCTTTCTCCTTGTGACTGCATGGGTTTCCTTCCTTGTGCAAGGATGTGCGGGTTGGCGTACAGGTGGTGGTAGAACTTGGGAATGCAGGGAGAAGAGTTTATCGGGAAAATTAATTGGTCTGTAAGATGGCAAAGACTCGATAGACTGAAATGGCCACCTTCTATGTTGTAAAAAATATGAAAACATAAGAACTGACTCCTCTAAAAGTTTATGAATTACTGGAGGTTTGAAAATTGGGCTTAACAGATTTTGGTAGGGTGAGATGAGAAGTTAGGGCCAAGATCAGCCATAACTCCATGGAATGATAAAACTTGAGAATATGAAAAGCTTCAGAAATGGGATGTTTACTTTCTCTCCATCTCTGCTTTGTCAACTCTGAATACAATACTAGTTATTTGAACTCCTGAATATATTAGGAGTTATTTTCTTACTTATTGCACAAAGTTCAAAGTAAATTTATTGTCAGAGAACATATATGACACCATATACAACCCTGAGATTCATTTTCTTGCAGGTATTCACAGCGAACACAAAGAAACACGATAGAATCAATGAAAAACAACACACAAAGACAGACATATAACGAGTGTGCAAAAGACAACAAACTGTGCAGATACAAAAAAGAACAAGTAATAAATAGATAAATAATTTTCAGAACATGAGTTTAGAGTCCTTGAAAGTGAGTTTATAGATTGTGGAATTCGGTTCAGGGTTGAGGAGAGTTCAGCAGCCTCGTAGTTGAAAAGTAATAACCGTTCCTGAACCTGGTGCAATGAGTCCCGAGGTTCCTGTACTTCCTTCATGATGTCTGCATCGTGAGGAAATTACGGCCTGTATGATGGGGGTCATTGAAGATGAATGCTGCTTTCTTTTGGCAGCGCTTCTTTTGGATGTGCTCAATGGTGGAGAGGCATTTTCCTGTGATGGACTGGACTGTATCCACTATTTTTTGTAGGCTTTTCCATTCATGAGGATTGGTGTTTCCATGCGAGGCCATCATACAACAAGTCAGGATACTCTCTACTGTGCACCTATAGAAGTTTGACAAAGTTCAGGATGACATGCTGAATTTACGCAACCTTTGAAAGAAAGTAGAGACGCTGCTATACCTTCTTTGTACTGCCACTTATGTGTTAGACTCAGAACAGATTGTCTGATATGATCACATTGAGAAATTTAAAGTTACTAACCTCTCCACCTCCAATCCACTGATGATGACTGCCTCATAGATCTCCAGTTTTCTCTTCATCTACTGAATAATCAGCTCTTTGGTTTTGCTGATGTTGAGTGAGATGTTGTTGTTACGGCACCATTCAGCAAGATTTTCAATCTCCCTCCTATATACCAATTCATCACTACCTTTGATTCAGCCAACAACAGTAGTGACACCACCAAATTTAAATATGGGATTGGAGCTGTACCTAGACTCACAGTCAAAAGTATAAAGTGAGTAGAGCAGGGGACTAAGCACACAGGTCTGTGGTGCACTTGTGTTGACGGTGATTATGGAGATGTTACTGTCAATCCGAGCTGACTGGATCTGCAAGTGAGAAAATCGAAGATCCAATTGCACAAGGAGGTATCAAGACCTAGGTCTTGGAGCTTATTAATTACTTTTGAGGGAATAGTAGTGTTGAATGCTAAGTTGTAGTCCTGATGTATGCATCTTCACTGTCCAGATGTTCCATGACTGCATGATGAGCCAGCGAAATGGCATCAGCTATTGACCTGTTATGATGGTAAACTAGAGTGGATCCAAGTCACTCCTCAGGTGGGAGTTGATACGTTTCATGACAAACCTCTCAAAGCACTTTGTCACAATGGATGTACTGTAACTGCTACTGGATGATAGTCATTGAGGCAAATTTCCATGTTCTTCTTGAGCAGCACTGGTATGATTGAAGCCTGCCTGAAGCAGGGGTTTACCTCAGTAAACATTCCTCCCAGTTGATTTACATAGGTCTTTAGTATTCGACCAGGATGGTATAAAATAAAATATTGTGAACTATGCTAGCTCCATGCTAAACAACCTCATGTGAACAATTTCGCCTGTCTTTATTTTGCTTTACCACTGTAACATTCTCTCCTACATCTCCATCAAATCCTCTCTGATCCTTTTGGCACTTACTTGCACTAATGGTTAACTTAGAGTGGCCATTAAACCACCCAGTATGTTTGGAATATTGGATCTACCTGTAGGAAGCCCATATGACCATGAAGAGAATGTGCAAACTCTACACTGGCAGCACATGAGGTCAAGATTGAACCTGATCTTTGGAAAAGTGAACCAACAACCATGCCAACATCAGATGCCCAGCTTCATCTGTTACTCTAAAGTAACTGACCCATTTATTTGCTGCACTAATTCAAATCAGAATTTATCAATCATAATGTAGAAGGAAGAAGAAGAAGAATAAGAAAGCCCTTAACTCCGAGTGGAGTCATTGGGACACCGTCACAATGGTGTTTTTTTAGTAGGCTTTCTTATTTTTACGAGGCTGAGTTGCTAGCTCGACGTTCAACCCAGCACGGATGGAAAGCATGCAAGGAAGCTGGCTGGATTCAAACTCGGGAGCCTTCGCTCCGA
Organism: Mobula birostris; assembly: GCF_030028105.1. Lineage (NCBI taxonomy): Eukaryota > Metazoa > Chordata > Chondrichthyes > Myliobatiformes > Myliobatidae > Mobula > Mobula birostris. The sequence goes on from NC_092381.1 coordinate 91,978,153, forward strand.
AGTCTGGTGCTGATGCCACTATGCCACCAGCCGGCATAATGTAGGAGGAGTACTGTAATATGTCAAGGTAATGAGATTTTAGAGCAATTATCACATCTGATTGAGATAAAAATGTTTAGAGCATCATCCAAGATCTACCATAGAGCATTTGTTTTGTTATCAAGGAAAGTTTCACACTGGTGATAATCCATCAGGGGCTTTAGAGGCATTAGTGCACATCTTTCTCTGCGTATGGAACCGTTTAATCAGGCTGTGTATATCATTAATGTCTTATGCAGACCACTATATAGTTTATCATAAGTCTGTACAATGTTGGACTTCGTTACTTCACTTTGTTCTGCTAGGTGTATCATCACCAACAGTGTATTAAGGTCTTTTCTAATGATCTTTATCTGTCAGGTATTTCAGTCGTCTGGTCACAAAGTTCTAGTCATTTCACTGCAAGGACAATTATTTATTGGACAGCAATGATATCAATAGATTCTCCTGTCTCAAATTTCTTCAAATCTTTCCAGAATGCTGTTCTTTGCTCTTTTTCTCTTTGTTTCTCTCTTTCCTGTCACTTAAACAAGCATCGAGTTCTTTACTGTTCTTTTCCACTGAGAAATCCTCTGTCTTTCTAATTTTTTTTTTACTTGCAGACATTGGCGATTTTCCTACATCACTCCCATGTTTGAACAAACTTTGCCAACTATAATTCAGAATCTAATTCAAACAATTTAAGTTAAATTTCTCCAGGGAATATGCTGAAATGCCAATGTTTTCTGCTTGCTATTCAGTGCTTCCTAATAATCAAAAGCCCAAAGTTCTTGCTCATCCATTTCCATGTGAAACTGAGTTACAGCTGCCCCTCAGCATGATAGAGAGGAGTGATGCTGCTAAAGTATTTTAATACATATAAGGAGCAATCAGCATAATTTCAAAAATTATGTCACCACACCTGCATTTTACATTATAAAGAAAGTTAGGTTCCCCTCAATGGCCAGCATGGTTTTGTGAGTCAAGTCTTTAATTGACCCTAAATTTGTCACAGTTTTGAACTTAGAAGCATTATTCCCATACCTTAGGAAAAATCATCCACCCAAAGGGAGGCAAGAACAGCTAGCAGCAGCAGATAAATTGCCTTCTATCACTGCATGTGACCTGGAGAGAAAGGAGCATTCCTACCACATACATAGAGCGTAGAAATCTACAGCACTTTACAGGCCCTTTGGCCCACAATGTTGTGACAACTATGTAACCTACTCCAGAAGCTGCCTAGAATTTCCCTACTGCACAGCCCTCTATTTTTCTAAGATCCATGTACTTATCTAAGAGACTCTTAAAGACCCTATTGTGTCTCGCTCTACTACCATCACCGGCAGTGTATTCCATGTGAAAAACTTAACTCTGACACCCCCCTTGTACCTACTTCCAAGCACCTTAAAAATATGCCCCTCGTGTTAGCCATTTCAGGTCTGGGGAAAAAGCCTCTGGCTATCCACACAATCAATGCCTCTCATCATCTTATACATCTCTATCAGGTCACCTCCCATCCTATGTAACTCCAAGAAGAAAAGGCCAAGTTCACTCAATATATTCTCATAAGGCACCCTCCCCAATCCACACAACATACTTGTAAATCTCTGCACTCTCTATATAGTATCCACATCCTTCCTGTAGTGAGGTGACCAGAACTGAACACTGTTCTCCAAGCGGGATCTAACTAAGGTCTAATATAGCTGTAACATTAGCTCACAGCTCTTGAACTCAATCCCATGGTAGATGAAGGCCATCACACCATGCGCCTTCCTAACAGCACTGCCAACCTGGACAGCAACTTCAAGTGTCCTATGGACATGGACCCCAAGATCTCATTGATCCTCAACACTGCCAAGAGTCTTACCATTTATATTATATTCTGTCTTCAAATTTGACCGACAAAAATGAACAACTTTACACTTATCTGGGTTGAACTCTATCTGCCACTTAGCCCAGTTCTACATCCTATTGATGTCCTGCTGTAACCTCTGACAACCCTCCAGACTATGCACAACACCCCCAATTTTTGTGTCATCAGCAAACTTTCTAACCCACCCTTCTACTTCCTCATCCAGATCATTTATAAAAATCACAAAAAGGAGGGGTCGCAGAAAAGATCCTTGTGGAACACCACTGGTCACCGACCTCCATGCAGAATATGAACCAGCTACAACACCCTTTGTCTTCTGTGGGCAAACCAATTCTGGATCCACAAAGCAAGGTCTCCTTGGATCCCATGCCTCCTTACTTTCTGAATGAGCCTCACATGGGTAACCTTATCAAATGCCTTACTGAAATCCATCTACACTACATCTGCTGCTCTACCTTCATCAACGTGTTTTGTTACATCCTCAAAGAATTCATTCGGGTTCATAAGGCATGACCTGCCCTTGACAAAACCATGCTAACTATCTCTAATCAGGTTATGTCTCTCCAAATGCCCATAAATCCTGCCTCTCAGGATCTTCTCTAACAACTTGCCCACCACTGAAGGAAGATTCACTGGCGAATAATTTCCTGGGTTATATCTACTCCCTTTCTTGAACAAGGGAACAGCGTTTGCAAGCTTCCAATCCTCTGGACCTTCTGCTGTCCCTATTGATGATGCAAAGATCATTGCCAGAGGCTCAGCAGTCTCCTCCCTCACTTCCCACAGTAGCCTAGCGTGTATCTCGTCTGGTCCCGGGAACTTAACAAACTTAATATCTATCAAAAGCTCCAGCACATCCTCCTTCTTAATGTCTATATACTCAAGCATTTTAGTCCACTGTAAGTCATCCCCACAAATGGTAAGGTCCTTTTCACTGGTGAATACTGAAGCAAAATATTCATTTTCAGTACCTCGGCTACATTCTTCAGCTCCGTGCACATGTTTCCACTCTCACTTCTGATTGGTCCTATTCTCACACAGCTCATCTTCTTGCTCTTCACAGCCTTGTAGAATGCGTTGGGGTTTTCCTTAATCCTGCTCACCAAGGCCTTCTCATGGCCCCTTCTAGCTCTCCTAATTTCATTCTTGAGCTCTTTCCTGGTACCCTTATAATTTTCTAGAGCTCTAAAAGTACCTCGTTTCTTGAAACTTTCATAAGCTTTTCTTTTCTTCTTAACTAGATTTTCTACATCCTTTGTACACCATGGTTCTTTTACCCTACCATCCTTTCCTTGCCTCAATGGAATATATCTATGCAGAACACCGTGCAAATGTTCCCTGTGCATTTGCCACATTCCTGCTGTGCATTTCCCTGAGAATATCTGCTCCCAATTTATGTTCCCCAGTTCCTGCCTAATAGCATCATATTTCTCCCTACCCCAATTAAATGTTTTCTCAAATTATCTGCTCCTATCCTTCTCAAATGCATGGTAAAGGAGATTGAGTTGTGATCATTACCTCCAAAGTGTTCTCCCACCAAGAGATCTGACACCTGACAAGGTTAATTTCCCAATACCAGAGCAAGTACAGCCTCTCATCTAGTTGGCCTATCTACATATTGCATCAGGAAACCTTCCTGAACCCACGTAATTCCCTTGCTCGAGGGAAATGCCAGTCAACATTAGGAAAGTTAAAATTGCCCATCACAACACCCTATTATAATTGCATCATTCCAGAATCTGCCTCCCTATTTTCTCCTCGATATCCCTGTTACTATTGGGGGGTCTATAAAAAACACCCAGTAGAATTATTGCCCCCTTCCTGTTTCTGACTTCCACCTACAGTGTCTCAGGAGACAATCCCTCCATGACTTCCTCCTTTTCTGCAGCCGTGATACTATCCCTGATTAGCAATGCCACTCCCCTCCCCACCTCTTTTGACTCCCTCCCTGTCCTTTTTGAAACATCTAAAGCCCGGCATGCTCAGCAGCTATTCCTGCTCCTGTGTCATCCGAGTCTCTGTAATGGCCACGTCATATTTCCATGTATTGATCCATGCTCTAAGTTCATCCGCCTTGCTTATAATACTCCTTGAATTAAAATAGACACATCTCAAGCCATCTGGCTGAGTGCTTCTTTGCTCTATCATCTACCTATCCTTCCTCATAAACTGCCTACAAGCTGTCACTACTTGTGTGCCAACCGTCCCATCCTCTGCATCCACCCCCCCCACCCCCACAAATCTCGTTTAAACCCACCCCAATAGCATTAGCAAACTTCCCTCCCAGGATATTGGTTCCCCTCCAGTTCAGGTACAACCTGTCCCACTTGTACAGGTCATCCTTTTCCCAGAAAAGGTTCCAATTATCCACGAACTTGCAACTCAGCCACTCATTCGTCTGCGCTGTCTTCCTGTTCTGACCTTCGTGGCAATGGGAGTAATCCAGAGATTACCACCTTGGAGGTCCTGCTCTACAGCCTCCTTCCTAACTCCCTAAACATACTGCGCAGGATCTCTATCTGTTTCCTGGCTATGTCAATGGTACCAACATATACCACAGCCTCCAGCTGCTCACCCTCCCTTTCTAGAGTATTCTGCAACTGCGTAGAGACATCCTGGACCCTAGCACCCGGGAGACAACACATTATCCGGGTGTCTCTTTTGCTGCCGCAGAATCTTCTGTTAGTCCCCCTAACTACTGAATCCTCTATAACTATTGCTCCGCCTGACTTCACCCTACCTTTCTGAGGTTCGGAGCTGACTACAGTGCTATTGGTCTAGCTGTTGCATCCTTGCTCAGATAGGTCATCCCCCACAGCAGTATCCAAAGGGGTATACCTGTTGCTGAGGGGAATGGCCACAGGCTGACTTCTTTCTCCCTTTACCTTTCTCAGTGTTCACCCTGAAATGTGCACTCTGGGTGCAACCATCTGCTCAAAAGTCATACCTATCAATTGCTCTGCCTCCTGGATGATCCTAACTTCATCCAACTCCAGCTCCAGCTCGTTAATGTGGTCTTTCAGGAGCTGGAGTTGGCTGCACTTACTGTAGATGTAGTCATCAGGGAGACTACCAGGTTCCATGAATTCTCACATCCTACAGGAGGAGCATTCCACTGCCATATCTGCCAACCTGTCTGCACTGTACAGTGGGCAACCAAGACTAAATCTTCTAACCTGTATCTTTGACCTCGTCCTCTTCTCATCGAAGCCTCTTGAGTCAAAGCCTGATGTCCCTACTCTCACCGCTGCCCTATTGCCAATTATGGCCGCCCCACTTGTCCCTTCTGTACATTTATTTAATTCACAGTGCGCTGCTCCCGACGCTGATTGGGCCTCTGGAACATTGAACGCCCATGAAGCTCTCCTTTTGTGCTAGCTTTGCCAACCTGCGAGAAAACTCTTCTAAGTGCTCAGCTCCTGATGTTGATTGAACCTCTAGGATGTTCAAACTGCTTCCACAGCAAGCCGGCTTTCCTCCCACAACCCTCAGAAAATGAATTCTCTTCTGCTCCTCCTTGCCTGAAGACCGTTCCCTCAATGCAGACCAACACCATTCAGCATGTTAAAGTTCCCCCACAGCCCTTCATCTGAAGCCTGGGAAAAGAAAACAATAAATGCTAGACCAAACAGGGCTGTTAACTAAAACTCTCAAATGGAAAATGAAGCCAACACTACGGCTGAAAGGAATAACTAAATATAAAAAGAATACCGCTAGTCTTCAGAGTCAGTGGGCTCGACAGTCCAATTGCTCAGGCAAAGCTGAATGCAAACAGGCAGCCAAGTGTTGCTGTGCTTTGCTCAAGTCTCAACAAGTGCTACAATGAAAGGGATGGAGTTAAATACCGTCACAATGAAATAATTCACAAGCACAATTGCTGTGTCTGCTGCACTGCCGAATCCATGGTTGTGACAAGGCCTTCCCCTCCCGAGGTACAGCCCCTGAGGTGCCACAGACCCGTGACCACTGGAAGACCTAGATGAGAGACTTGTCCAAGATGTCCTTTGCCAGGATCCAAGAATGTTCTTCTAGACCACACCCTTCCCAGTCCATAAGGTACTGGACCTGACCACACACCTGGTGAGATGCCAGGAGGCGCTGCACCAAATAGAACAGGGAACCATCTACCAAGCAGAGAGGAGGGGTAAGTGAGATGACTGGGGTTAGGGGAGAATTAGTTGCCAGCTTGAGCTGGGAAGCATGGAATACTTGGTGGATCTTCAGTGATGCTGGTAGACGCATTCTATATGAGACCTTGTTGACAGCCTTTTCCACTATAAACGGTCCCACGTAGCACGGTGCCAATTTGCGGCCTTGACTTTCAGGGGAAGATTCCTTGATGCCAACCAGACCTCCTCTCCTGGCTTGAATGACCTTACCTGTTGGCCGAGCTGATCAGCCTGCCGGGAATATTGTTTGTAGGCGCGCAGCAGAGAAGCCTTGGCTTGTCTCCAGGTGCGTTTGTAATACTGGATCAGCTGTTCAGCAGCAGGGACTCCTATATCAATCTCCTGGTCAAGGAAAAGCAGCCACTGAAATCCCTTGGGAGCTCCAGGACATGGGGTTGGAAGGGGCAAGGCAGCACAGGGTTGTCTCCAACTCCTGGTTCACTCTCTCAGTCTGGCCATTGGATTGGGGGTGGAAACCAGATAAGATGCTGGCCATGGCTCCTACAAGATAGCAGAAAGCTTTCCAAGGCGGGGAGTGAACCGTGGTCCACGATCAGATACTATGTTTTGAGAAAAGCCGTGGACCCTGAACACACGTTGAACTATGAGTGTGGCAGTCTCACAAGCTGATGAGAGTTTAGGGAGGGCAACAAAGTGAGCAGCCTTGGAAAATCGATCCGAAATGACCAAAATGGTGGTGTTTCCATTAGATGGGGGCGCCCAGCGATGAAATCTTTTGAGAGGTGGGGCCAGGGGCAGTGGGCACCAATAGTGGACAGGACGCAGGGCCCTGGTGTGATGTCTTGTTCCAAGCACGGGTGGGACAGGCAGATACAAAGTCATTGACATAGATAGCCACCAAAATTCTCTCTTTATAAACTCCTGGATCTGTTGAGTTCCCCGATGTCCAACCAGACAGGAGGAGTGACCCCATTCTAACACTTTGGAAAGCACCACAGCAAGGACAAACAGCCAGTTGGGAGGTCCCCTACCCGAGCCTTGGTACGACAGTTGGGCAGCCCTCACCTCTGCCTCTGTTCCCAGGTCACCAGAGCAGCAATACACGAGTGAGGAAGAAAGGGGTCTGGATCGGCAATGTCCTCAGATCCGTCGAACTACTGGGAGAGAGTGTTGGCCTTGGTACTATTGTTGCTGGGATCATAGGTGAGGATGAAATTAAACCGTGTGAAGAAGAGAGCTCACCTGGTTTGACGAGTATTGAGTTTCTTTGCATCCTGAAAACAAAGCCAACACTGCGATTGAAAGGACTAAATAAATATAAAACGAAGACCACTAGTCTTCAGAGTCAGTGGACGTGACAGTCCAATTTCTCAGTCATGGCCGAATGCAAACAGGGAGTGAAATGTTGTTGTGCTTTGCTCAAGTCTTGACAAGAATGGAGTTAAATACTGTCACAATGAAATAATTAGATGACACATGCATATTCATGAGTGTAATTGCTGTATCTAACGCACTGCTGAATCCGTGGCTGTGACACTGACTGTCTAAAGAGAACAACCTAAGTTTGTCCAACCATTCCTTATATTTCATAGCCTCTAACCCAGGAAGCATCCTATACCCTTTTCACAGTATTCACATCCACTCCTTAATGGGGCAACCAGAACTGAACATGATACTCCTTGGGGTGTGACTGAAGTTTTGGAGAGTATGACTTCCTTATTCTTCAATTCAAGGTCCTTACTGATGAAAGCAAGAATGCCATATACCTTTACCAGTTTATCCACTTGCTTAGCCAATTTCAGTGAACTGTAGACTTGGACCCTAAGATCCTTTTGTACTTCAGTGCTCTAAAGTGGCATACCAATAACTGTATCCTTTTTCTTTTCACTTAACCGCCCAAAGTGCAACACCACATACTTGTCCAGATAAAATTCTATCTGCCACCTCTCTGACCATATTTGTAACTGATCAATACCCTGGGTGAATACTTTGATAGTCCATATCACACTCCCCACAAATCAACTAATCTTGGTGTCATTCACAGACTTGCTAACCCATCCATTTACCTTCTCTTGCAAATCAATGATACAAAGCTCAAACATCAGAAGGCCCAGAAATGATCCTTGTGGAAAGCCCACCCGTCATAGAATTCCAGCCAGAAATGCAATCTTCCACCCCTGCTCAGTGACAAGAGGCCTACCTGAGGATGGTAAGGACCCAAGTGCTGGAGCATCCAAGACTACTTTTGGGACTGAGACGAGAGCAAGTTTCTTGACAGATGAAAACCTGATGAGACCAGACGAGAATCAAGTGAGACAGAATCCCTAAACGCTATTGCAGACTGAACCAAGAATGAGCTGACAATTGAGCACTGAACCTGAGTTTAGGTGCTCCTTAAGTCTCCAGATCTTGGCGCCAAAACATGGTTGCCAATTAGCGGAGCAGGCCAGAATCTTTAAAGAGATTGTGTCAGTTATTTCTACTTCGGAGACTCAGAGCGTCTATACCCCAGAGGCTGGTGCATTCAGGTGTGTACTGTAACAGGACCTCTCCCTGTGGCTGGCTCCTGACAGCACTGGCTGCTCGGGGTGATGTTTTCGGTAATCATGGATCAATGCCGGCTCCACAACTTCCCTTTCTGGAACTCAGCACTGTTACTCAGGTCCAAACTCTACCCAGTCAACAAGGAACTGCAGATCACCCCAAACAGTGAATCCAGAAGTTTCTTTACGGGCAAGACCTGTTCTCCATCAACAAGTCTGCGTGGCGGTTGGGCTGATGGTGGTAGGACTAACGGACCAGCATTCAGAGGTTTCAACATGGAGACATGGAAGGTGCGACTAATCTCAAGGTTCTTGGGGAGCTGCAAAGTGTAAGCTACCAGGTTCACTTTCTTAAGGACCTTGAAGGTTCAGTTTGCAGTGCCTGATGAGATTTTCGGCAGTAGCTACCCCAACCTCAGCCAGGGAAGAATGGTGGAGAATACTGTTCCACAAAAACTGATATCAAATAAGTATAACCGTAACAAGTGGATGCTGCAACTATTTGGTTTCGCTTGAACAAATGGACCCAGACTCGGTAGTTCCTCCAAGACTCTCTTTATTGTTAATACAGAGAAGAAAATAGAGATTTGCGAGAAATGCTTTATATTGTACACTACCTACACCACTAATAGAGAGGGCTAACTGAAGCAACCCCTAGTTGTCTACACCGCTGAGTATACTTAGCAACATCTGCATGGTCCCTGAAGCAGGCGATCGACCGTGGACTGACTAGGGTGAAGGTCCTTGGCGCTGGTTCAGCTGCTCGGCCCGCAAGTGGGACCCAGGCGAGTGGCCTGCCCAAGGAAGAACTTGCCCACCTTTTATAGCACTATTGCCACCTCCTAGTCCAGCTGGTAGGGGCGAGGTATCCAATCCGACATTTACACGACCCTAACCTTTTGGTCGGGTGACCTTCAACAATCAGCCTCTGCCTCCTCAGGGACAAAGTTTGGTTAATCTTACGACTAAACAATGTAAAAAAATATTCTTTAGAGACAAAGTGATTAATTACTTTTACACAAATCAGCACTTTTAGTTTGTTTTCAGGCCATGTTATCAGGTAGACCAGAGTCACATTGTCCTCCCCTTATCTAGTATCAAGGGTCAATTTGCCCAACACACAGGTAGACCTTCAAAATAGGACAGACCCACAAATTCCAAACTGTTAACCATTTCCTTGGCGTATCCATTTTTCAGACCCAAACATCTCACCTATACACTTATCTATACAAATACGCAAACTGACATTCAACCGGGGACACTCTCCCATGTAGAGAGTGACGGAACCCCAGAGGTTGGTTGTTGAATTCCTTGTTCCAGGCGCACACGTTGCATGCTTGCACGTATTGCTGGTCTTCTTCAGTCATTCCACAACACCAGTGTCTCCTCTTAATGAACTCAAGGGTTCTGGCAACCCCTGGGTCCGCGGTCATTCCAGACAATATGCACAAAATGCTGGAAGAACTCAGCTGGCTAGGCAGCATCTATGGAAAAGAGTCCAGCTGACATTTCGGGCCAAAACCCTTCTTAATGCTCCAATTCAGAGTCACCTCCATATATTCACTAGAGTCCTTTGTTGAAATAAATCCAAATTGGAATCTTTATCCGACTCCAGATTCTTGACCAAAGCAGAGTCCAAATTTTCATCTGTATCCTCGGATGATGGCTACGGATGGTCTTTATCCTCCTGGGACGAGACTCTAGGATTTACATTTAGGAGTCTTTCCCCTAGACGAGACCTGACGACTGGTTCCCTCAGGCTTGGCTGCTGGGGCTCCAGAATTCTTGGACACCTCCTTGACAGGCTTCTTGGCTTTTTCCTGAACTAGAGACCCTTTCTCTCCAGTTCCAGCTCACCTCTGACTAGACTGGGTCGGTGCTCACACGGTCCTGTTGACTAGAACAGGCTTGTCTGCCCTCGTGTCTCCCAAAGGTTTCAGGTTACCCTGAGCAAAGGAATGCCTCCTCAATCTGCTGGTCTCGGGAGAGTTTGGGAGTCAGAATACCAAACCAAAAATATTCCTGCTTGTAAAGACTTGTCCATGCGATGATTCTTGCTTCCTCCCAGTTCATGGAAGGGTTATGCTTGTCAGCCAAGTGTGCCCAAGGATCAGGGGTATGTGATATGAAAACAAATATCCCCTCTTCTCATTTGCAAAACTGATGTCTGTTGCCCGACCCAAGAGGACATCTCTCCAGGGCAGTTGCGGTTATGTGATGGCTCAGCTCCTGCAAGGGTATGTTGAGCTGATGGGCTGTCTCCAAGTCCAGGAAATTACCAGCTGCCCCAGAGTCCACAAAGGCATTCGTAGGTTCTTTCCCCAGGAGATCTCCATCTTCAGCATTACACCGGAATCTGTAGGGTTGGGAGTACTGACTACTACTTTTACAGTCCTCCCGTCACTGGATGGTCTTAGCAGTTCCCTGATGGCAGCAGCTTCAGAAGTTCAGCCCACAGGTGACCTGTTTCCCTGCAGTAATAGCAACAACCTTGACTCTGATGCCAGGACCTCACATCAGTGGAGATTCTTGTGGAACCGATTTGCATTGTCTCAACGGGGTCATTGTCCAAGGTCAGAAAGTGGAACTATGATGTGAAGAAGCTGGGCTTGAGCTAGCCTTCTTCGACCTCTTGAGATAGTCCCACTTTGGCTCTGCCAGGCAGCTATCGAGGAGGATGGACTGATCAATCAGAACCTTTAAGTCTTCTATCGGCTCTCCTGAAGAAAGGGTATTCTTTAATTTGCCTCGGAGTCTGTGGCGGTACAGAGTGGCCAAGGTCTCCCCATTCCAGCCACACATTTCGGCCAAAGACCGAAATTCAATTGCATAGTTAGGTGTTTACTGACTACCTTGATGTAACTTCATCAGATGATCCAAGGATCTGTTAGCTCCGATGGGATGGTGGAACACACTCTCCATGGTGTTCGCGAAGCCTACTCCATGGTGTTCATGAGTTTTTCCGAATCAGAGCAAATCACCGACCTCCACTCTCAATGCATGGTGACCCAGGCCAGAGCTCTCCCTATCAGGAAAGAAATTACTAAGGCCACCTTTCCACACTCCATTGAAAACTAGGATGGTTGAAGTTCCCAACGAGCACTGTGTAAGGAAGCCGCAGCAAGAACCCGGGTCACCATCGGACATCTCCGGGGTCAAACGATGTATTGACTCCACAGTGCTATCAACGGCCTCACCCAAGAGGTTCTGGCTTCACCAAGTGGCAATAATGCATGGTGACCCGGAAGTTATATATACCCAGGCCCTGTCTTGAGATCTGCTCACTGTGGCTGGCCATAGCTGATGAGAGACTCGGGTAACCCACTGGGTCCATGTTGGCTCAATCATACTGTGACAAAAGGCCTAGGTGAGGATAGTTAGGACCTAAGTGCTGGACTATTCGAGACTAGAATCGAGACATCATTTCAAGACTTGGATGAGAAAAGGGTTCTTGACTAGATGCTAGATGAGAACCTGATGAGACTTGATGAGAATCCAAATGAGACAAATCCTAAATGCAATAGCAGACTGAACAAAAGTTGAACTGATGATTGAGCACCAAATCTGAGTTTAGGTGCTCTTTAAATATTGAAACCTTGGCGTTAAAACATGGTTGCCAACTAGCCAAGTGGACCAGAATCTTTAAAGGGACTGCACCAGCTATCCACACTCTGGAGATTCAGAGCATCTAAACTGGCATGGTTTGGTGCATAACACACTCATTGTCTTCTATGGGCAAGCCAATACTGAGTACAAACTTGCAATTCACCCATGCATATTTATCCTCTGAATCAACCTAACATGAGCAACCTTATCAAATGCCTTACTAAAGTCCATGTAGGTAATGTCCATTGCCTTACCCTAATTAAGCCCCTTTATGATCTCCTAAGAAAACTTAATAAGCCATGCTGACTGTCCCTAAGCAGGCCTTCCCTTTCAAATATGCATAAAACCTATCCCTCAGTATTCTCCCCAGTAGCTTCCCTACCACTGACGTGAAGCTGACTGGACTATATTAACCATAATACCATCAATGAAAAACCACACTCAACAGGGCAGACAGCCAGTGTGCAAAAAAAACAAGCTGTGCAAATACAAGAAGAAAGAAAAGAAATTAATAAATCAGCAATAAATATTGAGAACATGAGCATAATATTTCATACTTCCATATTACCTGCAATATGGCCATTCAGACTAACAAACCATTGCAGGCTCACGAAGCAATCCTATTTCCCTGCCCGCTCCCTGTAACCTGTTCTCTCCCCATGTTCTCACCAATTCTATCAGCTGCCTGCACATATGGAGTATTTTACAGCTGAAAATTAGCCTGCTGCATATATTTGTGATGTGAAAGGAAACTAGAGGACTAGCACTATCACAGGGGGAAAAAAAACTTCACACATTCAGCAGCAGAGGTCAGGATTACATCCTGAGACAACAACTCTACTAGCCGCTTCATCGTGCCAACCTTTGGCAGGATTCTTCATTGTTTGTTTATTTTACTGACAATATATTTTTGATGTTCACTTAATTGGTGACACAACAGTGTGATTGAAAAATATGAAAATCCCTTTTTGAAAACAGTCATAGTGTTGTGACTGCCTCTTTGAACCAAAAGTTTCAATGGCAAGGGTGTGTTCCATCCAATTATCAAAGGCTTTCATGTTGGGGCAGAAATTTTATGCATTGTTCTGATCTCATTAATGTAGCATTGCTTGGGATGATTTCAACAAATGATCTCATCAAGCATGGCTTATTGAAGATTGGATAGATATCATCTTCGAAGGTCATGTTAACTTTGAAGTTGATTTTACTCTTGGGTTGGATCTGATTCTGATTCCCAACAGAGAATTGTGATGTTTGAGTTCACCTCTGCCAAGCCTCCATTTTGACATTGTGAACAATCATTGTTTTAAATGAACTATAATCATTACGTTGCTTTATTTATTAATAAGATCAGTATCAAAACACCAAGTCAGATGGGTAACAGTAAAGTGAAGTTATACAGTAGTACAAAATTCTACTAATCCAGCTGTGCTAAACATTTCAATACAATCATTTTCATTTTCTTCTTTCATCTTTATCTTATATGTCTAACTTCCCCAGTGCAATGAGGAAAAATAATTTCTCCCTCAAAAGTTAATATTCTATGAAACAAGGTTCATTTTAGGACACAAATCCCGGCTCCTTCATCAAAGCATTATTAACTTCTCTATGTATGTCCATTGCATATATTGGCTTTGATCCTCTCACCTTTATAGTTTTATTCATGCTAGCATCTGTGGTCCAGGCAATAATCACGTCCAAAGGTGATGCCCAACATGTCCTACCTCCTCATCACATTCCCATGACACCAATCCAAAGCATAGAGTTGGCTACCAAATCTCTAACTCCGATATGTTTCATTTCTTCCATTATCCCTTCCTCCCACAACGTGTAAATATTCCAACCCCCAAAATTAAAAAGTTGTTGCTTTTTCTATTGAGTCACAGCATAGGCAGGCCCTTCAGCCCACTGAGTTCACACTGACCATCAACCACCCATTTACACCAATCCCCATTAATCCCATTTTGATTTACTTCACTTCACTTCAATTATTTTCAGCTTTGGTGCTGAACTGACTCCCATCTGTTCTGATGGTTGTACTTTCTAACACTTATCTGCCTATGCCATCCAGTTTCTTAAAGGACATTGAACCCATGAACACTATTTCACTACATTTTTATTTATATTTTTATTTTTGCACTACTTATTTCATTTAACTCTTTAATATATACACTACTATAATTCACAGTTTTCTTCTCTAATATTATGTATTGCATTGTATTGCTGCTGCAAAAACAACAAATTTTACGACATGCTGGTTATATTAAACCTGATTCTGAATCTGATTATCCAACTCAAATATCATTTTTTAGATTGACACTGGCATTAAAATAACTGCAGATTATACATTCAAACTGGCAAATCTTATTGTAGATTTCTAAATTTGTAAACCAACACTTTCAATTAAAAATACCTACTGTCAATTTCATATCAACTTGTTTTAAATTTGAAACCTTTTTGTAGAATTTCCAACTTCAACTGGATGTATTGTTCAACCAGATCTCATTTACCCACAATCAGATAGGTATGAAGACAAAGCACCTTAACAAGATAACTGCTGAGTCCAGTTGGACTGATTGGTCATGATGTATTCACATTCGATGATTAGGTAGCGTTGATGTGGTGAAGAATATTCCTGCATTTTGCTATCTATCATGGGAAAGATTACTTGTCATCAATTTATGGCAATGGTGATCATCAAAGAACTAAACTCGATAGTTACCATGTGTAAACTCAGTGCTCATATAGCTATCAAGTCATATAGTTCTCAGGTTATGCTCTGAGAAGTTGATTAGATTATGCTGATACATCTAAGCCTATTTATGTTTCAGTGCACAGTAGAATTATCTTGATTTCTGCAGGTCTGTTATATTCCTGTACTCAAAACGTAACTATCCTGACATTAATAGGCCTGATTATGTACAAATGTGTGCCATATATTTACAGTATATATACTAATATAGCAGAGCATTGATATGGTAACATTTCACTGATTACAGCAGTGGCCGCAGTATTAGTTTGTTCATTCGTTCACTGTGTGCCATGTCATATGACATAGGCAATCATAGTCTTTCCATTGCCATGATTGTTCTTGGCAAATTTTTCTACATTTCCTTCTTCTGGGCAGTGCCTTTACAAGACAGGTGACCCCAGCCATTAGACACTAGAATACTACAGCACAGTACAGGCCCTTCGGCCCTCGATGTTGTGCCAACCCATATATTCCTAAAAAAAAGTTCTAAACGAACACTACCTCGTAATCTTTTATTTTTCTTTCAACCATGTGCCTGTCCAAGAGGTTCTTAAATACCCCTAATGTTTTAGCCTCCAACTCCATCCCTGGCAAGTCATTCCAGGCACCCATAACCCTCTGTGTAAAAAACTTACCCCGATATCTCCCCTAAACTTCCCTCTCTTAACTTTGTACATATGCCCTCTAGTGTTTGCTATTCATGCCCTGGGAAACAGGTACTGACTATCCACTCTATCTATACCTCTCATAATCTTGGAGACCTCCATCAAATCCCCTCTCATCCTTCTACGCTCTAAAGAGAAAAGTCCCAGCTCTGCTAACCTTGCCTCATAAGACTTGTTTTCCATTCCAGGCAACATCCTAGTAAATCTCCTCTACACCCTCTCCATTGCTTCAACATCCTTCCTACAATGAGGTGACCAGAACTGAACACAATACTGTAAATGTGGTCTCACCAGTGATTTGTAGAGTTGCAACATCACTTCCCTACTCTTGAACTCAATCCCCTATTAATGAAGCCTAGCATCCCATAGGCCTTCTTAACTATCCTATCAACCTGTGCAGCGACCTTGAGGGATATATAGATTTGAACTCCAAGGTCCCTCTGTTCATCCACACTCTTAAGTAACCGACTATTAACCCTGTACTCAGCCTTCTGGTTTGTCCTGCCAAAATGCATCACCTCACACTTATCCAGATTGAACTCCATCTCCCACTTTTCTGCCCAACTCTGCATCCTGTCTCTCTCCTTTTGTAACTTTCAACAACCTACAGCTCCATCCACAACTCCTCCAATCTTCGTGTCATCTGCAAACTTACTCACCCATCCTTCCACCTCTTCATCCAGCTCATTTATAAAAATCATAAAGAGCAGGAATCCCAGGACAGATCCTTGCGGCACTCCACTAGTCACCGACCTCCAGGCAGAATACTTTCCTTCTACTACTACCCTCTGCTTTCTTCCTGTAAGCCAATTTTTTTATCCAAACAGCCAAGGTTCCACTGATCCTATGCCTTATGACTTTCTGGATGAGTCTCTCATGGGGGACCTTGTCAAATGCCTTGCTAAAATCCATGTATACCACATCTACCGCCCTACCTTCATCAATTTCTTTTGGTATCTCTTCAAAAACTCAATTATTCTCGTGAGGCACGACCTTCCCTTCACAAAGCCATGTTGACTATCCTTGAGGAGACTGTACTTCCCCCAGTGCTCGTAGATCCTAAGAGCCATTATCAATACTCTTCAGAGATTGTCTGTCTTGCATTAGTGGTCACATAACCAGGACTTGTGATATGCACCAGCTGCTCATACATACCTGCTCCCATGGCTTCATGTGACCCAGACTGGGGGTGGGGGGGTGTGGGTGGGAGCTAAGCAGGTATTACACCTTGCCCAAGGGTAACCTGTGGGCTGGTGGGGGGGAAGGAGCATCTTACACCTCCTTTGGTAGAGACGTATCTCCACCGCACCACCCTAACAGTATTAGAGCACTTCAATAGCTGTAAAACACTGTGGAATGTCCTGCCTAATTAGTGGTGCTATGTAAATTCAAGCCACTCTTTCTGATGTGCAAGGGCTGTTTATACTCCCACATTAAATTCAAAGTTCAAGAGCAAAGGAAAGGGTGGGTCCAGGGCTGCTAAACCATTGGGACCATGCAAAATTTGTAAATAATTCCACATTTGCATCTTCTTATATATGCATCCCTTCTTTATCTCTGCTCAGCTAGGACAGTAGGGATGACAGACAGGATGGTAAAATGCTCCTCTTGCGGGATGTGGGAAGGCAGGGAGACCTCCAGTGTCCCTGGTGACTACAATGTGAGAAGTGCATCCAGCTGCAGCTTCTAACAAACCGTGTTACAGAGTAGAAGCTGGAACTGGATGAACTCAGGATCAGTTTGGAGGCTGAGGGGGTGATAGATAGGACATATTGAGAGGTAGCTACTCCCAAGGTGCAGGGCACAGGAAACTGGGTGACGGTCAGGAAGCGGAATGGTGTTAAACAGCCAGTGTAGAGTACCCCTGTGGCCGTCCCCCCCTCCCTCAACAACAGGTATATCACTTCAGATACTGTCCGGGGGGGGGGGGGGATTGGTGATCTATCACAGGAAAGTCACAGTGGTCGAGTCTCTGGTACTGAGACTCAGAAGATTTGGGATTCATTAGTCAAGGGAATGGACAGGAGGTGCTGTGGGCAAGAACGAGATTCCCGGATGATATGTTGCCTCCCCGGTGCAAGGGTCCAGGATATCTCAGATCAAGTCCTCAGCATTCTTAAGTGGGGGGGTGAACAGGCAGAAGTTGTGGTCCATGTAGGTGCCAATGATGAGGTTCTGCAGAGGGAGTTCAGGGAGTTGGGTGCTAAGTTAAAGGGCAGGACCTCCAGGGCTGTGATCTCAGGGTTGCTATCCATGCCACATGCTAGTGAGGCCTGAACTGGGAAGATTATACAGTTTTATACGTGGCTAAGGAGTTGGTGTAGGAGGGAGGGCATAAGAATTTTTGGATCATTGGGCTCTCTTCCAGGGAAGGTGGAACCTATACAAAAGGGATGTTTTGCACTTGAACTGGAGGGGGACTAATGTCCTAGCAGGAACTTTTGTTAATGCTGTGTGGTGTGGTTTAAACAAGAGTTGCAGGGGGATGGGAACCAGAGTGCCAGAACAGTTAGTGGAGAGGTTGTGGAGGCAGATGTTGGTAAGACCTCAGACAAAGTTAGGAATCAAAAGGTTGAGCATGGTGCGACTAGTGTCCTGAGCTGCTTATATTTCAATGCAAGTATCATAGGAAAGGTGGATGATAGTGCTAAAGATGAGGTGGCTAGTTTACAAACAAATGCAATATGTAGTGAGGAGAAGATGTTGATAGGGCAAGATTGCAATCAACAGGATGAGTTGTAGTGTAAAAGGTGGACAAAATCAAAAGGGGTGAATACAGGACTGAAGCTATTAAATGTGAATGCATGCAGTATACGGAATAAGGTAGATGAAACTGCAGCACAGTTGCAGATTGGCAGATATGATGTCGTAGCTATCACTGAATCATGGCTGAAAGAAGATTGTAGCTGGGAGCTTAATGTCTAAGGATACACAATGTAAGGAGCTGCAAGGGTAAAAGGACCCAGATGACAGTTATGTATAGACCTCCAAACAGTAGCAAGGATGTAGCCTATAAATTATAATGGGAGATAGAAAATACATGCCAGAAGGGCAATGTTACAATAGTCATGGGGGGCTTCAATATGCAGGTAGATTGGGAAAATCAGATTGGTGCTGGATTCCAGGAGGGGGAATTTCTAGAATGCCTGTGAGATGGCTTTTTCGAGCAGGTTGTGATTGAGCCCGCTAGGAAATCACATATTCCGGATTGGATGTTGTGCAATGAACTTAAGGTAAAAATAACCCTAAGGGGAAAGTATCATCATATGATCGAATTCATCCTGAAATTTGAGAAGGCAAAGTCAGATGTATCTGTATTACAATGGAGTAAAAAGGAATTACAGAGGCAAGAAAGAGGAGATGGCCAGAATTGATTGGACAAGAATGCTGGCAGGGATGATGGCAGAGCAAAAATGATTGGAATTTCTGGAAGCAATTCTGAAGGCACTGGATATATACATTCCAAAAAGGAAGAAGTATTCTAAAGGCAAAATGACACAAACTTGGCTAACAAGAGAAATCAAAGAAAACCAACATAAAAGCCAAAAAGAAGGCATATAATAGAGTGAAAACTAGTGGGAAGTTAGAGGATTGGGAAGCTTTTAAAAACCAACAGAAGGCAACTAAAAAAGTAATTAAGAAGGTAAAGATGGAATACAAAAGTAAGCTGGCCGATAGTATATGTCTGCAACTTCACCGCATGATAGTGACAGATGATCGAAGAGTAATATGGATCACTCCACAAGTGGCAGGCATGAGACTGAAAATGGAGTTGGACACAGGCTCAGCTTTAACAGTGATCTCTGTACACGACTACAAATGACTGTTTTCTCACATACCTCTGAAACAAACTAAACTGCTGCTAAAGACTTACACAGGACAGAGGGTGTGTCCCAAAGGTAAAATTAAAGTGACAGTGACCTACGGAGACAAAACACAGCAGCTGATCTTCTATGTACTGAAAAATGGAGGACCACTGTTGCTGGGACGTAAATGGCTCAGGAAAATCCAGTTGGATTGGTACACCATCAAGGCACTAGTTGTGTCAGCAACGGAGGGCAGCAAGGCTACATCTGAGAGACTGTCACAAATACTTGCTGACTCTGAGAAAGTGTTCATGAAAGGAAAAGGAACACTTCAGGGCATGAAGGCAAAGATTGAGATTGAGGAAAATGAATGTCCAAAATTTCACAAAGCCAGGCCAGTGCCATATGCAATCCGTCCTACAGTAGAGGCAGAGTTGAAAAATCTGGAGCAGACTGGGGTCCTGTCAAAGGTGGATTGGAGTGAATGGGCCACACCTATTGTTCCAGTGATGAAGAAAACCTCCAGCACAAAACCAGGAAAACCAAGCAAGGTGCGCATATGTGGAGACTTTAAAGTGACTGTTAACCCAGTTCTCCACACAGTACAGTATCCCCTACCTTGTATTGAGGACATCGTTGCTTCCCTGTCAGGAGGGAATCGATTCACAAAAATTGAGTTGGCCCAGGCTTATCTCCAAATGGAAATCGATGAAGCATCCAAGGAATACCTGACAATAAAAACACACAAAGGACTTTACCAGTACAACAGGTAGGTGTTTGGGATAACATCAGCTCCTGCAATCTGGCAAAGGGCAATGGACCAGGTCCTGCAGGGGATTTCAGGGACTCAGTGTTACCTGGATGACATCATTGTCACCGGCCAAGATGACGACGAACATCTTTCTAACCTGAAACAAGTGCTCACCAGGTGACGAGAATATGGGCTCAGAGCTAATGGACAGAAATGTGAGTTTTTCAAAAAGGAAATTTCATACTGTGGGCACGTGATCAACAAGGATGGCTTACACATGTCTCAAGACAAGATAGAAGCGGTGCTTAAGGCACCACCACCTGAAAATGTGTCTCAGCTGAGGGCATATCTTGGACTAGTGAACTATTACCACAAGTTCTTGCCTAATCTATCCACAGTCCCACACCCACTAAATGCACTATTACAGACAGGGACACAATGGAAGTGGACTGAGAGCTGGGAAAGAGCGTTTCAAGAAACTAAGAGACTCATAACTTCAGAAGGGGTGCTCGCTCACTCTGACCACTCCTTACCAATCCGACTGGCTTGTGATGCCTCACCCCATGGCATAGGAGCTATGTTATCGCACAAGTTTCCAGATGGCTCAGAAAGACCAATAGCCTTTGCCTCAAGAACGCTAACTTCAGCTGAATGCTACTACGCACAGGTTGACAGAGAGGCCCTAAGCCTCGTGTGGGGAGTCAAGAAATTCAGTCACTACCTGTATGGTCAAAAGTTTACCCTGTTGACTGACCATCAGCCTCTCGTGTCAATCTTCAATCCAAGAAAAGGTGTTCCAGTGATGACAGCACAAAGGCTACAGCGATGGTCTCTTAGGAGGTCACATGTATGACATTGAACACAAGGGGACCAAGCAACATGGCCAAGCAGATGGTTTGTCACGTTTACCACTGCCAACTTCAGAGATAACTACACAAATGGATTCAGAAGAGGTCTTTCACACAACAATAGTTGAACAATTACCAGTGACAAACAGCCGAATTGAAAGAGGAACATGCAATGACCCTATGTTGTCAAAAGTATATGACATCACAGTAAAGGGATGGCCAGCGCGTGGTAACACACTGTTTCCAGCCTTCTCAGTGAGGAAGGAGCGGTTGTCAGTGTGTTGGGGAACACTAATGTGAGGTTCACAAGTTGTGATTCCTCTCAAGCTACGCACCAGAGTGCTGGAGGAACAGCACGAGGGGCACCTGGGTACCATGAAAATGAAAAGTCTTGCCCATGCCTATGTGTGGTGGCCAGGAATTGATAAACAGATTGAGGACTTGACCAAGAACTGCTCTGGATGTCAAAAGATCCAGAACACACCACCACAAGCCCCTCTCCATCCATGGAAATGGCCCTCATCACCACATGTGCACATCGACTTTGCTAGACCATTCATGGACTCTCTTTTTAATCGCTGTTGATGCACATTCCAAATGGCCAGAGGTCATCAAAATGAAGACAACCACTTTGGAAATGTCCATTACAGTTCTGAGAGCCATGCTCGCCAGGAATGGCATACCAGAACAAATCTGCACAGACAATGGACAACAATTTGTCTCCGAAGAATTCCAAAGTTTTGCGAAGAACAATAGAATCAAGCACTTTACATCTGCCCCTTACCATCCATTCATAAATGGCTTGGCAGAAAGATTTGTGCAGACATTCAAGAAAGCCATCAAGGCAATGGACAGCGAAAATCGACCACTGCAACACAAGATAGACAACTTCCTCCTTGCCTATTGTAATGCAGTACATGCAACCACTAATCAGACTTCAGCAATGATGTTTCTTGAGTTATAAATGGGTCTTAGACCAAAAGTTAAAAAAAGAAAAAGAAGGCTTGTTATAATTTGATATTATTAAGTTACTTTGTTATAATTTGTAAACAACTAGTAGGTGTTTGTATGTTAAGGGTAAACATATTTGTTTACCATAGTGCCCCAGTAAAAAAAACAGTTGATACACTATTAAAATAAAAGGGGAGGAGTGTACTGTATAGCCTACATTATAATAAGGGTCTACTTTATGCTTTAGTAGCACATCGTTGCATGCTGTATTAGGCGGGTATTGATCTGTATGTGTGTGTCAAGTTCGGACTCTACCAGTAAAGAACCACGAAACTTACTTCCCGTCTCCAGCGGTTTTATTAATAACATAGCTGTGTAAACAGGCCACATACACAACAAGGTTGGTTTTACAGGAAGCATATTGATTAGAAGTCATTCAGCAATGGAAACAGACACTATCAACCAACCAGTAACGTTAATCCCGGTTATATACTCCCTACATTCACTTCATCCCTCAATATACACACTAGGGTCAATTTACTGTGTAGTAGCTAGTTCATCTACTAACCCATATATCTTTGAGCTATGGGAGGAAACTAGACCATCCAATAGAAAGCCATGTAGCCACAGGGAGAACATGCATTCAAGATCAGCATTCAACCTAGGTCTGTGTTTCTGTGAGACAGCAGAGCGATTAGTGATGCCACTGGAAGAAGAATGCTCAGAATCGATCCTTGGTGGCTCTGGAAGTACGGTACATGGGGGGAAAGGCAGCCTTTTCTGAGGATGCATTTGGTTGTGCTTGGCTCTGAGGTCTCCATGCATGTTCACATGGAGCTGAGCCACACTGTAGCTGTCTTGAGAGGAGAACCCCTGGCTAAGTTGATCTTTGCTGATGCCCAATTAGATTACATTCACTTTAAGTAGCCAGTTTTGAGAGGGTTAATCCTTTCCAAACTTGAAAGCAGTCACAGGTTCGATCATCTGTTTTGAATAATTTGGAGCAGATGGAGTTTACAAAGATAGAAGGTGGCTGTACACAAATGGATAATGTTTTGAATATCGGCTTTGTGCCAAGTGAGCTGATGGTCATGGTGCCCACAGCTGTTTTTGGGCCATATCACTTGGATCCAATACAAAAAACTATGCCTCTCTAACTGCAAACATGTGCATGTATTTAAACTGGAAAACCATACTAACAACACCACCCTGAACCAAGCTGTAGCAAATACAGTGAGATTAGTGTCTTCAATGATTTTGATGTTGTTCAGGCAAGAGGGGCTTTGACCCTCCTTTATATAATATTGATGCAGGCATCTGATTTTTCAGCTTTGACAATTTATCATTTATTCAGATGCTGGGATATAGCCATATAACTATTCTTTAACTGCAGTTGTGGTATAGAGGAAGCCAGTAGATTTGCAATTCAGAAGTTGTTATGATGTTGCGAGAATACTGAGGGGTCATCTTGTTACTGTTTGTGACGGACAGATGATTGAACAAGTCTCTGACCACTTTGATAATTAATACATTTGGGTATTGATTCACTCAGCGTTAGAACAGCAAGTTCCCTGACTTGATCCCCAGATTTTTCTGCATTAACGGGCATAATCATGGACTATACCTCTTCCCGCCCTGCCACATGCAAAAATGCTATTCCCTATTCCTAGTTCCTCTGTCTCCACCGCATCTGCTCCCAGGATGAGGCTTTCTGTTCCAGGACATCTCAAATGTCCTCTTTCTTTAAGGATCATGGTTTCCCTTCTGCTGACATCAATGATGCCCTCACCTGCATCTCCTCCATTTTCCACACTTCGGCCCTCACCCCATCCTCCCATCACCACAACAGGGACAGAGATCCCCTTGTCCTCACCTACCACCCCACCAGCCTCCGGATCCAGTACATTATCCTCCGGAAATTCTGCCACCCTCAACAGGACCCCACCACTAAACACATCTTCCCCTCTCCACCTCTCTCCACTTTCCGCAGGGATCGTTCCCTCCGCGACTCCCTGGTCCTCACGTCCCTCCCCACGGATCTCCCACCCGGCACTTATACCTGTAAGTGTAACTGCTACACCAGTCCCTACACCTCCTATCTTGCCACCATTCAGGGCCCCAAACAGTCCTTCCAGGTGAGGCAACATTTCACTTGTGAATCTATTGTGGTCATCTATTGCATCCAGTGCTCCCGGTGCGGCCTCCACTACATCTGTGAGACCCGCCGCAGATTGGAGGACCACTTTGTCGAGCACCTCCGCTCCGTCCACCACAACAGACAGGATCTCCCGGTTGTCATCTACTTCATCTCTGCTTCACATTCCCATTTGGATATGTCCATACATGACCTCCTCTACTGCCATGATGAGGCCAAACTCAGGTTGGAGGAGCAAAACCTCATATACCATCTGAGTAGTCTGCAGTCCCTTGGCATGAACATTGAATTCTCCAACTTCCAGTAATTCCCTCCCCCTCCCTTCCCCCATCCCAGTTTCACTCTGCCCCCTCCCCCAGCTGCCTATCACCTCCCTCATGGTTCCGCCTCTTTCTACTACCCATTGTGCTTCCCCTATTCCTTCTTCAACTTTCCTGCCTATCCCCTCCCTGCTTCCCCTCCCCCACCCCTTGATCTTTCCCCTTACTGGTTTTTCACCTGGAACCTACCAGCCTTCTCCTTCCCACCCTCCCCCCACCTTCATTATAGGGCCCCTTCCCCCTCCCTCTTCAATCCTGACGAAGGGTCTCGGCCCGAAACGTTGACTGTTCATTTCCACGGATGCTGCCTGACCTGCTGAGTTCCTCCAGCGTGTTGTGTGTATCTGGAGAGCACTGCCTCCTGGCCTGCCTGATTCCAGCAATGACTCGGCTGGCTAAGATTTTGCCTCTCCAGACTGAGTTTGGGTCTCTCAGAGGGAATTCTGAACTTCCTGACCCTGTTGTGTCAAAATACATTCTTCAGGAAGTTACCTGCACATCACCACATCTCCCATGCAGCCAAAGCTAAGAGGATCTAGCATAGTTGTTGCTACGGATTCATCATTGTTGGTATGATGATTCTCTCATTGTCCTTCTTAGTTCCATGAATTTTTCTAGGACATTAAATACGGAAGTTAGTCCACATCCACTCCCAGCAGCTTGTTTATGACAAAACTTTCACAGCTATGAAACTGTACCAAGGACCCAACCTTAGTGGACAACATAGTGTTTAGGATTAGTAGTTTAATATTCCAGCCCAGATAAAAACATGCCAAAAGTGATATAATACTCTGCCAATTTTGAAATTGTTTGTCAAGGCTCAATGAGTGAGAGTTGAACTGAGATGGCACGTGTGACTCATATTGTTCAGAGCTGTTGATTTTAATTCCCAACTGGATGTCGACCTGAAATTACTACAACTTCTTTCCTCCCACAGATGCTGATTGCCCCATTCCATTCTACTGGCAGATTGTCTGTTGCTCTTGGTTATAGCAGTCTTTTGTGTCTCTAGGGTTAACAGATATGTGAGAAAATAGGTTACAGGAAGATAGGTGAGGAAAAATGGATTGCTCTGAGGGCCAGAGTAATTCTTTGGGCTAATTGATCTTCTCCTGTGTCAATATAAAGTATGAACTGGAGATATGAAATCTCAGAGAATTCTCACCAAGGCACCATAATATTGTTTACTAAGCACATAGTTATCTGGATTTTAATGCAACGAGAGAAAATATTAAAAAGAGAACACTTTTTGAACCCCAAACACAGGATTCTGCAGATGCTGAAAATCTTGAGCAACACACACAGGATGCTTGGGGAAGTCTGCAGTTTGAACTGCACCCATGGAGGGAATAAACAGTTTGATGGTTTGGGTTTCGGGACTGTGCTCTGACGAAGGGTGTCAACTGTTTATTCTTCTCCATAGAAGCTGCCTTACTTGCTGAGTTGCTCCAGCATTTTGTGTATGTGTCACTCTTTTTTTTTAATCATGTTGTTAGAACAGACTCTGGTCAGAGATTATTATCCATTAACACCACACCATTTAATTATTGTACCCATTGTAATTTAGAATAAAAATCCTGGCACTGAGTGCAGGCCTTCCATTCCTTGAGCACATATGAAATGTACTCTATGCCTTATCTAAACCACCAGGGTCAGAGTACAGTATTATCCAGTTGAGCCCATGCCCAAGAAGAGCATCACGAACAATTCATACATTAACCCATGGTCCTTGGAAAAGGACTGGCATATTTCAGTGCATCAGCAAGCTCAAAGCCTTTGCTGTTTTATTACTTTACCTTAGGTGATCTTACAAGTCTCCTTACCATTTGGTGAAAGGTAGTATTAAAAGTCCAAACCAAGGACATAAGCCGGGAAGATGTGGAATCGATATGGGTAGAGCTGCGTAACACTAAGGGGCAGAAGACGCTAGTGGGAGTTGTGTATAGGCCACCTAACAGTAGTAGTGAGGTCGGAGATGGTATTAAACAGGAAATTAGAAATATGTGCAATAAAGGAACAGCAGTTATAATGGGTGACTTCAATCTACATGTAGATTGGGTGAACCAAATTGGTAAAGGTGCTGAGGAAGAGGATTTTTTGGAATGTCTGCGGGATGGTTTTTTGAACCAACATGTCGAGGAACCAACTAGAGAACAGGCTATTCTGGACTGGGTTTTGAGCAATGAGGAAGGGTTAATTAGCAATCTTGTCGTGAGAGGCCCCTTGGGTAAGAGTGACCATAATATGGTGGAATTCTTCATTAAGGTGGAGAGTGACATAGTTAATTCAGAAATAAAGGTTCTGAACTTAAAGAGGGGTAACTTTGAAGGTATGAGACATGAATTAGCTAAGATAGACTGGCAAATGACACTTAAAGGATTGACGGTGGATATGCAATGGCAAGCATTTAAAGGTTGCATGGATGAACTACAACAATTGTTCATCCCAGTTTGGCAAAAGAATAAATCAAGGAAGGTAGTGCACCCGTGGCTGACAAGAGAAATTAGGGATAGTATCAATTCCAAAGAAGAAGCATACAAATTAGCCAGAGAAAATGGCTCACCTGAGGACTGGGAGAAATTCAGAGTTCAGCAGAGGAGGACAAAGGGCTTAATTAGGAAGGAGAAAAAAGATTATGAGAGAAAACTGGCAGGGAACATAAAAATGGACTGTAAAAGCTTTTATAGATATGTAAAAAGGAAAAGACTGGTAAAGACAAATGTAGCTCCCTTGCAGACAGAAACAGGTGAATTGATTATGGGGAGCAAGGACATGGAGACCAATTGAATAATTACTTTGGTTCTATCTTCACTAAGGAGGACATAAATAATCTTCCAGAAATAGTAGGGGACAGAGGGTCCAGTGAGATGGAGGAACTGAGTGAAATACATGTTAGTAGGGAAGTGGTGTTAGGTAAATTGAAGGGATTGAAGGCAGATAAATCCCCAGGGCCAGATGGTCTGCATCCCAGAGTGCTTAAGGAAGTAGCCCAAGAAATAGTGGATGCATTAGTGATAATTTTTCAAAACTCGTTAGATTCTGGACTAGTTCCTGAGGATTGGAGGGTGGCTAATGTAACTCCACTTTTTAAAAAAGGAGGGAGAGAGAAACCGAGTAATTATAGACCGGTTAGCCTAACGTCGGTGGTGGGGAAACTGCTGGAGTCAGTTATCAAGGATGTGATAACAGCACATTTGGAAAGCGGTGAAATCATCGGACAAAGTCAGCATGGATTTGTGAAAGGAAAATCATGTCTGACGAATCTCATAGAATTTTTTGAGGATGTAACTAGTAGAGTGGATAGGGGAGAACCAGTGGATGTGGTATATTTGGATTTTCAGAAGGCTTTTGACAAGGTCCCACACAGGAGATTAGTGTGCGAACTTAAAGCACACGGTATTGGGGGTAAGGTATTGGTGTGGGTGGAGAGTTGGTTAGCAGACAGGAAGCAAAGAGTGGGAATAAATGGGACCTTTTCAGAATGGCAGACGGTGACTAGTGGGGTACCGCAGGGCTCAGTGCTGGGACCCCAGTTGTTTACAATATATATTAATGACTTGGATGAGGGAATTAAATGCAGCATCTCCAAGTTTGCGGATGACACGAAGCTGGGTGGCAGTGTTAGCTGTGAGGAGGATGCTAAGAGGATGCAGGGTGACTTGCGGGTGACTAAGAGGATGCTAAGAGGATGTTGGGTGAGTGGGCAAATTCATGGCAGATGCAATTTAATGTGGATAAATGTGAAGTTATCCACTTTGTTGGCAAAAATAGGAAAACAGATTATTATCTGAATGGTGGCCGATTAGGAAAAGGGGAGGTGCAACGAGACCTGGGTGTCATTATACACCAGTCATTGAAAGTGGGCATGGAGGTACAGCAGGCGGTGAAAAAGGCGAATGGTATGCTGGCATTTATAGCGAGAGGATTCGAGTACAGGAGCAGGGAGGTACTACTGCAGTTGTACAAGGCCTTGGTGAGACCACACCTGGAGTATTGTGTGCAGTTTTGGTCCCCTAATCTGAGGAAAGACATCCTTGCCATAGAGGGAGTACAAAGAAGGTTCACCAGATTGATTCCTCAGATGGCAGGACTTTCATATGAAGACAGACTGGATGAACTGGGCTTGTACTCGTTGGAACTTAGAAGATTGAGGGGGGATCTGATTGAAACGTATAAGATCCTAAAGGGATTGGACAGGCTAGATGCAGGAAGATTGTTCCCGATGTTGGGGAAGTCCAGAACGAGGGGCCACAGTTTGAGGATAGAGGGGAAGCCTTTTAGGACCGAGATTAGGAAAAACTTCTTCACACAGAGAGTGGTGAATCTGTGGAATTCTCTGCCACAGGAAACAGTTGAGGCCAGTTCATTGGCTATATTTAAGAGGGAGTTAGATATGGCCCTTGTGGCTACGGGGGTCAGGGGGTATGGAGGGAAGGCTGGGGCGGGGTTCTGAGTTGGATGATCAGCCGTGATCATAATAAATGGCGGTGCAGGCTCGAGGGGCTGAATGGCCTACTCCTGCACCTATTTTCTATGTTTCTATGTTGCTATGTTTTGACTTGGAGTAAGAACTGCATTCTTACTCCAAGTTCAAAGCACCTGTGCTGGTGTTTAATAATAACTCAGAATTCTCACTCAGTTCTTCATTCGTTTTGACGAGTCCAAGTATCCATGAGCTTCTCACACTGAGTTGAAACATTTTTGTGTGGAGAGTACAAAGGAAGTCTATTTATTGAATCATGTAGCTAAGTTTGCTTCTGTTCACATCTAATTAATGCATATCCTCCTTTTGCTATCAGACTTTTGGAATGCAATCAACGTGGATAACTGAAATGGTTTTACTCTTCATGCGCAAAGGCTCCCCCATCCAACAAGGGAATTTCCCAATCAAGACTATTTTTAAACAAAACGCTAAGTTCAAAGGGTAAAAATTAGTGTTTAGAACTTTGAGAGGTTCTCTGTATACAGGCCCACTTTGCTGTAAAGAGAGAAAAATCCATATAGGTGTAAAAGTTTCAAAGCAAGTTCAAACACCAAAATAGTCATTCTGTGCATTTGATTATCATGAGGACTCATTCATGAATACATATTTATGGTATAATCTGGAAGGCTGAATTCAAAGTATTTCGGTCTTTTTCACAGAGCTTTATTTCTACAAATTATAAATGACATTTGCAGGGTGAAATCCATAAAGTGCAGGGTATAATCCTGTATATTATACAACATAGAATATAGAACAGTACAGCACAGGAAAAAGCTCTACAGCACACAACATTGTGCTGAACCAATTAAATCATTAATCAAATTGCTAACTAAACTAATCTATTCTAGCTACACAATGTCCACATCCCTCCATTTTCCTCACATTCATGTGCCTATCTAAACATCTCTTAGAAGTCCGTCTACCACCACCCCAGTGCATTCCAGGCATCCACCACTTTCTGTATAAAAAGCTTGCCCCTCACAGCTCCTTTTCAATTGCCCTTCTCACCATAAATGTATGCCCATTGAGTATGGATTATGGATGATGCATGCCTATTGAATTATTAACTCAGAGGCTCTTGCTTTCTGGGAGCTATTCCATTCTTTCTTAATTCAGAATCAGAATCAGGTTTAATATCATTAACATGTGTTGTGAGATGTGTTGCTTTGTGGCAGCAGTACAATGCAATACATAAAAAACTATAAACTACAAACAAATTCATTTAGTTATTGCAAATAGAAATCAAAAACAGTGAAGTTGTGTACATGGGTTCATTGGCCGTTCAGAAATCTGATGGCAGAGGGGAAGAAGCTGTTCCTAAAACATTGAGTGTGTGTCTTCAGGCTCCTGTACATCCTCCTTGATGGTAGCAGTGAGAAGAGGGCAGATCCTGGGTGTTGGGGATCCTTAATGATGAATGCAAACTTTTTGATGCATCACCTTTTGAAGATATTCTTGTTGCTGTGGAAGCTCGTGTCCATTATGAAGCTGGAAGGGTCTGCAACTCTGCAGTGGCCTCTGCATACCACATGATGATGCAATCAGCTACAATGCTCTCCATAGTACATCTGTAGAAATCTGCTTGAGTTTTTGGTGACACAGCAAATCCCCTCAACCTCTTAATGTATAACTGCTGAGGTGCCTTCTTTGTAATGGCAACCATATATTGGGCCCAGGATAGATCTTCAGAGGTGTTGAACCCAGGAACTTGAAACTGCTCACCCTTCCCACTGCTGAACCCTCTATGAGGACTGGTGTGTGTTCCCTCGACTTCCTCTTCCTGAAGTCCACAATCAATTTCTTGGTATTACTGACATTGAATGCAAAGTTATTATTGCAACACCACTTAACCAGCTGATCTATCTTATTCCTGTACACCTCTTCGTCGTCACCTGAGATTCTGCCAACAATAGTTGTGTTATCAGCAAATTTATAGACACCATTTGAGCTGTGCTTAGCCACACAGTTATTGATGTAAACGGAGTAGAGCAGTCGGCTAAGCATACACGCTTGAGGTGCGCCAGGGTTGAATGTCAGCAAGGAGGGGATGTTACTTCTGATCCGCACTGACTGCGGTCCCCTGATGAGGAGGCCAAGGATGCAGTTGCAGAGGGAGGTACGAGGCCCAGGTTTTGAAGCTTGTTGATTAGTACTGAGGGTATGATGGTGTTGAGTGCTGAGTTGTAATCAATAAACAGCAACCTGACGTAGGTATTGCTGATGTCCTGGTTCAAGGCTGAGTGGAGAGGCAGTGAGATTGCATCTGCAGTAGACTTATTGTAAGCATATTGCAGCAGGTCCAAGTTCTTGTATAGACCATAGAACATACAATAGTACAGCACAGTACAGGCCCTTCGGCCCACAATGTTGGGCCTACCCTCAAACCCTGCCTCCTATATAACTCTCCAACTTAAAATCCTCCATATACCTGTCCAGTAGTCTCTTAAACTTCACAAGTGCATCTGCCTCCACCACTGACTCAGGCAGTGCATTCCACGCACCAACCACTCTCTGAGTGAAAAACCTTCCTCTAATATCCCCCTTGAACTTCCCACCCCTTACCTTAAAGCCATGTCCTCTTGTATTGAGCAGTGGTGCCCTGGGGAAGAGGCGCTGGCTATCCACTCTATCTATTCCTCTTATTATCTTATACACCTCTATCATGTCTCCTCTCATCCTCCTTCTCTCCAAAGAGTAAAGCCCTAGCTCTCTTAATCTCTGATCATAATCCATACTCTCTAAACCAGGCAGCATCCTGGTAAATCTCCTCTGTACCCTTTCCAATGCTTCTACATCCTTCCTATAGTGAGGCAGCCAGAACCGGACACAGTTCTCCAAGTGTGGCCTAACCAGAGTTTTATAGAGCTGCATCATTACATCGCGACTCTTGAACTCTATCCCTTGACTTATGAAAGCTAACACCCCATAAGCTTTCTTATCTACCCTATCCACCTGTGAGGCAACTTTCAGGGATCTGTGGACATGTACCCCGAGATCCCTCTGCTCCTCCACACTACCAAGTATCCTGCCATTTACTTTGTACTCTGCCTTGGAGTTTGTCATTCCAAAGTGTACCACCTCACACTTCTCCGGGTTGAACTCCATCTGCCACTTTTCAGCCCACTTCTGCATCCTATCAATGTATCTCTGCGATCTTTGACAACCCTCTACACTACCTACAACACAACCAACCTTTGTGTCGTCTGCGAACTTGCCAACCCAGCCTTCTACCCCCACATCCAGGTCGTTAATAAAAATCACGAAAAGTAGAGGTCCCAGAACAGATCCTTGTGGGACACCACTAGTCACAATCCTCCAATCTGAATGTACTCCCTCCACCACGACCCTCTGCCTTCTGCAGGCAAGCCAATTCTGAATCCACCTGGCCAAACTTCCCTGGATCTCATGCCTTCTGACTTTCTGAATACGCCTACCGTGTGGAACCTTGTCAAATGCCTTACTAAAATCCATATAGATCACATCTACTGCACTGCCCTCATCTATATTCCTGGACACCTCCTCAAAGAACTCTATCAGGCTTGTTAGGCACGATATGCCCTTCACAAAGCCATGCTGACTGTCCCTGATCAGACCATGATTCTCTAAATGCCCATAGATCCCATCTCTAAGAATCTTTTCCAACAGCTTTCCCACCACAGATGTAAGGCTCACTGGTCTATAATTACCCGGACTATCCCTACTACCTTTTTTGAACAAGGGAACAACATTCGCCTCCCTCCAATCCTCCGGTACCATTCCCATGGACAACGAGGACATAAAGGTCCTAGCCATAGGCTCGGCAATCTCTTCCCTTCCCTCGTGGAGCAGCCTGGGGAATATTCCGTCTGGCCCCGGGGGCTTATCTGTCCTAATGTATTTTAACAACTCCAACACCTCCTCTCCCATAATATCAACATGCTCCAGAACTTCAACCTCACTCATATTGTCCTCACTATCATCAAGTTCCTTCTCATTGGTGAATACTGAAGAGAAGTATTCATTGAGGACCTCGCTCACTTCCACAGCCTCCAGGCACATCTTCCCAACTTCATTTCTAATCAGTCCTACCTTCACTCCTGTCATTCTTTTGTTCTTCACATAATTGAAGAATGCCTTGGGGTTTTCCTTTACGCTACTCGCCAAGGCCTTCTCATGCCCCCTTCTTGCTCTTCTCAGCCCCTTCTTAAGCTCCTTTCTTGCTCCCCTATATTCCTCAATAGACCCATCTGATCCTTGCTTCCTAAACCTCATGTATGCTGCCTTCTTCCACCTGACTAGATTTTCTACCTCACTTGTCACCCACGGTTCCTTCACCCTACCATTCTTTATCTTCCTCACTGCGACAAATTTATCTCTAACATCCTGCAAGAGATCTCCAGCATCGACCACATGTCCATAGTATATTTCCCTGCAAAAACTCAACCCAATTCACACCCGCAAGTTCTAGCCTTATAGCCTCATAATTTGCCTTTCCCCAATTAAAAATTTTCCTGTCCTCTCCGATTCTATCCTTTTCCATGATAAATGCTAAAGGCCAGGGAGCGGTGGTCACTGTCCCCCAGATGCTCACCCACTGAGAGATCTGTGGCCTGACCTGGTTCATTACCTAATACTAGATCTAGTATGGCATTCCCCCTAGTCGGCCTGTTCACATACTGTGACAGGAATCCGTCCTGGACACACTTAACAAATTCTGCCCCATCTAAACCCTTGGAACTAATCAGGTACCAATTAATATTCGGGAAGTTAAAGTCACCCATGATAACATCCCTGTTATTTTTGCACCTTTCCAAAATCTGCCTCCCAATCTGCTCCTCTGTATCTCTGTTGCTACCAGGGGGCCTATAGAATACCCCCAATAGAGTAACTGCTCCCTTCCTGTTCCTGACTTCCACCCATACTAACTCAAAAGAGGATCCTGCTACATTACCCATCCTTTCGGTAGCTGTAATAGTATCCCTGACCAGTAATGCCACCCCTCCTCTCCCCCCCTTTTCCCCCCTCTCTATCCCTTTTAAAGAACTGAAATCCAGGAATATTGAGAATCCATAGGCAGAAGTTAATTCCAGCCAGTTACTTCTGGTCATTTCCAGTCTCTCAAAGGACTTCAACATAGATGTGAGTGCCATTGTGCCATGTCCATTGAGACAGCTCATCCTGCTCTTTCTGGGCGCTGATGCCCTTTTGAAGCAGGTGGGAATCTCCAGCTGCAGCAGTGAGAGATCCAAGATAACTGTGAACATTCGTGCTAGTTGGCTAGCACAGCTTTTCAGTGCACCAGCAGATACACCATGGGGCCTAACACCTTGCGAGGTTTCACCCTTGGACAATGTACTGATGTTAGCCTCTGAAGTGATGACTGGATCACCAGATGCTGCAGTGATTCACAGAGGTGTTGTTTTTATTCCCCCTTTCAAAGTATGCATAAAAGGTGATGAGCTCATCTAAGAGTGAAGCATCACAGCCACTTATGATGTTAGGTATCATCATGTAGGAAATAATAGCCTGCACAGATCTAACATACATCCGATTCCACCTCTTAACTTCAATTGGAATTACTTTCTCACTTTTAAAATAGCCTTCCATAGTTTGTACCTGGACTTCTTGTATGCTTCTGGATCACCAATCTCAGTTCGAGCTCTCAGCAGACTTCAAATCTTTTGAGTCATCTTTGGCTTCTGGTTTGAATATGTCCGGTATGTTCTCAAAGGCAAACATTCATCCAGGCAGGTCTTGATGAGGTTGGTGACAATTGTGGCATATTCGTTCAGATCTGAAAATGAATTCCTGAATATTCTCCAGTCCATCAACTCACAGCGCTCCTTGACTATATCTTTATGGTCCTCACCACTGCTGCTGTGGTCTTCAGTCTCTGTCTGTATGTGGAGAGTAGAAGTACAGCCAGCTGATCAGACTTGCCAAAGTGTGGTTGTGGGATGGCGTGGTAAGTGATCTTGTTGGTGTTGTAATAGTGGAGAAGTGTGTTGGCTCCTCTGGTTCCACAGGCGATGGCAGTTGGTCAGACACTTCTTCAATCTGGCCTTGGTCGAAATTCCTAGTGCCCTGTGTCCGCTTTCTACCATGCTGTCATAATCCACAATGACGAGTCCTCAAGTGCGTAGATACCTTGTATTTATTTAATACATCTGCCCGCTCTCTGTAGTGCCCAGAGATCAAGGTTGGTGCAGTCCCCATACAGCCAGTCAGTATGCTCTCAGAGGTGCCCCTGTAGAAGGTCTTGAGGATTTGGGAGTTCATGCCGAACTTCTTCAGTCACCTGAAGTGGAACAGACGCTGTTGTGTTTTTTTTTGCCATACAGCCGATGTGTACAGTCCAGGTGAAATTTTCAGTGATGTGTATACTGAGAAACTTGAAACTACTCACCTTCTCAGCTACAGTCCCATTGATATTGATTGGGGTGAGCCTGTCTCCATTGCTCCTATAATCCACAATCAGCTCTTTTGTTTTTAAGACATTGAGGGAGAGGTTGTTATCCTGGCACCACTGTGTCAGGGTGTTAGACTCGCCTCTATAGGCTGTCTCATTACTGCTAGAAATAAGGCCGATCAAAGTCATGTCATCTTCAAATTTGATCAGCAGATTGGAGCTGTGTGTGGCAGCACAGCTTGGGAAACCAATGCATAATTAAACAGTCCTGACGAAGGATCTCAGCCAGAAACATCCGCTGTACTTTTTTCCCCCATAGAAGTTGCCTGCCTGCTGAGTTACTCCAGCATTTTGTGTGTGTTGCTTGGATTTCCAGCATCTGCACACTTTCTCCACAGAAATCTGCACAGAAATATTAAGGAACCTTTTGAGATAGTTATATTAGATAGATTGTTCATCATATCTAACAATGACAGGGGACCTGTACGGAAAAGTTTTTAGTGTGGAAAGGCCGTTGCACTGGATCAGTTCCACTCTCAACCTCAGAAATCTGGGTCCAGTAATACAAGCAGTCGTCACAAACTGGGGACTTCCTTGGTTGCAGTACAGGACCGTGACTTCTTCTGTGCCTCGTCATTCCCCTTGCCCTTCAAGGAGTTATGTAGAACCACCTTCCTAGCCACTAGATCTCCCTGTTGATCTCATCCGTCCAGTCCACTGGAGCTGACTTCACGTGCTAGGACAGGTATTTCCCTATCTCACTGGAGAATGAGGTCCACTGGCTACCCTCATCTGGTTTAGCCCACCTGTCGAGGCGGTGTACGAGAGTGTGGCCATGGTCACAAGCAAACAGCTAACTGGAGCCACAGGTGAGAGCTAAGTGGGGACCAAAGATGAGTGAGCTGCTTCAGAATGGACACGACAAACTCCTTCATGGGAGGTGCCACCCCTCCCTTGGCAGCCCATACATTCCTAACAAAAAAGTAAAAGTAATAGAAACCATTCATAAATTATGTAAAATACCTGCTCTCACAGCTAGTCCTCTCCATCAAAGTGTCAAGATGCTGTTCCTGCAGCAGTTCTAATCTGGCACGGTACGCTTGAGCAGGTTCCCAGCACCAGCGCTGGGAAGTTTCTGCAGTTGTTTGTTCCATCACTACTCATGGAATCCAGTATTAGAAAGCAATCAGGTTGACAGAGCCATAGTCAAGGATGTTTCTGAGTGGCCACAGAAAATTCTTGAGTGTGAGGTTGAACAGTTGGAAGTTGTACTTGTTGGTACAAATGACATAGATAGAACAAGGGGTAAGATTCTGTAGATTCAATTTAGGGAGTTGGGTAAGAAGTTAAGAAACAGGACCTCTAGGGGAGTGATTACCAGATTATTCCTGCTGCCACATGCAAGCAAGGTCAGAAATAGAAAGATAGGCCAGATGAGGCGCTGGTACAGAGGGCAGAAGTACACATTCTTGGATCATTGGGCTCTCTTCTGGGGTAGAGAGATGGGTTGCACTTGAACAAGAGAAGGACCAATATCCTTGCAGGGATATTTGCCAGTGTTACATGGGACGGGTTGAACTAGGTTGGCAGGGATGTGGGACTCTGAGCAAGAGCAAGTCATAAGATAAAGCAGTAACTAGCAAGAGCAAGTCTAGCTATCAGGATAGCCAGGGGCACAGTAAAGACTGGGAAATCAACGCACAGTTAAACAGTATTTATTTCAATACTCGTCGTTTAATGGGTAAGACAGGTGAACTCAATGCATGGATTGGCCCTGAGGACTGGGATGGTATTCCATAACAGTAATATGGCTAAGAGAAAGGCAGGAGTAAATGGGTCAGCGATAATTTGGGGGGGAATTAGGCAGGATTTAGCAGAGGCCCATTGGGTGAGCCTGTTTGAAAGAGAAGTAATAGGTAGGAAAGGTGAGACTTTTAAGAATGTGAAATCAAGACTGCAGGATTTCCTGTAACAGTGAAGGGTAAACCTAGCAATTTTAGTGAACTTAAATGAGAGATATCAGGCTCAAGTCAAGAAAAAGAAGGCAACATACATTGGTCTTAAGGAGGTCATGGAGGTTAATTCTTTAGTAACTATAAAAACATTAAGAATAATCTTAAGAGAGAAACCAGGAGGGCAAAGATAGGGTATGAGATACAGTAGATCTGATAGATAAGGTTAAGGAAAATCACAAGATACTATATTAAAAGTGAAAAGGTGGGTAGGGAGACAGTAGGTCTACTTGGAGACCTGCAGAGCCATAGGAAATTTTTCTCGAATATTTCTCCTGGATGTTTACTGAGAAGAAAATTAAGGTTGTTCAAGAGACAGAACATAGAACGTGCATAGAATATTGATAAGAGAAACAATTGAAGATGTTTTGGAGGACACTTATATTACCAGTATGGAGGCACTTGCAACCATACAGCACATTAAGCTGGATAAATATCTGTGGCCTGACCAAGTGCATCCTTGGATTTTGTTGGATTCTAGGGGAGATGTTGCAGTAGCCCTTGGGGAGATACCTGCTTCACTGTTAGCCACTAGTGAACCACCCAAAGACTGGAAGGCAGCTAATGTTGTTCCATAGTTTAAGACAGGTAGCAAGGATAAGCCAGAGAACTACAGGTCAGTCAGCCTGATATCATTAGTGGGGAACTTAGTGGAGGGAATCCTGAGGGACAAGATCTACCAACATTTGTACAGGCAGACTCTGATCAGGAGGAATCAGCATGGGTTTGTGTGTGGAAAATCATGCTTGATGAATCTTTTAGAGTTTCTTGAAGAGGTAACTGAAAAGGTAGATGAGGGTGGGGTCATGAATATTGTCTTTTTGGATTTGAGCAATGCTTTTGACAAAGTCCTGTTTGGTTGGCTGGTTGGGAACTTTAGGTCCCATGGAATCTAGAGAGAGCTAGCTAGATGGACTCAAAATTGGCTGAGAGGTAGGAAGCAGAGGGTAGTGCTTGAAGGTTGTTTTTCGGAATAGAGCCCAGTAACTAGTGGTGTGCAACACAGATTGATGTTGGAACCTTTGTTATTTCTATAAATGAATTGTATGTGAATGCACAAGGCTTGGTCAGTAGGTTTGAAGATGCAACAAAATGAGGAGGTGCTGTTGATGGTGAAGAAGACTAGTGTACATTGCAGGAGGGTCTTAATCACTTAGGGAAGTGGACCAAGGAGTTAAAAAAAAGGTTTTCAGTATACGTAAGTGTGAGGTGTCGCATTTTGGAAAGTCAAACCAGCATAGGGACATACTCTGCAAGGCAGGGCACTATGGAGTGTAATATAACAGAAGGACCATGGAGGTCAAGAGCATAGTTTATTGAACGTAGTGTCATAAGTAGACAAGGTAGTGATTAATGTGTTTAGTATGCTGGCCCTCAGTGCATTGAAAATTAGAAGTGCAGAAGTGGAGCATTATGTAGCTGTTGTTGGTGAGGCTGTACTTAGAGTATCGTTTTGGTTGCCTTTTATAGGAAAGACATGGTTCAAAAGAATGGGGAAAGTATTTATGAGGATATATTGCCAGGACTAGAGGGCCTGAATTATAGGAGAGGTTGCCCGGGTTGTAGGACCATGACGAATGACAATGTAAAGCAGGGGTTCCCAGCCTTTTCAATGCCATGGACCAATACCATTAAACAAGGGGTCCACGGACCCCAGGTTGGGAACCCCTGTATAGAGGTTTATAAGATCCATTAGAGGTGTATATAAGGTGGATGATGGCAGCACTTTCCTTAGATTAGGAGAGTCCAAATGATGCCGTATGGATTCAGGTGAGAGTGGAGAGACTTAAAAAGAACTTGAGAGACAATTCTTTCACACAGTGAGTGGTAAGTATAGGGAATGAGCTACTAGAGGAAGTAGTTGAGGTAATACATTAGTGTCAGTTAATATACACTTGGATAAGTACGTGCAGGGGAGATCTCAGAGATATATGGACTAAACACAGAAAATTAGGACTAGATGGGTGGCTACCATGGTCAGCATGGACTTGTTGGGCCAAAGGACCTGTAGCCATAGTGTATTGTTCTGTGATTCTATGACTAAACTTGTAAAGGATGACATTAATAAAATGAGAATAAACTGCATCTGTTTGGTTCCTCATATACTATGCTGCAAGATGTCCTGAGGTTCTTCACGGGAGCTTAATTCAAAGAGTCTTTGGTACATTGGACTTCAAGCAGCATCTTCTGGGAGGAGGGAGATGCTTGCGGAGGGAATTTTAAAGCTAGTGTGAAGCCACGGTGGCTGAATGAAATGATGTACACTTCACTGACCAACAGACCACAATCATCAAGGAGAGGAACAACATCTTAAGCACAATTATTCTCTACAATGGTGACCCATAAGACTGCATCTTCAACATTTTACTCCTTAAGCGCTCATAACTGTGTGGCCAGATTCTGCTCTGTCTCCATCTACAAGTTTGTAAATGATGCCACTCTAGTGGGTTGTATCTCAGATAATGTTGAGTTGGCTACAGGAAAGAAGGAGAGTTTCAAGCTCTCGAGACAGAAAGAGTGAAATGATGTCATGAGAACAGCCTTTCCCAAAATGTCATTGAAACAGAGGAGTTGTTCATTGACTTCAGGAATGGGAGTGGTGCACACGGTCTTCTTTAAATCAACAGTGCTGGGGATGAGAGGCTAAAGAACTTCAGGCTCTTAGGAGTGAACATCACCAGTAATCACAGCCAAGAAAACTCATCAGTGCCTGTACCTCCTCAGGAGACTGAATAAGTTTGGCATGACTCCCCCTGATCATTTCCAATTTTTATGCACCATCAAAAGCAACCTATCAAGATGCATTGTGATTTGATATGGTAACTACTCTGCCCATATCTGCAAGAAACTGCAGATTTGTGAACACATGGCAGTACATCATGGAAACCAACCTCCTTTCCAGGAACTCTGTGGCTACAGTAAAGTAACCAGCATAATCAAGACCCCACCACCCCCTCCTCTTCTCCCCCCTGCTGGGCAGAAGATATGAAAGCCTGAAAACATGTACCACCAGGCTCAAGGAAGCTTCGATCCTGTCATTATAAGGCAATTTAATGGTTCCTTTGTATGATAAAAATGCACTCTAGCCCTCACAATCTTCCTTGTTATGATCTTATATCTTATTTTCCACCTGAACTGGACTTTCTCTATAACTGTAACACTTTATTCTACACCCTTATTGTTCTACCCTTGTACTACCTCAGTGCACTGTTGTAATGAATTGATCTGTATGTACAAGTATGTACAAGTTTTCCACTGTGCCTCGGTACCTGACAATAATAAACCAATTTACTAATTTCTCTTTGAAGTCACAATGTTCCATCAGCCTCCCCAACTTTCCCACACTCTACTACTGTCAGCATAGCCAATCACTTTAACTCTTTCGCATATCAAATTCTTCCTTCAAAGTTACTCTTTTGCCACATGGCCTCATTCTCTGAAATTGAACTTTTGGACCTTCTGTTTTACTACAGACAGTGTAAAAATCCGAAGTATTATAAAAAGATGAGATTATATGTGAAATCAAAGTATCACAAGTAGCAGCCACATCTGGTCTGACTGTTGTCTGATGCTCTGCTCATTCTCGAGGACTACCTGTTCTGCCAAAGTGGCTAAATAT
Organism: Mobula birostris; assembly: GCF_030028105.1. Taxonomy (NCBI): domain Eukaryota; kingdom Metazoa; phylum Chordata; class Chondrichthyes; order Myliobatiformes; family Myliobatidae; genus Mobula; species Mobula birostris. The sequence goes on from NC_092381.1 coordinate 92,019,073, forward strand.
ATAACATGAGTCTGCTTCTACTTAGATGTTGTCCAGTGCTATTTCTGTTCTGAAGTAAGCTGCAGCTGGAATCACAGATGGTTTTAGTCTACCTTGTAAATGCTGCAGCAGCCACACTTCAGAGGTGCCAGTACGTGCTTCTGCCCAAACGTCAATGATTCATTGGGTAACTGTGTTATCTAACAGTGCCAATGCTAACTTCAGGGATTCTTTGTGTTCAAACTAGGTTTTCCTTGTGGACTGTAGACAACACTGGAAGGCGCTCTAGACCAAGTGCGGTTACCGTCAAAGTCCCCTGTCCACTCGTGGATGACGTTAAGGCTAAAGGTACCTTTCCTACTTGCAACCATTTCTAACAGCTTCTCAATTCCACAAATCCATTAGACCCTGAGTACTTACCACCTGTACTAGCCACATCATCTACTGTCTGTTCTACATAATCAATGATCATGCATGTTATTATTTACTCCGTACTCCACATCTTGTCCTTTTGTGTTGATATGTTTACTGTTGGAGAGACACTTACACAGGATCACTCACAGCTTTCAAATTACATGCAATAACCTCAATGAAATTTATTTTTAGCTAAAGGGTAGGATAACATTGTCTGCAAGTTGTCCATGGGAATATACTGTATCAAATATTACCACATGATTCTCTTTATGAAGAGCAAATGAAACCCTCACCAGAGAGAAACCAGATGGAATACAGTGTTGGGAGGTATATGGTCATGCGCATTGGTAGAAGAAATAAAAGCGTAAACTATTTTCTAAATGGAGAGAACTTTCAAAAATCTGAAGTGCAAAGGGTCTTTGGAGTACTCGTGAAGATTTCCCTAAAGACTAATTTGCAGGTTGAGTCGGTGGTGAGGAAGGCAAATACAATGTTAGCATTCATTTCAAGAGAACTGGAATATAAAAACAAGGATGTCATGTTGAGGCTTTATAAGACACTGATGAAGCCTCACTTGGAGTATTACAAGCAGTTTAGGGCCCCTTAGGAAAGATGTCCTGATATTGGAGAGGGTTCAAAGAAGGTTCATGAAAATTATTCTGTGGTTGAAAGGCTTTTATAAAAGCATTTGATAGCTCTGAGTCTGTACTTGCTGGAATTCAGATGAATGAGGGGGATCTCATTGAATCCTATCAAATGTTGAAAGTCCTCAATAGAGTGAATTTGGAGATGGTATTTCCTTTGTTGATGGAGTATAAGTCCAGAGGACACACCTCGGAGCAGACTCGATGGGCCAAATGGCCTAATTCTGCTCCTATACCCTATAAGCAAATGACTTAAGTTGTCGAGGACAGATAAATGAAGGAAAAGAACATAAAACAATTCACATTTCTGTACATGGGGTGATAAGGTGAACAATAAAGATGCAAATTGCTTTCCTTCTGAGTGTTCAAAGTTCAAAGTAAATTCAAATTAAATTTATTGGTAAACTACATATATACACTATCATATACGTTTTCATGCGGGCATAGACAGAAAATCCAAGAAACGCAATAGAATCAATTAAAGACCACACCCAACAGGATGGATAAACAACCACAGTGCAAAAGACAACAGACTGTGCAAATGCAAAAGAAAAAAAATTAATAAATAAATATTGAGAACATGAGATGAAGCGTCCTTAAAAGTGAGGCCATTGGCATAGTTCAGTGATGGGGTGAGTGAAGTTATTCCCTACGGTTCAAGAGCCTGGTGACTGAGGGATCGTAACTGTTTCTGAACTCGGTAGTGTCGCTCCTGATGCTCCTGTACCTTCTTCCTGATGGCAGCAACAAAGGTGGTGGAGGTCGCTGAGGATCGATGTTGCCTTCCTGCGACAGAGCTCCATGTGCTCAACGGTGGGGAGCACTTTTCCCATGATGGACTGCGCCATATCCACGACTTTTTGTAGGATTTTCTGTTCAAGGACATTGGCGTTTCCGTACCAGGCCATGATGCAACCAGTCAACATATCATATATCTATAGAAGTCTGTCAAAGTTTTAGATGTCATGCTGAATCTTTACAAACACCTAAGGAAGTAGAGGCGCTGCCATGCTTTCTTCATAATTGCACTTTAATGTGGACTTCAAAAAGAAGCTTCTTGGCCGCAGCTTCCATCTGGCAAAGTTTGCCTCCAGGTTCAGCCTCCAAATTTAAAACAGATTACGCTCCTGTCACTGCTTTCAATATATCACAATGAATGCAGACTTCTGTCAGTAGAATCCTGTAAAGGGGAATAGTTTTCTCACTGGTATGATTTTTAGACTCTTTCTCATAGAGATGGATTTCTGTGAATGCTGAACACCCTTCAGATGAAAAGATCTATTCTGTAACCGAAAGCACTCTCCACTAACCCCAAAACACATCCCTCTAACTCAGAAAAAAATATGTAGTGCAAAAAATTATTGTCTAACTCTAAAAATCTGCCATCTGGTCCAAAGAAGAAGCATCTCATTCAGTGGATTTAACCTCTGCATTGTGCTCTGCTGATTCTTACTGCCAGTACTTGCAGCTTTTAATGCATTGCTTAGTTATTTGTTATCTTTGTTGTCATCAACTGCTTGGAACAGATTTTTTTTTTGTGTATGTATAAGCATTCATGCTCCTGCCAATGATCGGTCAAAAGCACTTCCACTGTGACTCAGAGATTTGCACACTTGTAAGGTATTTGTAGATCAAACCTGCATCAGAGGCTTGGCTACAATATCTGGGCTGGCACCCAGGAGTGGTATACTCACTGCTGCTCTGAAGTGGCACTGTGTTCTAGGGGTACCCAACAATTTGGGTTTCCAGTTTCATTCTCAATTTAGAGCAGGAAGGTTTTCGCCCAAAACTGTTGCTTGCAGTTTTGTAACACACATCAAAGTTGCTGGTGAACGCAGCAGGCCAGGCAGCATCTCTAGGAAGAGGTAGAGTCGATGTTTCGGGTCGAGACCCTTCGTCAGGACTAACTGAAGTTAGAGCTAGTAAGAGATTTGAAAGTGGGAGGGGGAGGGGGAGATCCAAAATGATAGGAGAAGACAGGAGGGGGAAGGATGGAGCCAAGAGCTGGACAGGTGAACAACTTTGATGTGTGTTGCTTGAATTTCCAGCATCTGCAGAATTCCTGTTGCTTGCAGTTTTGTGTATGTGATGCATCACCTGGACATGTGCAGAGATGTCAGAGGAAGTGCAATGTTTGAATTTGTGACCTGTGCAAAAACATACAGCAGGCACCAGGCTTGTGCAAATATCGAGGTCAGAAATAAAGATTTGAGACTTGCTTTTAAATTATTTAAGTGCTCCAACATGCCTGGGCCATTGCATGAAAGCAAGGAACCTATCGCCATCCAGGTCCTAAATCTAATTTACAGTCATTGCAGATTAACACCACTCATACTAACAGTGCCAATGTCTCCATGCATCATCAATCCATTATCAGCCCTACAGCCCTTCTGTCAATGCCCTATCATGACTAATCGTCCCATCTACCCCATCCTTTTACTAGCAGCTGTTGAGGCACCCAATCTCACCAACTCATGCCTGACCACCCCACCACCATGATCACTTCTTTGATCGTCCCCACCATCAGCTTTTCAAGCTCTGTCTGTCATCTGTCTCAGTCACTTTATTATCTACCTACTAAGACCCACTAAACACTCAAAGGTGTTCTCCTCTTAGATGATCTTTTCTCCAGCTCATTTCCTCCACCACTTCCACGAATATGAAAGTTTGTGAAGAAAAATTCTACTGTATTTTACCCATACAAAATCTTGTGCTTGTAGCATATTGGAGCCTTCCAGTGAAACAAGGCAAGTGTGCCAAAGTCCAAAATTGTTCCAAAGGTTATACAGGTAGCTTGCAATTCCCTGTATTAAGCCTAACCTCTGTAATTTTTATCTTCAATGAAGTTCCATCACTAGACAAATCTTACCCTCCACTTCCCTTTTAGCATTCCAAAGGGATGATTTCCTCAATAATTGCCTGCTTCCCGCTTCCATCTCCACTTCTCATAGCATTTTTCTTTGCAACTCCAGAAGATACAGCATCTGCTCCTGGATCTCACCATCTTCCAGGGTCTCCCAGCCATTCTTCGAGAAGAAACAGAACTTCAATTGCTCTTCTCCCAGTTTTGTGCAGTGCAGACAATGATCATCACATGTTCCTTCGCTGCACCTAGCAGACGATTAATAGGTAACACTTTGTAGAAAACTTCTTTTCAGTCCGTTATTATGGGCCTGAGCTTCCACTTCAATTTTCACTCCAGCCATTATCTTTAACTTCCTGCGCTGTTGCACAGAGCCCAGTGTGAGCCTGAGAAACAGGGTCTCATCTTCTGTCTCAGCACATTACAGTCCTCAGGACTCTATTGAATTCATGAATGTCAGGTAACCAGTCTTTCCTGCTTTTTTTAAGAACTTATCATTTCTGATATAAGCTTATCCACCTGAAATGTTAACTCTAATTTTTACTGTCTACAGAATCCACCTGGCCCTCTGAATATTTCCAGTATTCTTTTACTTCAGATTTCAGTAATCTACATCTATCAGTCCCAACATAGTCTTTATGTTTCTAACTACCTTTTTTCATCTTCCTCCAATTGCACAGACAGATCTCTCTCCTAGATGGCACTGAAATTATTTGTGTTACCTGGACAACCTTGAGCTCCACTTTATCATAAGCTATCCCCTTGCTCTCTCTTCCTCTCCCTCTCTGTGCAACTCAAAATATTTTCTCTGAATTTTCAGTGCTGATGATATTATAGACGTTATAGTTTATATTAAAACACTAATTCTGTATTGCTCCCACAAGCACTGACCAACCTGTTGGATATTCCTCACAATCTCTGTTTTTATGTAAAATCTAGCTCTGCCCCTCCTGTTATCACCCTAATGTCTGAATTATTCTCCCTTACCCAAAACACCCCCACTTGAAAGAACATTTCCAATCAATATCATCAAATCTATTAAACTTATTTGAAACATTAATTGTTGTTTCATTCCATTTACCTTGTGGTCAGACTTGGGCTTCGTGACATTTACTAACATGTTGAAGAGATTTTGAGTTCTTCATCTCCCCTTTAAACACTGAACACAGAACACAGAACAGTACATCACAGCAACAGGCTATTCAGCCCACAATGTTTGCCTGAACCGGCTAAAAAGTAAAAACTAATTTACTTTAGTTTCTTCCACAGAAATTGCCGACAAAATCTATAACTTATTCAATGGTTATACAAGTGGAAAGGAACAACAAACTGCATACAATACGCTGATGGATCTGGGCTCGTCTACTCTACACCGAGTCTATTACCACTACAATCAGGACTATGAGCACTTTGGAGAATTTACTTGGCGCTGCGAAGATGAGTTGGGACCAAGGTACATCCACTTCAACTATTAACAAGATAGACTCACCTTTATTGCTCCAGGCATGTTCAGGGGCTATTTCAAGCTGTGGTAATCTGGTTCATAATGCTTAGAGGCAATAGTGATGCAATAATAATTCACGGTGCTCAGACTTCAACATTACCTTCTCTTACAAGAATAAAAACTTATTCACAGGGAGAACAGACTAATGAAATGATAGACTAGCACAGGGATGAAATTATACAAATGCATGATTGACTATGATTGTTAGTCTATGTAATTACGAAAGGCCATTCACTGATTATTTTAAAATTATAAAGAACTGAAATTATTTCTGAGAATGAATTTACTATTGAACAGAACTAATTAGCTGTAAATCATTTGGTTCTTACTTTTCTTTGCAGACTACATTCCTCAGTAGGGTACTCTTAAACATGGAGTTTGCTTTTAATTACTGGTGCAGTTTCAACCTTCCAATGGTATTCAAAATACAATCCCAATGGGGTGGAACAAATTTCCCTCAAGAGGACACCAGGTGTGGTACGAGGTGGGTTGCCACTTTTCAAGTGGCTCTCAGCAGGAATTTCATGTCCAGAAAATGGTGACTTCAGTGTGGTAATCACTGACAATTCAACGCTGAGACAGAAAATAAGAGAGGCCCCCGCACTTGAGATTTCACTGTCACTGTGGTTGATCTCCGATGTCTTTAGGTTTCCCTGTTGAAGTTCAAGGTAAACATATGATAATCCTAGCAAACCTATGAAAATGTTTTTATGGGGTGAAGAATGGGAAAGATGAACCTTAAAGTTATTTATCAATTATAGGCTGACACCAAGACATTAATATCCCCAATTGCCCTGAGTTCTGGTGGATTTCTCCTTGGACCTTTGCAGTCTATAAAATGAAGGAACTTCCACAGCTCTGTTAGATGAAAAAATTAGCAATTTAGACATGGCATTTGTTAAGGAGTGGTGAGCTAATTCCAAGTCAGAATGCTGTGTGACTTAGACATGTTGATGTGCCATTGAATTTACTGACCTTGTTCTTGCAGATGCTGAAATTCTGAAACAAAAACAAAAAGATGCTGGAACCGCTCAGTAGAAAGTCTGCAAAATGATAGGAGAAACAAAGTTAACATTTCAGGTGGAAGAACTTACATCAGATCTGGGAAAATGAGGAAAAGTAGTTAGTTTTAATTTGCAGAGGAGGCAGAGGGAGGGATGGACAGGACAGAGAGATTTACTGTACAGGGTAAGATCAGATCAAATTGGATAATTGGAAGCTTGGCAGCGACCACACTTCTTTGTCTGTGTTGAATGTTACTGGGACATACTCAGCAGAACAGACTGTACTAATGGAGAGAGAAAGTTGAGGAAGGATGATTTGCAGCTTAAATCTGGCATGAACTGAACCTCAGGCACAAGGTGGAAGTTTCCTTTGACAGGTCAAATGAGCTATGTTCACTGATGCCAAGAACATCTCAACGTTTGCACACAAGATCACTGAACTGTTATAAAAAGATTAATTTTTAAAAATCACTGAAGTGTCAGCATCAAGTTCAGCCCATGATTTCCTGCTCCAAACTTCAATGGCTCTTGAAAGATTTTGGCCCCATAATCTTTAAATGTTTTGTACATGTTCACAAGTTATGTTGCTTTTATAGAGTCACAGAGCAAAATGGCGTTGCAACAGGCCCTTCAGTCCAGCAGTCTACCCTGATCATAGTGTTCTCCAAGCTATTCTCATTGGCCCATAGTGTCCACCAAGCTACTGTGCTGTACTATTCTATGTTCTATTTCCATAGATGCTGCCTGACCTGCTGAGTTACTCCAGCATTTTGTTTGTGTTGCTTTGGATCTCCAGCATCTGTAGGATCTCTTGAGTTTCTGTTTCAACCAGTGTTTATTTGTGCATTTCAAAATAAGGTGTGTTCAAAATAAGCAGTGTACAGCTCTCTAGATCAACCCAAAGTTAACAATTACAACACACACAAATGGAGCAGAAGCTTTTATGGGACATCCCCAAAGTGAAGTAATGGGGCCGTGAAATTCACCTTCTGTAAAATTAATGGAATTTCTGCAAGCAATTTCAAAAGTCTCTGATCCAGGTGTTTCTCACACCTGGTAATGATTCAAAATTCATCAAAACCAGGCTCAATATTTGACTTGGCAAAGTTATTTGAAAAGTATACCTTAGTGGTGAAGTTGAACAAGCTGATCATATTGCTAGATCTTCATGAAGTACAGATTTCTGTTTTCATGAAAAAAAAGAATGATGATACTAACAAGCCAGAGGCCAACTACCACTAAGGAAAACAATTTGAAAGTAGAGTAGAGTCTCTCACTTTCAATCTCATCCTGGAGTTTCATCATTATGGTTATCACTCTTCCCAAGTGAGATTATCGGCAAATCATGAATCAGTGCTCAAGACTCGATCTAAAATACCTTGATGTCCAATTGAGTCCATTATGTATCACGCAAGGGAACTGTCACAAGTTCATTCTTGGAACTCATCGTTCAGTCTGTGTGTACATTTTGGCTTAGATTTTGATTAGATGTCCTGATCTTTGAAGCCACGATCAGTCCTAACCATTGCCTTATGCAAATATCAATGTAGACTCACTAATTACCTCACCGGTATTAACCTACCTTGATATGTCCCCAAAAATGTTGAATGGTGCTTCTCAAACGTGCTTTCCTTAAATAATTCACTAGAGGTGTTCGTCGAAATGGCTGAAATTCTCATTTCTGACTAAGTAATGTTTTGGTAGGACGCCAGTTAGCTCATTGAGTCTTGAGAAATCCCATTCCTCACTTACTTCCTTGTAACCTTGTGTCTCCCCCATCCCAATTAACCACTCTCCATCCCCTCCCCATATGATTTGCCCATTACTTATGTACACCGGGAGAAAGTAATCGGCATTTGGAAGGAGACCAGAAGACCTTGCAGTCACAGTGAGAATGTACGAACTCCACACAGGGAGCACCTCAGGTCAGGATTGAACCTGCTCTAACTACACTGTTCTGGGGTTAAATAGTGGTACAGTGTCAGCAGCGTTCCAGCACTGCCCTCGGGTTCTCTTTCTTTGCACCTGTTTAGTCAAGCCTGACTGGAATCTTTTTCCTAATCTCCAATAGTTAGATCCTACCTCTTTAAATAAAACAGCCCTTTCTAAGAATCAAGCTGTGCTCAGTACTGTATGAGTGGTCTCACCTATGCACCCTGCAGGTGCCCCAAAACCACCTTTCTTTTGTGCTCCTCTCTCTTTTAATTTCAAAACTAGACTCTATTCATAAAACAGGATGTTTTGGAAATAGAACACTCTATATTTTTTCTTCCTATTCCCATATTCTATCAAATTATGACGTTCAATAACACTCATGTTTACTCTTTCAACAATACACCCACAAAGAGCTTGGGAAACTGCTATACATGACCCAATCCCTCAGTATTCAGTGGTGGCAGGACCCTTGACTAGGATTCTTCCCGAGAGAGCCATTTCCCTTACAATAAATTCCTGTTCTCACATACTGTAGACATAGAACTGTACAGTACTGGACAAGCCATTTGGTCCATAATGTTGTACTGATCTTGATGCCGATTTATACTAGATGTCCTCCTGCTTATAACCCTTATCCCTCCCTTCCCTTTATATTCACTCGCATATCTCGAAGCTTCTTAAACTCCACAAATCTACCCATTTCCACTCCTAACCGTGGTAACCCATTACAAACTCTTAGCACTCTCTACACTAAAATAAAACTTGCCCCTCACATTGCTTTTAAACTTCCCACCTCTAACCTTAAAAGCATGTTATCTGGTGTTTGGCATTCCTACTCTGGGGAACAGATTCTCACTGTCTACCCTATCTATGCCTTTCATAATTTTAAAAACCTATCCAGACTCCCCTTCGCCTCCTACACAGGAAGGAGAACAAACCCAAGTTAATCCAACATTTCCTTCTAGTTCAAACCCTCTAATCCAGGCAGCGTCCTGGTAAACCTTTTCAACAGTTCTATTTTCCTTGTATGTACGTGCAAACTTACCGTAGTTCATATTGTTCCTTATTTCTTCAACTATGCAGAGTACATTGTGTCAACACATATTGACTTATCTTCTTTTATTATATTGTTCTTTTCATCAAATCTAATATTTCACAGTCAACTTCCTTATCTCTAATGTGTTGTTTATCTTCAATGAGGGCAAATGCAAAGCATTCACTTAAAAACATGCCTGTGATTGCTTCCTTCACACACAAGTTATCAGAGTCTATGTCCTTCCCCTTACTTTAAATGATCTTACATATGGTTTGAATGTAAATAGCTTTTTCTAGTAAATTTTTAAAGTTTTTTTCCTGATCATATTTAAATAGCTGGATAAAAAGAACATTTCTGCAATTGTAAGTTTTACTTCTTTGTCTATGTTTGTCCCCTTTCCATAGCTCTGCTGAATCCAATATGATTGTGACCAATGCTGCCAAAATGTTTTCCCCACCGAAACCTGTTCCATCCATTTTCAGATTTCCTTGCTGTCTCACCTTTCTCAATCTTACTGTCCCAGCGTTAGTCAAATCCCCCTCACTGTATTTGAATTCCTCAGAAATTTGCCTAACTACTAGTTCTTAGAATGTAGAATAGTACAGTATAGCACAGGAGGAGATCCTTCAATCCACAATGTCTGAGTGGAACTTAATACCAAATAATCATTTCAATCTGTACATGTACTGTGTATCCGTCCATTCCCTGCCTGTCCAGGAACTTCTTAAATGCCTCTTACATTCCTATCATATCTTCTTCTTCCACCACTCTTTGCAGCATGTTCCAGGCCCTATGTCAGAATCAGGTTTATTATCATCGGCATGTGACGTGAAATTTGATAACTTAGCAGCAGCAGTTCAATGCAATACATAATATAGAAGAGAAAAAATAAATAAATAAAATAATAAATAAATACATACATACATAAATCAGTAACAGTACATGTATATTGAATAGATTAAAATACGTGCAAAAATAAGAAATACTGTCTATTTTTTAAAAAGTGAGGTAGTGTCCAAGAGTTCAATGTCCATTTAGGAATCCTACGGCAGAGGGGAAGAAGCTGTTCCTGAATTGCTGAGTGTGTGCTTTCAGGCTTCTGTACCTCCTGCCTAGTGGTAATAGTGAGAAAAGGGCATGCCCTGGGTGCTGGAGGTACTTGCCTCATTATTCTCTTTTATCTTTCTCCCCTTACCTATGCTCTCTGGTATTTATGTGGGGAAAAGATTCGGTCTATCTACATTATCTTCTCATTATTTTATTTACTTTTATGAGGTTGACCCTCAGCTTCCAGCATTTCAGAGAAAGCAGTCCATATCCTTTATGTTGATACTTTCAAATCCAGGCAACATCCAACTGAATCATTTCTGCACCTTCCTGAATGCCTCCACATCCTTCCTGTAAGGTGATGATCCACATCCCCTGTTTCCATCCAGGGGGTCAGCGTGGACATGGTGGAGGATTACAAATACCTGGGGATACGAATTGACAATAAACTGGACTGGTCAAAGAACACTGAGGCTGTCTACAAGAAGGGTCAGAGCCGTCTCTATTTCCTGAGGAGACTGAGGTCCTTTAACATCTGCCAGACAATGCTGAGGATGTTCTATGAGTCTGTGGTGGCCAGTGCTATCATGTTTGCTGTTGTGTGTTGGGGCAGCAGGCTGAGGGTAGCAGACACCAACAGAATCAACAAACTCATTTGTAAGGCCAGTGATGTTGTGCGGATGGAACTGGACTCTCTCACGGTGGTGTCTGAAAAGAGGATGCTGTCCAAGTTGCATGCCATCTTGGACAATGTCTCCCATCCACTACATAATGGACTGGTTGGGCACAGGAGTACATTCAGCCAGAGACTCATTCCACTGAGATGCAACACTGAGCATCATAGGAAATCATTCCTGCCTGTGGCCATCAAACTTTACAACTCCTCCCTTGGAGGGTCAGACACCCTGAGCCAATAGGCTGGTCCTGGACTTATTTCCTGGCATAATTTACATATTATTATTTAATTATTTATGGTTTTATATTGCTATATCTATACTCTATTCTTGGTTGGTGCAACTGTAACAAAACCCAATTTCCCTCGGGATCAATAAAGTATGACTATGATTTTGACTGTGACTATGACCAGAACTCCAAGTGTGACAGAACTAAGATTTTGTACAGTTACAACTTGACTTTCTGAATATACTCAGAGTCCAGACTGGCCCATCTGACTGGGCTCTAACTGCTGTGAGGCTTTTGCTCTTCAGTTGAAATCATATAGCCTTGTTTGTTGGTCTTGCACACTCCTCACAGCTGTAATTTTTTCTTTAAGGAGCAATTCTGTAAGAAGAAATACTGAGCTTACAGAGGAACAGCATTATCATGCGCTGCTTGTCTATCTGCATCCTCAGTTTATAAACGTTTTCTCCCAATTTGCACTTTTCCATCCCCGTCCTAGCAAGTCTCTCCATTCACACAGTATCCTCTGGACTGTTGGCCACAGCCCTGTTGCGGTATTTCTGTCCTGAATATACCCCACCCTCAGAACCGAACATAGAAGAAGTCAAGTGCAAATGAAGGTGCAGCTGATAAGAAGGTAGGCTTTCTTCTTCTAGGATGCCAGCTTTTCTGCTGCCCAGTCACCTGCTCTGGACAGTTCGTCACTGCCAAAAGGCTAGGGTGAGTTAGAATCAGAAGACCAAATTCTGAGGTGCTGCTTTGTAATTTTTTTCTGGCTTCCTGTAGTCTGCCTGAAAGAACATATCTGCCTTTAATGACAAGCAACCGGAAGTTCCCACAAGGGGCAGAATGTGCATTCAGTGAAAACCGTGAGCTATGTCATGCTTTCATTTTGTAAAATTATCTCTGGCCTGCACACCTTCAGATCCAGAGACTCCCATCTTATTCTTATTATAACCAATCAAAATTTATTTCTGCAATTACTTTTGGTTTTACAGGTTCATGTGCGTATCATACGGCACAGAAACAGGAGATATCAGCCCACTGAGTTCACATCAACCATCAAGTACCCATTCACAATAATACTACACTAATCGCATTCATTCCCTCCACACTGCCAGCAACTCCAACCACCTCCCTATGTTTTACTATTCAACAACACACTAAAGACGATCGATAGTGGACATTTAACCTGCCATCCCACACGACACTGGGATGAGCATCCAGAGGGAACACACGCAATCACAAGGAGAGCAAGAAAACTCTACCCAGACGAAACAGCCAAGGTCAGGATTAAAGCGGGCACATGGACTGTGAGGCAGCAGTTCTACCAGCTGTGCCACTGGACTGCTACTTGGTTTAAATTACAAAACTAAAATTTGTTTTGTTTTCTCAAATTAATCTTACTGAGAGAGCAGAAAGAAACTGTGGTACAAACTAACTGGTTAGCTTCCTGTGATGCTTCATTAAACTTGCCCCTTAGTCTGATTAGTTAAACTCCCAGACCAGAACTACATTTGGTGTTTCCAATAGTGGAAAGGCTTGAGATCCTCTCACACCACTCCTGAAATCTCACTGGGCACATGTAAGCTGAACTGGCATTCTGAAAGTTCACCCCCACGCCCACTGCCTACCAACTCAGCAATAAAGCCACCCCTCTCCACTAACTGGAAGCCCCAATAGCAGAGGTTGACTCCTGACCCTTGTTTATTCTCCCTATGTGTTATTCTTCACCTTAGCACATCCCATAGGCCTCGTTCCCCAAGAATCATACAACAATCTCTGCCTTAGCTCTGGATTTAACCTGGTTTCTTTTGCCTTGGAAAACCAAAGAAAGACTTAATAATTCCTGAAACCGCTTTTCACCTTACACTCAAGAATTCTTTCTACCAATAGTGCTGCCATTCCATTATTGTTTTTTTTTGTACTAAGACACTACATGCGAAACAAAACCTTTTCAGTAGATGTGATAATAAACTTATTTTATTTAGTCAGGTTTTTGATACCTCAGTGTAGCTGCTTGAGCCAAAGCATTATTGCTCTACATCAGCAGTCCACTGAAGAGTGAATTATATATACTTCACTTCAGCAGAGGAGCAACCCCCAACACTTTGAACTTAATGCTGCCATTGACGATATGCAGGGGCGCTGGACACAGGTCGGAAGGAGATGGTTCCTGCCTTTTTTACATTTTACTGGTCATCAGTAAAACAAATGTGGCTCACAGAGTGAATCTATAAAATATTTCAATTCATAAACTGAAACATAATAATAATATTTTGTTGAATCCTCTTTGGTATGAATTCTCTTTTTCAGCATTCACATGAAAAAGAAGTGACTTCAGCACAACTTTAACCTAATTGTTGTTCTTCTTCTCCCTTCATATTTTCAACTCCATCTCTCCCTTCCTCTTTATTGTTCCTTTATTGCATTCTATCCCCTTTCCTGTTTATTGTTTTCCCCTCATTTACCATTTTACTTTCTTTCTTCCTTCCTTTGAATCTTTCTCCTTGTCCTTATTCCATTTCCATTTTATTTACCATTCCTCTACCTCCCTTTTTGTTCTCCTTCTTACTGACTCTTTCTCTCTCTCCCTCCCTCGATGACGCATCTTTGCATTTGCTTTTATCTCTTTCATTCCTCTACCGTCATCTCTCCCCCTTGCCTTTGTCTCTCTGATTTTCATCTCCATCTCTCATCACCTATTCATCACCTGCAGGAAAGCTGGCCTGATCCTGTCCAAGTTGGAAGAGTTGAGCAGCTGGTGCAGAAGCCTCCTTCGGGAGCCCAAAATCACCCTTCGCCGAGTCTCCTTGAAGTACCTGTCCTGCCGATACAGTGAAATGCGGCCCTCAGGAATAAATTGGCAAGAGCTGAACACAGAGGTCAAAAAGATCTGTGAGGAACAGTTCCTGACTGTGCTGTACAATGACTATGGAGAACATAAAGACTTCTGACAGAGGAATGTACTTTGTGTCCATCTTCACCCATCTCCCGTTCCCCCCCCCCTTAGTCAGCTGTTTTATGGGCAGTCCACATGGCCTTCTGGGTAGAATATTGCTTGACTGCTCGCAGTTGTTTGTGGAGGTTGTTAAACCTCAGGCTTACCCTGGTCTGGCGATAAAACATTGAATCAGTTTTGAATAGTGTCAGCCAAATACGTGGATTATTTGATTTTAGCTTCACTGGAAGCTGGAAGAATCTTGGGGAAGACTGGACAGTGATGATGGTGTTTGCATCAAGTCTTCTCCCATTGCTGACCCTTCCTTAATTTTATCGCTCCTAATGTATTGCAATTGCTTTATCACTGTTATGTATTAGGCAGTTTTATTCATCATTTGGTTCATTAGGCTGCCAGTCAATGCCATGTCTGAAACCACACAGGCAGTGGATTTAGGTTGGGTTTTGGAAGTGCACTCGTGTTAATTTGATGCCTCCTTGTGTTTTGAACTGGATAGCTAACAGCACTAATGTCAAAATAGGAACGAGGTTCCCTAAAGAAGATCAATGCATGACAAAGGGTTAATGCAAAGAGGCAAATTACCAAGTGCCTAATTTATTGTAAAGGAGATTAGAATGATGCACAGTGCCTGATCTATGGAGATATTTTAGCAAAGGCGTCTGGCACCCTCCATCAGCGAGAAGATTATGCTTCATAACAACCCCTTTCATAAAAATTAACAGGGGTTTAGAATTGATGTCCCCATAACCTTGAGACTGCAAAGTGAATGGTGAGATTTAGTGATGTTCTAGTGTCCCAATCATGTTTTGCAACATTTCCAGACTTTAGTTCAGCAGTGACAATCTTTGAGGAACCGCAGCATGTACTGACACACACCTTCACCGTTCCCAGTCCCTTGTTCAGTTTTTCAGTCTACAATATTTGTTTGACACTTTGAATCTGCTGCCAGCTGTCAGATGGTGTTTCACATTCACCCTAACATAATTGCAAACACATCCTGGCTATTTATTCACAATGAAACCATTCTTCAAGCATGCTGATTAGATTAGGTTAGATTGAATTAGTGAATTCCCCGCCAACGTTAGAGCTTTCTGATTTAAATCCACTCACAGATAGTCAGGTGCATGGTCAACCATTGTGTTTTAATATTTATTAAGTATAGCCTTTTTATATATATTATATATATTGAAAAAGATCAACTTTTAAGATTACTGTGGCAAAGATATACTTGCTCAAAATGTGGTGTAGTTACATTTCACACTGCTCTTTGTTAAAACAGCATAACTGCTCACACTTTACCAGCCATCAAAGAACAAACAAGAAGTGAATAACCTGGTTCCTGCTTAAAGACCACTTGCTCTGCACCAGGTGTTAGTCTCAGGACTGAGTATTTAAGGGGGCAGGAGACAGCAGAACACACTCCACTTAGGGAAAGTGGACTCAATTGCACTTTTTCTCTCTCTGCCCCTATTTCACGTGGAACACACAGGTACCTGCATTACAACTTCACTCACAGCAAGGCCTGTGATTCGTCAAATATTTTGGCTGAAACAACACTGACACCCAGATTCTGACTGTGCACACACAATAAATTTTGTTGCAGCATGATTACTTTAATTACTGGAGAAATATTACTGTAATATTGCTGAACATAGTGTTTCGTCAAGTGAGGAAAGGCTATTGATTATGATATAGTTCCATAATGTGCCTGTTTGCAGCCCCCTTGTAGAGATTAACTAGTCAGTCTAGACATTTCTTGCAGCTCCATTGATACCCACATTTCCAGCTTGGTTTTGATCCACTATTTGATTATTCTTTCCTAAGACTCACATTACTCAAATCACATAGTAATTTAGGGATCGGATCTTTCACCCAATCAAGAAAGAGTGCATGAGCAGATAGTACGTGAGTTCAGGGGAAGAATGTAGACCTTTCTTGATTTCCGGAGTAGCACAGCCTAAATGTGTACTTTAATAGTTTGAGTTTTCAGATAAAGGGTTCTTGAATCAACCCTACCCTATATACAAGTGACACTAAGAAAGAAACATTGGCCAGCATCTTTCACTAGCATTAGTGTTTGCAGACATACAGAGGAGAGCATTCCCAGGGAAATGGAGTCTACACTAGTCTTCTTTGTCCGTGCATCACTTTCTAGTATCCTGTATTTTTCCAGCCAAAAGTTGTTGTCTTGTAGAGTAGACAGGAATCTACAGGCTCCTGCATAGAGTAGGTAAGGTTCAAGACCAAGGGTTCCCAACCTGGCTTAACGATATCCTTGCTTAGCGGTATTGGTCCATGGCATAAAAAAGGTTGGATCCCCTGCTCTAGACAATACTCTTCTCCTCCTCCAGTAAGCAACATGACAGATGTTGCATCACCCACATGAAGAGCAAAGTGTGCAAAGCCAAGTGGTCTATTGATGTCATTGTGTTATCAAAGTAGGTATTGCTATTTATGAGTGACATGATCAATAGTATATCTGATCCTAATCTTTAAACTGTCTCGGAAATGGTGCACTGCTCAGGAATAACAGAGGGATACCCGAGGCCACCATTTACTGTACTGAGCAGTGAGATAGTGTATGGAGTGAACTGTACTACATAAAGGATGGGCATGGACTATTTGCAGCCATGAGTTGGCAGTATCACCTTCTGCCACTGCATATATCCACTTACAGATTCCAGAACAAAGACTGCATTTACATTTCACTTTGTAGAAAAGATAGCAAATCAAGATACTATACAGCATATACCGCAAATGGCTTCAATATATTTCACTCTGAGTCTCCTGAAAAGACTACGATTTCCTTTATTTATAAGGGAATATTTTCACTGCGGCAAAATCAATTTGCACTGAAATTTTCATTCAATTAATGAGGACTGGCAGGAATGCGGATTGCAGGGATCCAGTGTGAACTGTACACAGGTATACCTGAAGCAAGCAGGGGGACCCCAGACAGCGGTCTCGCCGGTGTTTTGTTTGCACTGCACTGCATAGTGGGCAGAGTGAAAGCTTTCATTGATCAGTTGACCTGCCTCTTTCTCAAACATGCAACGTCTGTTCTGAACATTTAACTTGTGAGCGAACGTGTTGAGATTTACACTCAATACACAGTGGTCTTAAAGTGGTAGTTAGACATATATGCTCTGAGTTTTGATAAAACAGCAGTCGTATATGTGCTGATGTAAAATGAGAGTTTGTGATCTAGTATTGTGCACACCTAGTGATCATTGTCTCCTTGAATCCATTGGCTGTTACAACATAAAGTATTGATTCCAAGATTGGCCAGTCTCTAACTTCTTCCTTGCTGTCAATCATAATATAACATGCTACACGTGTGTCAAACCATTGGAATGTGCCTGATGTGAATGTGGAGTAGGAATTGCAAGGGGCAGAGCAGTTTCATTTTGATTTGAAAATTAGAGCTACTCATTCCACGCTCCTGAAATTTCCCAAGGCAGACCGTTCATTTTTCAGGTGAGTAAGGCCAAACCCTTCAAGCTTTCAGAACATAGATATAGAATAGTACAGCACAGTACAGGCCCTTCGGCCCACAATGTTGTGCCGACCCTCAAACCCTGCCTCCCATATAAGCCCACACCTTAGATTCCTCCATATACCTGTCCAGTAGTCTCTTAAACTTCACTAGTGTATCTGCCTCCACCACTGACTCAGGCAGTGCATTCCACGCACCAACACTCTCTGAGTAAAAAACCTTCCTCTAATATCCCCCTTGAACTTCCCACCCCTTACCTTAAAGCCATGTCCTCTTGTATTGAGCAGTGGTGCCCTGGGGAAGAGACACTGTCTATCCACTCTATCTATTCCTCTTATTACCTTGTACACCTCTGTCATGTCTCCTCTCATCCTCCTTCTCTCCAAAGAGTAAAGCCCTAGCTCCCTAGCTCAACATTGCAACTCAGTTGTGAGAGTGTTCAAGTGCAGGCGAAAGAGAGGTTTAGCCAAAGAGTGGCGAATCTGTGGAATGCTCCGCCACAGACTGCGGAGGAGGCCAAGTCCATGGGTATATTTAAAGTGGAAGTTGATAGATTCCTGATTGGTCAGACCATCAGGGAATATGGTGAGAGGGCAGGTGTGTGGGGTTGAGTGGGATCTGGATTCAGCCATGATGGAATGGCGGAGCAGACTCCATGGGCTGAATGGTCTAATTCTGCTCCTATATCTTATGATCTACTGTGCACTGGAATATGAGAAAGAATGACACAGATGTGTGAGAGAATTGATGGGTGTGAGGGAGAGCCATTGAGTGTGAATCAGTACATTGCAGAGAGAAGATCGGAGTGTGTGAGCATCAATAAATATGAGAGACGCAATATGTGTGTGTGAAAGAGTGGAGTGTGCATGAGTGAGTCCCTGTCTGAAGGACACTTTTCCACAAATGGTTCAGACAATATTTTGGGTCGGACCAAAGTTGCAGAATAACAGATTGTGTTTTCAGTGAAAGAGACGATTTTGGTGCACAAGGGTTCTGCTCTTAGATTCTACATCAGTAAAATGGACACAACCCACACAACATGTCAGAGTGCTACTTTCACTGTTCAGGGTGCTGTTTATAATTCCAGTTTGCTGCTGGGTCAGAACTGTGTGCCTGGGAGCTCGGCACACAATTCAAAGGGAATGAATTTCAATGGTTTTGCCTTTATTTTATGAGGAATCAGATCTTTACATCTTTCTGGTCAAACAAGTATGACTTCTCATGCAAAACGTTTGCCACTCATGACTACCACTATACTTCAATCAGAAGCTACTCCACTTCACTCATAAGACTTTCTTGACCTTGTTGAGTAGGTGCATGGAAATAACTTGCAAAAGATTGATACGGACATAAAAGGCTGAATGGCTTCTCTATGAGTCTTATAATTTTAGGGTGTTTAAGATTTTTCAAGTCAACAGCTACAAAAGAGCCCTCTGCCAATATCCTGACCCGACTTCAGAAACATCTAAGTTTATTAGAAAGGTTGTGGAATCTGCATTGATGATGTAGTTATTCTCTCCTGAGCAGGAAACTCTTCCCAACAAGCTTTCGTCCCTCAAGCAGCATCACTGGTTACTAATGTATTCCATGTTGTGTGCAAATGTTTGTCATGTTTCCTACGGTGTTCGTCCATCGTCAATGTCGATGAGGACCTCGACACCATTATTGATGGTGTCGAGACTAGCGCGTGATTTGGATTTAAGTGAGGGAGAGTTGCGCAGCGTCAGCCTCACTCTCCCTTCCCAATTCCCATCTGGATCCAGTGGCAAGACAGAGTCGAGACGGCTGGAGAGGGGACTAGGCACAGTGGATGACCAGGACCAGGTTCCTACAGTGACTTCAATTGAAACGTTTCTTCATTTGGGAAGTCCTTTCAGGCAATCTGAGAATATGAATGGTGCTGGGGGAATGTATACCCTTCACTCTCTAGGGAAAATCTTGTTTTTATTTTTTTTTTGTATTCGTTTGATCAAGGTTAATGAATTATAGATGAGACTTTTGAAGACAGTACATGGGACGGTAAAGGCAATGAACTTAGAAGCTGAGTACATGGAACTAGGATGGTGTGGTCATTTCAGAAACGGTTCAAAGAGGGGCGGGAATGGATGATTAATGTAGCAGGTTTTCAAAGTTTTAGAAAAGATAGAGAAGGAGGTAAAAGGGTGTGGGGAGTTGCACTACTGACCACAGACAATTTCACAGCTGCACTCAAAGGAGACAAAAATGGACAGGTCAAAAACTGAAACCATTTGGGTAGAGCTCAGGAATAGAAAAGATGCCGTCACACTGATGGGATTGTACTACAGACCCCCAAGGAGCCACTGAGACTTCGAGGAACAGGTTGGTAAACAGATTAAGGAAATGTGTATAAATCGGGACCTTCTTAGTACAAGGGTCTTAGATGGGGCAGAATTTGTTAAGTGTATCCAGGAGGATTCATTAAATCAATATGTGGATGAGAGGGGCCGTAGTGTCATGGGTGTTGGGCAATGAGTTTGACCAAGTGAGCAGTTAGGGAACAGTGACCACAAATCCTTAACTTTCATGATAGTCATAGATAAGGATAGGTATGATCCTTGCAGGTGAGTCTTAAATTAGACTAGGGCAAGTTACAAGGGTACTGTACGGGAACTAAAAAGAGTTAATTGGGAACACCCTTTTTCTGGCAAGTCCATATCAGACATATGAAAGGTGTTTAAAGATCAATTGCAAAGAGTACAGGAAAGGTATGTTCCTGTTAGAAGGAAGGACGGGGAGGGGAAGATAAGAGAACCTTGGATGTTCAGAATGGTGATTTAGTCAGGTAGAAGAAGAAGTATGTAAAGCTTCGGAACTTAGGATCAAATGGAGCACATGAGAACTATGAATAAGCCAGAAAGGAACTAAAGCAGGGAAACAGGAAAGACAGGAGGGGCCATGAAAAGTCCCTGGCAAGTAGGATTATGATGAATCCCAAGGCATTTGATACATACATCAAGAACAAGAGGATAATTAGGGAGAGGGTAGGACCACTCAAGGTTAAAGAGGGGAGCATTTGCTTGGATGCGGAGAATGTGACTGAAGTACTTACTAAGTATTTACCAAGGAAAAGGATATGGAAGACCAGGAGATCAGTGCTGTGTGTTAGGACGTTTAGAAGTCAAGGAGGAGGAAGTGTTGGGCCTCCTAATGAGTATTAAGGTGCATGTTCACAGGGCCTGATGGGATTTACTCCAGCTTATTGAAGGAGGCAAGAGACGAGATTGTTGGAGCCTTGACCTGTATCTTTGTGTCCTCTGCAGGCACAGGGAGAGGTCCCGGAGGACTGGTGAGGGGCTAATGTTATAAGAAGGGAACAAGAGAAAACCCTGGGAGCTATTGATTGGTGAGACTCAGGTCAGTTGTAATGAAATTGATGAGAAAATTCTTAGGGATAGGATACATGAGCATTTGGAAACCCATGGCCTAATTAGGGAGAGTCAGCCTGGCTTTGTGTTGGGCAGGCTGTGTCTTACCAACTTGACTGAGTTTTTGGACAAGGTGATGAGTGAGATTGATGAGGTAAGGGCAGTGGATGTTGCCTACATGGATTTTAGTAAGGTGTATGACAAAGTCCTTCCTGGGAGGCTCATCCAGAAAATTAAGATGCATGGGGTCCATGGCAAATCGACTGTTTGGATTCAGAACTGGTTTGCACATAGAAGACAGAGAGTAGGTGGTTGAAGAGACAAACGAGCTGGAGGTATGTAATTAGTGGAGTTCCACAGGGATGTGTGCTGGGACCTATGCTGTTCATAATGTATATAAATAACCTGGATGAAAATGTAGATGGATGGGTTAGTAAATTTGCAGACGATACCAACATTGGTGGAGTTGTGGATAGTGCAGAAGACTGACAAAGAATACAGCGTGATATAGATCAGTTGCAGACATGGGCTAAGAAATGGCAGATGAAGTTTAACCCAGATAAATGTGAGGTGTTGTACCTTAGTAGGGCAAATGCAAGGATACAGTACATTGTTAAAAGGAAAACCCTTAAGAGTGTTGCTGTGCAGAAAGATCCTGGGGTTCAAGTTCATAGCTCCATGAAAGTGGCTACACAGGTCAATAGAGTGGTTTAGAAGGCTTATAGAATGCTAGCTTTTATTAGTTGAGGCATTGAGTTGAGAAGTCAAGAGGTCATATTGCTACTATATAAAACTATGTTTAGGTCACATCTAGAGTATTGCATATAGTTCTGCTCACCCCACTGTAGGAAGGATGTTGAGGCTTTGGAGAGGGTGCAAAAGAGGTTTACCAGGAAGCTGCCTGGTTTAAGGAAGTCTTTGACTACAAGTACCTTGGGTCAAGAATGATGAGTTCGGAGAAGGACATAAAGATACGGAAGGCACTGGCGTGGAGGGCTATGAAAAACATGAAGGAAATCTGGAAGTCGAACCTGACAGAGGGCTTAAAAAGAGGATTTTCATAGCAGTCATAGAACATAGAATAGGACAGCACAGTACAGGCCCTTCAGCCCACAATGTTGTGCCGACCTTCAAACCCTGCCTCCCATATAACCCCCCACCTTAAATTCCTCCATATACCTGTCTAGTAGTCTCTTAAATTTCACTAGTGTATCTGCCTCCACCACTGAATCAGGCAGTGCATTCCACGCACCAACCACTCTCTAAGTAAAAAACCTTCCTCTAGTATTCCCTTTGAACTTCCCAACCCTTACCTTAAAGCCATGTCCTCTTGTATTGAGCAGTGGTGTTCTGGGGAAGAGGCGCTGGCTATCCACTCTATCTATTCCTCTTATTATCTTGTACACCTCTATCATGTCTCCTCTCATCCTCCTTCTCTCCAAAGAGTAAAGCCCTAGCTCTCTTAATCTCTGATCATAATCCATACTCTCTAAACCAGGCAGCATCCTGGTAAATCTCCTCTGTACCCTTTCCAATGCTTCCACATCCTTCCTATAGTAAGGCGACCAGAACTGGACACAGTACTCCAAGTGTGGCCTAACCAGAGTTTTATAGAGCTGCATCATTACCTCGCAACTCTTAAACTCTATCCCTCGACTTATGAAAGCTAACACCCCATGAGCTTTCTTAACTACCCTATCTACCTGTGAGGCAACTTTCAGGGATCTGTGGACATGTACCCCGAGATCCCTCTGCTCCTCCATACTACCAAGTATCCTGCCATTTACTTTGTACTCTGCCTTGGAGTTTGTCCTTCCAAAGTGTACCACCTCACACTTCTCCGGGTTGAACTCTATCTGCCACTTCTCAGCCCACTTCTGCATCCTATCAATGTCTCTCTGCAATCTTTGACAATCCACTGCACTATCTACAACACCACCAACGTTTGTGTAAACTGCAAACTTGCCAACCCACCCTTCTGCCCCCACATCCAGGTCATTAATAAAAATCATGAAAAGTAGAGGTCCCAGAACCAATCCTTGTGGGACACCACTAGTCACAACCCTCCAATCTGAATGTACTCCCTCCACCACCGCCCTCTGCCTTCTGCAGGCAAGCCAATTCTGAATCCACCCGGCCAAAATTCCCTGGATCCCATGCCTTCTGACTTTCTGAATAAGCCTGCTGTGTGAAACCTTGTCAAATGCCTTACTAAAATCCATATAGATCACATCCACTGCACTACCCTCATCTATATGCCTGGTCATCTCCTCAAAGAACTCTATCAGGCTTGTTAGACATGATCTGCCCTTCACAAAGCCATGCTGACTGTCCCTGATCAGACTCTGATTCTCTAAATGCCCATAGATCCTATCTCTAAGAATCTTTTCCAACAGCTTTCCCACCACAGATGTAAGGTTCACTGGTCTATAATTACCCGGACTATCCCTACTACCTTTTTTGATCAAGGGGACAATATTCACCTCCCTCCAATTAACCATTCCCGTAGACAATGAGGACATAAAGATCCTAGCTAGAGGCTCAGCAATCTCTTCCCTTGCCTTGTGGAGTAGCCTGGGGAATATTCCGTCAGGCCCTGGAGACTTATCTGTCCTAATGTATTTTAACAACTCCAACACCTCCTCCCCCTTAATATCAACATGCTCCAGAATATCAACCTCACTCGTATTGTCCTCACCATCATCAAATTCCCTCTCATTGGTGAATACCGAAGAGAAGTATTCATTGAGGACCTCGCTCACTTCCACAGTCTCCAGGCACATCTTCCCACCTTTATATCTAATCGGACCTACCTTCACTCCTGTCATCCTTTTGTTCTTCACATAATTGAAGAATGCCTTGGGGTTTTCCTTTACCCTACTTGCCAAGGCCTTCTCATGCCCCCTTCTTGCTCTTCTCAGCCCCTCTTAAGCTCCTTTCTTGCTTCCCTATATTCCTCAATAGACCTATCTGATCCTTGCTTCCTAAACCTCATGTATGCTGCCTTCTTCCACCTGACTAGATTTTCCACCTCACTTGTCACCCATGGTTCCTTCACCCTACCATTCTTTATCTTCCTCACCGGGACAAATTTATCCCTTACATCCTGCAAGAGATCTCTAAACATCGACCAAATGTCCATAGTACATTTCCCTGCAAAAACATCATCCCAATTCACACCCGCAAGTTCTAGCCTTATAGCCTCATAATTTGCCATTCCCCAATTAAAAATTTTCCTGTCCTCTCTGATTCTATCCTTTTCCATGATAATGCTAAAAGCCAGGGAGCGGTGGTCACTGTCCCTCAGATGCTCACCCGCTGAGAGATCTGTGACCTGACCTGATTCGTTACCTAATACTAGATCTAGTATGGCATTCCCCCTAGTCGGCCTGTCAGCATACTGTGACAGGAATCCGTCCTGGACACACTTAACAAACTCTGCCCCGTCCAAACCCTTGGAACTAATCATAGAGTTCATTCTCACCTATGGATGCGAGACCTGGACACTCACCAAGACTATGTGAAAGTCTGTAGATGGTTGCTATACACAAATGCTCCAGTTGGCTCTTGACGTGAGTTGGCAACAGCGCATGTCGAACGTCAAGCTCTGTAACGACCTACCGATGTTGACCACTAAAACCAAGGTGAGAAGACTGCAAGTAGCGGGGCACTATCTACACCACCCCGAGCTACCTGCCAGCCTAGTCATCATATGGGAGCCCAAGCATGAGAGGATGAACCCTGGGCGCCCTCCCAAGACTGTGGTCAACATGCTCCTAGAAGACAGTGGCGCGGCTAATGTAGATGAACTAAACACACTGGTGAGGGAGAGGGAGAAGTGGAGAGTCCGTCATCGTGCCCAACGCTGGCCCCCTAGGCCTGAGTCAATGTAGTAGTAGTAGTAGTAGTGCCTGGTTTAGAGGGCACGTGCTTGGTACAGTGGTAGAAACAAATACTTTGAAGGCTTTTAAGAGTTTTTCAGATAGACACATGGTTGTAGGGAAGATGGAGGGGAATATGGATATTGTGTAGGTAGGAGGGATTAGTTTCGGGGCGTTCAAAGTTCTATCTGGGCATCGCTGGTAAAGCAAACATCCCATAATTGCTATTAAACTGATTAGCCATTTCAGTCAGTATCATTGGTGGATCTGGAGTCAACAAAGGTTCATTTGGAAAGGAAGGGCATATTTCCTTCCTTCAAGCAGTTTATGCAATTGCTTTATTTCCAAATTATTAAGTGATTTTAAATTCCACAGCTGCCATGGTGGAATTTGAACTTGGACCTCTTTAGTCCAGTAAGATGGCAACTGTTCCATTATCTGAAAGCAAAATAGGAGATTCATACTTCTTTAGCAAGCTTCTAGCAGGGTATTAGGAGATACCTAAAACAAGTTTGTTATGAATTCTGGTCAAAAATCCACACACAGATTTTGCAGCTACCCTAGCTCTCTGGCCATCAGTCTCTTTCAGGTACAAGATGGCCTTTTATATGCTGCCAGTATTATTTTTGTAACTCTGTGTTGCTGCCTCCTGCATCTTGAATTTTGCTTCAATAGGTCAGTCTCAACTTTCTAGAAACTTCACCTCTTACTGAGAGTGTCATGATTTCCTCAGAGGTGATTAAATCCACATTTCAATTACATGATACAGAATTCTCAGGACAGAGATTGGCACAGGAAGGGGAAAATTAATGTGTTTAAACCACTTGGATGCTTGGATGATATATTAGAAGTAGGAAAAAAACTGATTTGTGAGGATAACTTTATTTTTTTATAATTGTATACACAGAATAAAACCATAAGACTGTTTCTCAAGCGTTGAAAGAAAAATGCTTAAAATATTTGACGTGTAGAGTGTTCATTAGCCATCCAATCAGTAAAGAAATCTTTCAGCAGTGAATTGAGTTCCAGTCTATCACAGAGAAAATCAGCAGCATAAAAGAGTGCATTGGAGAGTGTTATGCACCAGGTCTATACCAATGCAGTGTGACTGTCTTCCACTTAAAATGGGTCCCAGTCAGCAAGAGAGAGGTGATGTGAACCGTGTGGTGCCTTTCAGTGGTGACCCCAGTGATGTAGATGAAGTTCTGCCTGCATCTACTTAGATCTACCTACTAAGAACTACCATCAGAATCTGAGGATCACCACAGGTCCACCTGGTCTAGATTTTCAGTTTCTATTGAAAGTTTGAGCAAAGCAGTTTTCTTACTTATATGTGCACGTTGATGGTTTTTGGATTGAGTTTTTTTGTTTTCCACCTTTGCCATCAGAAATGTCTGAGGATAGATATTTGAACAAAGCACCCAAAGTGACTTCTCCAGGTTCTCCCACTCACTTTTCTTGGAAAATTGGCCTATAGGCTTCCTATATTTTGGAGGGAGTCACAGGCACTACCTACATTACTTATGAGAGACAGTATGTTTTTGCCATCCTATCACAAAGCAGCTTTCCAATGTCAGGTATGGTGTGATATGTCAACAAGGTACGTTTTGTTCCTTTAATGACTGGATGGACAACACTGTATACAGTCTTGTACATATGTATTACAATAGTGGAATAAGAAAATTACTTACACAAAAGTCATAAGTGAGCAGCAACCATTAAAAGACATTAAACAATACTCTAAATGGAAGATACTGCTGAAAGTGATCAGAGTCACTTTATTTCTGAGTGAAGTACAAACTCTTATACATTGAATGATTCATCTTGCTGTTCAATATTTGAACAAGATCTCTTTAAGAAGTTTCTTTAACAGTACAGCAGCCTCTTACTAAACCTTGCATTATTTGTTTACAACTGCTAATGGAAAAGCTGTAACAAGCTTCTTCTCAGCAGGCTAAATTAAAATTTTGGGTGGCTAATTGAAATTCATCCCAAAAATACTTCTATTGATACAACATGTGGTTTATAGGCTTTCACGTTCTCTAATTATAATTAACCAGATTATGCTCTTATCCCTTTCTGCTCTTCCCATATCTCAATGGACAAATGTTATGAAACCAACCCACTATCTAATACTTCCTCTTAACTCTGTAAAAATCTATAAACTACACTTGCATATTTTCATTTGCAATGGATTGAACCATGCAATAGTTTATCATTGTGTGGACATGGACAGGAAGAAAATGAATTCATGGCAGTTTCAGGTGAAAATTCCATTTTGTTTTTCAATTACTACTTTGTTTTCCAATTGCCTCCAACTGCAGGTGCAAACTCATCTGGGTTTGATTTCTTCAGAGAGTTAACCTCTCTTGCTTGACTCCAACCATGAACCACAGAGGTCCATGGTGCTAAACTGCTTAAGAAAATAAGGCCTGAAGAGGTGGGTACAGTCTGAAAGGATTACAACCACTTCAGAATTAATTAGTTTCTTACCAATAGATGTAAATGTTTAGATCTTAAAATTAATAAGGTTTTTTTAAGCCCATTTTCAAGCCCCAGAGGATAGCAATATCTCCAGTACACACTACTCTGGCTAAGAATAGAACAACAATCAAAACATTTTCAATCCTACTTTTAGGAATTTTAGTAAAATAAATGGACTTTGTTTTGACATTCTGTGTGACTTAAGCATGGGTAAAGTTTTATTTTTCATCTTTCTGTTGTACTATAGGATGTAAAGGAGGAATGAATCCAGCTTACCAACGTGAACTATTGTTGGGCTGTTTACATATGATTATGATCAAAAGGTGTAGGGAAGTCAACTGACAAATTATTTTGGAACCAGGAAACACAGCTCCCTGCATTCACATGTCAATGACATAATTGTGGATCCATTGTGGCCTTTTCTACTGCTTTTCTTGTGTGTCATCTTAAGCAAAACTATCCAAAAGCATCATCTTTGCACACAGATTCAAAAAGAGCAACAGGATTAACTCACAAGCATCTTCATATTCTTAATATGCAGTATATTTCAAGATATTTGTGCTTAAGTTTGTAGGAAAGTGAGGGTTTAACAATGGATGTAGATAATCTTTGCAGGGCAGTTGTATTTCAACTCAAAATTAACTTTTTATTCCTTCTTTAAAGACTGGTCTTTTACTCTACATCCAAAACTCTGAACCTTGTGTAGTTTTACCTACAGCCAGATATCAGTTATTCAAGTTCATTTTAACTCCACCAACTCTTCTGCAAATAGATTGCAGCCAGAGACAAATTATTGTTCCCTCCTAATGAAGATCATATCCATAGCAGCAGATGACAAGGTCATAAAAGTGGCAAACTGGAAAGAAAACTAAAATGGCTATATATTATTATCCATTATTGATTAATCTGGGTGAAGTTACAATAACAACAATTATATATACAGAGTTCTTCAATATAGTAAAACTTTGAAAACGAGTCACATCCATATTAGAACTGATGATCAGAAGCTGTCAGAGAGAATAAGAAGTAATAAAGGTGGCTTAAGCAGGGAAACTTAGGGCCAGTTAGCTATGAGCACAGTCACTGATAATAATGCAAAGGAAATTGGGCAGCCACATGACAATTGGACAAGATCTACATTATTGAAGGCCTGTAAGTCTAGAGGAGGTTCAGTGACCACAACAAACTTCTGAAGAAATTTGAAAACAAGAATCACTGTTTGCTCCACACTAAGATTTAGTGTACTGTCCAGTCCTATGGGAAAACTGTGGTGCTTGTGTCTGCTATTAGTGATTGGAAGCAGCTAATTGCTGGCCTAAATCCAAGTGAGTTTTGCCCTTGCTCTCCAGTCATAGATGCCATTGCCATGATAAATTAGATTAAGTGATCATAATCTGGATCACCCTCAAAGAATTTAGTGATGTTGGTCCGGAGGGATATTTCATTCTAAGTGTTTGTTGGAAGCATGCAGGAAATATGAATGCCTACCCCTTAAAATGGCTTGATGTTTTCACTGCATTGATAAAGTCCCCAATATCCTCTGGGTTATATACATAGTGCACTTTTTAAATGGAGTCTTCATATCAAGTACCCCCAGTTTTCTCTCCTTTTTTTTACCATTTAGGATGGGTAAACATCTGACACACTAAGTTTGTTAGTTTTGGAATTCTTTACTTTCTCATGTGCTTTGCTACACTGATCTACAAGATTTTATGTGCCCTGCCTTTCTAATATCACACTGTTGAATGGGCCTCCGTAATATTGATGCAGTATTCTGCCTCAAGTTGTGAAACACAGTTTACCTTGAGAGGAGCTACAAGTCCAACAGGAAGATGACAGGACAATTGCTGCAGTATCAGTACACCCACATTTTGCAGTGGTGTGGCCAAAGTTTGGACATTGTATAAAAGATTGACTGTCTCCCTAGTCTGGTCTTGCTAATGTTTTCAATCGAAAAGGCTTATCTATTAAGTGAGCGAATGTGTGCAAAGCTATACTAGGTCAATTCACTTCATCTGAGGATGCATTATCCGTTCACTATCTTTCATAATCAAGGAATTAAACAGAGCGGTAAGGACATCAGACAAATTGAAGAGAGAGCAAAGACTGAGGTAAGTGAAGATTGCACATGGTTTAAAACTGAATCAGAATGTGGAGGGAGTAAAATGGATAATTCAGTTATTATTTAGTCCTGCTGCTATTTTTTTCAAAAGAAATTAAGATTTACAGGAAAAGTGATGGACTAATTAGATCGTTCTTTCAGAGTTGACAAAGGAATGTTGTTCTCCTTTTCTGATATGTTATTTGATGTCCTTTGATTAAGATCTCTTTGT
The DNA here is from genome assembly GCF_030028105.1 of Mobula birostris. Lineage (NCBI taxonomy): Eukaryota > Metazoa > Chordata > Chondrichthyes > Myliobatiformes > Myliobatidae > Mobula > Mobula birostris. Next base: position 92,048,941 of record NC_092381.1, read on the forward strand.
ATTAAAAGAATCATCATTTTTTCAAAAGTTTGATTACTAATGCACACTCATAGCTATCATCAACACCACATCAAGGTTTAGAATTTATTTGATGCTGTCTTTGGTTTAACACTTGCAGGTTAAAGACTCTGGTGTACCTTCCAAAAACTAGACATTACCCATGATTGTGTAGCCAAGTTTCCATCAAACTCAATATATAAGTTTGCTGATGACACAATTGTAGGCCGTATCGCTGGTAATGATGAGTTTGAGTACAGAGAGGAAATTAAGAACCTGGTGGTATGGTGCGAAGACAATAACCTATCCATCAATGTCAGCAAGATGAAGGAATTGGTTGTTGACTTCAGAAGGAGTAGCGGACCACACGACCCAATTTACGTCAGTGGTGTGCAAGTGGAACAGGTCAAAAGCTTTAAGTTCCTTGGGGTCAATATCACAAGTGACCTGACTTGGTCCAACCAAGCAGAGTCCACTGCCAAGAAGGCCCACCAGCGCCTTTACTTCCTGAGAAAACTAAAGAAATTTGGCCTGTCCCCTAAAACCCTCACTAATTTTTATAGATTCACTGTAGAAAGCATTCTTCTAGGGTGCATCACAACCTGGTATGGAAGTTGTCCTGTCCAAGACCGGAAGAAGCTGCAGAAGATCGTGAACATGGTGCAGCACATCACACAAACCAATCTTCCGTCCTTGGATTCACTTTACACTGCACGCTGTCGGAGCAGTGCTGCCAGGATAATCAAGGACATGACCCACCCAGCCAATACAGTTTTTGTCCCTCTTCCATCTGGGAGAAGGCCCAGGAGCTTGAAGACTCATATGGCCAGATTTGGGAACAGCTTCTTTCCAACCGTGATAAGCCTGCTGAACGGATCCTGACTGGATCTGGGCCGTACCCTCCAAATATCCGACCTGCCTCTCAGTTTTTTTGCACTACCTTACTTTCCATTTTTCTATTTTCTATTTATGATTTATAATTTAAATTTTTAATATTCACTATCGATTTGTAATCCAGGGAGCGGGAAGCGCAGAATCAAATATCGCTATGATGATTGTACGTTCTAGTATCAATTGTTTGGCGACAATAAAGTATGAAGTACTGGGGGATCTACGGCAATGTGGAACAGAGATTCATTCAAATCTGAATCTGCCATGATCCTTCTGAAGGGAAACACAGGCTTGAGAATAAGTATATAAATATACTGCTGTAATCTTTCTCTGTCTTCTACCAGTCATTCTTACTTATTTTTATTAAGAGATACAGCACGGACCGGGTACTTTCGGCCCTTCGACCCCTGATTTAACCCTAACCTAATCACAGGAGAATTGACACTGACCAATTAACCTACTAATCAGTACAATATAGTCGCAATATAATGTTATAATCACACAAAATATAATTACTTGATGGTAATGAGGTTAAGAGCCCCCAATGAGGCTCTTGCCAGGAGTGAATTGGGCCCTGACTTAAATGAAAAATCAACATCTACTGCTAATTTCAATCCATAGATACTGCCTGACCTTCTCATTTTTTCCAGCATTTTGTGTGTATTGTCTGACTTAAATGTTTAAAGTATCGTACTAACTCACTCTACAAGCTCATCAAAATCACAGAATTGACACTGGAGTATAAGAAGCGGGGGAGGAAAATGACAGGAAATTATCAGCCAGTTAGACTCACCTTGATATTGTTAAGAGTTCATTATTAAAAGATGAAATTTCAGAGTACTTGGAAATATATGATAAATACAATGAAGCTGGAGAAATCGTAATGGGAGATAAGGAGATGGCAGAGGAACTGAACAAGTATTTTGCATCAGTCTTCTCTGAGGAAGACATCAGCAGTATACTGGACACTCAAGGGTGGCAGGGAAGAGAAGTGTGCGCAGTCACAATTACGACAGAGAAAGTACTCAGGAAGCTGAATAGTCTAAAGGTAGATAAATCTCCTGGACCAGATGGAATGCGCCCTCGTGTTCTGAAGGAAGTAGCTGTGGAGATTGCGGAGGCATTAGCGATGATTTTTCAAAAGTCTATAGATTTTGGCATGGTTCTGGAAGACTGGAAGATTGCAAATGTCACTCCGCTATTTAAGAAGGGGGCAAGGAAGGAAAAAGGAAATTATAGACCTGTTAGCTTGATATCGGTGCTTGGGAAGTTGTTGGAGTCGATTGTCAAGGATGAGGTTACAGAGTACCTGGAGGCATATGACAAGATAGGCAGAACTCAGCATGGTTTCCTTAAAGGAAAATCCTGCATGACAAACCTATTACAATTTTTTGAGGAAATTACAAATAAGCTAGACAAGGGAGATGCAGTGGATGTTGTACATTTGGATTTGCAGAAGGCCTTTGACAAGGTGCCACACATGAGGCTACTTAACAAGATAAGAGCCCATGGAATTACAGGAAAGTTACATACGTGGATAGAGCGTTGGCTGATTGGCAGGAAACAGAGAGTGGGAATAAAGGAATCCTATTCTGGTTGGCTGCCGGTTACCAGTGGTGTTGCACAGGGGTCAGTGTTGGGGCCGCTTCTTTTTACATTGTACATCAACAATTTGGATTATAGAATAGATGGCTTTGTGGCTAAGTTTGCTGATGATACGAAGATAGGTGGAGGGGCCGGTAGTGCTGAGGAAACGGAGCGTCTACAGAGAGACTTGGATAGATTGGAAGAATGGGCAGAGAAGTGGCAAATGAAGTACAATGTTGGAAAGTGTACGGTTATGCACTTTGGCAGAAAAAATAAACGGGCAGAGTATTATTTAAATAGGGAAAGAATTCAAAGTTCAGAGATGCAACGGGACTTGGGAGTCCTCGTACAGGATACCCTTAAAGTTAACCTCCAGGTTGAGTCAGTAGTGAAGAAGGCGAATGCAATGTTGGTTCATTCACTTCTAGAGGAATAGAGTACAGGAGCAGGGATGTGATGTTGAGGTTCTATAAGGCGCTGGTGAGACCTCACTTGGAGTACTGTGGGCAGTTTTGGTCTCCTCATTTAAGAAAGGATGTGCTGACGTTGGAGAGGGTACAGAGAAGATTCACTAGAATGAGTCCGGGAATGAGAGGGTTAACATATGAGGAACATTTGTCCGCTCTTGGACTGTATTCCTTGGAGTTTAGAAGAATGAGGGGAGACCTCATAGAAACATTTCGAATGTCAAAAGGCATGGACAGAGTGGATGTGGCGAAGTTGTTTCCCATGATGGGGGAGTCTAGTACAAGAGGGCATAACTTAAGGATTGAAGGGTGCCCATTCAGAACAGAAATACGAAGAAATTTTTTTAGTCAGAGCGTGGTGAATCTACGGAATTTGTTGCCACGGGCAGCAGTGGAGGCCAAGTCATTGGGTGTATTTAAGGCAGAGATTGATAGGTATCTGAGTAGCCATGGCATCAAAGGTTATGGTGAGAAGGTGGGGGAGTGGGACTAAATAGGAGAATGGATCAGCTCATGATAAAATGGCGGAGCAGACTCGATGGGCTGAATGGCCTACTTCTGCTCCTTTGTCTTATGGTCTAAGTCAGAACAGTTTCATTAAGGGGAGATCTTGCCTAATACATCCGTTAGAAATTGTTGCAGAGGAAACAAGCAGGATAGGCAAGGATAGTCAATGAATATTATTTACTTGGGAGTTTCAGAAGGCCTTTGATAAAATTCCACATATGAGGCTCCAAAACTAGATGAAACCCCAAGTTACTAGTACGGATAGAAGATTGGCTGACTGGCAGAAGGAAGAGAGTGGAGATAAAAGGGTCTTTTTTAGGATGGCTGTTAGTGATTAATGGCATATGACGGGTGTCAGTGTCAGGACAATTTTTCACTTTATATATCAATGATCTGGATGAAGGAGTTAGGAGACATTGCAAGGTAAGTGGAGGCAAGGAGTTGGAGAGTGGGCAAAGAAATGGCAGACGGAATATAAGTAGGGTAGAGTAGAGTTATGCATTCTAGAAGGAAAAATAACGACTCTTCTAAATGGGGAGGACAGTGTGGATGTGGAGAGGATGTTTCCATTACTCTGATAATCAAGGATCCAAGAACACAGCCTCAAAACGTAGGGATGATCCTTTAAAACTGAAATGAGAAAGAACTTTTTCAGCCAGAAGATGGTGAATTTATGGAATTCATTGTCATAGACGGCTATGGATGCCAAGTCATTGGCTGCATTTAAGGCAGAACTGGATAAGTTCTTGATTGGTAAGGGGGTTAAATGTTACAAAGTGGGAGAATGGGATTAAAACAAAATTATCCATGATTAAATGGTAGAGCAGACTCAGTGGGCTGAATGACCTAATTTTGCTCCTATAACATGGTTAGCTGTCTCACTTTTCCAATTTTTCATTCGCCCTAAAACCCTGTTCTTTCATTTTCAGTTTTCACAATTCTGAAGAATAAGACAAGATAAAGCAAATACCTCATTTTCAAAAGGAGTTTGAGGACAAAGCACTAGAGTGTATGTATGCAAATAATGATGGTAGCCGAATAAAAACACAAGCCTGTACAAACTGCTATATGATTCAGGGATTGATCACAAAAACAAGTTATGAACTCCTTTATAAACGGCCAGTGAAGTCTCAGTAAAGTACTGTGCCAAAGACTTGAACAGGTTACAGAAAAAAAATCTATTCAAAATAGAACCAGGAATGAAGGACATTGGTTGCTGTAGACTCTAGAGATTGGTGAGGTTCTGCTTGGGGGAAGTCAGGAGGAGATTTGATAGAAGTGTTCAGAATTGTGAATAGTCTTAATGCAGTAAACAAGGAGAAGCTGTTTGCACTGGCGGTAAAAAGAACACACATTCAAATAACCTGAGACGACTTGCAGTGAGCTGTTGTGATCTACATTTTGCTGACTGAAAAGAAGCAAATTTGAAAGAACTTGAATAATTATTCAAAGAGGAGGGAATTTGCATGGCTATGAATGTAGAACAGTGCAGAGAATAAATGGATATTTCAATCAAACTGTTGGCTCATGCACAATGAACTGAATGGGTTCCTTCTCTGTTACATTCTTCTACGGCTTTAACCTCTTCCATTTTCAAATCTGCTCAGTTTGAAGTGGTTGGCTGCTTCTCATTCTGCTTATACAATCACAAGGCTTTAAAACTGAAACACTAAGAGCATAAGTATACAGAAAGAAGCTAATGAGTTAATTATACTAGTGAACAAAGCCATGGCTTTCAATCAGGCTGTCTTTATACAGCCTAAGCAGAGCAAATATGAGTGTGGCCTACAATTTTGGGAAGGTTTTAGTTCATTTATTGATTTCAAAGGTGTTTTCCCAATTTAATGTAGAATGTCAAACATGCTACTCAATAGCCTTTGCCAGCCCATTTGGGTTGCAACCAAATAACTCTTGTATTTTGTATTAAATATAAATATAGATATACTAGTGCTGGTTAAATATGCTCCAGGTTGGCCAAAAAAGGCTTCTCTCTGTTTTGTATTCATTACACCAATAGACTAATGATACTGCTGTTACCAATCAGTATTCAGAACAATTCGTGACATTATTGACTAGTCCCTGTTCCTCTAGTTTAAGTGCATGTTGGCAGTGAGTGGGCTTGGAATCAGAAGAGAGATGATGTAATTCAGCAGGAATGACTGAAAAGCTTAGACTGAGGTGGAAGGAGGTCTATTGGAGGTAGGGAGTTTGACAGCACTGAGATCCTGGGAAGCAAAGGGCTGTAGTGGAAAGGAGGGATGAAATAATAGTTTAGATGAAGAGTGAATAGCAGTGTTAATATACAGTAAATTGAGTGAATACAGCAGGAACATGAATGAATTAGAAAGTTTACGCTGTATCTCACATAAACTCCTGACACAGCAACAGTCTTACTCCTACATAGTTTAGCCTCTAGATGTCAGAGTAAAACTGCTGAATTAATATAATCCATGTCCATTATAAAGATAATTCATTGTTTTCATCACAGCAACCTCCATAAATTCACAGAAAAAAATCTATTGTCCTTGTAATTCCTGGTTTCTTTGAACAAAGTAACATGATTGTGACATTACTGCTGGCCCAAGACCAAAATGCTCCTGGCTGGATGATGCAGTATCTATTTGTCTTCCACACTAGTGAATTCCATGTTGCATTTTCTTCTGAATGTTCTCCTCAGCACTGGGATCACGGCAAGTGCACTCATCATCTTCATCACAGTCAGCAGCAAAGGGAATTACCTATGAGGAAGCAATTGGAAAGGCTACAATTTAAAGTGGAAAGATTTTAAGAAAAATATCAATAAGATTGTTTGATTGCGCTTAATGTCATTTCATGTACACAAGTGTAGGGAGAACGAAATAATTATTACTCCAGATCCGATGCAGCACAAAATAACGCAAAAGACAAAGAACACAATAAATATAAATACAGTGCATATAAACAGTATTCCCCCCTGCCCACCAGAAGTTTTCGTGTTTTACAACATTGAATCACAGTGGATTTAATTTGGTGTTTTTTGAAACTGATCATCAGAAAAATATTCTTCCATCTCAAAGTGAAAAACAGTCATAGTCATAGCCATACTTTATTGATCCTGAGGGAAATTGGCTTTCGTTACAGTTGCACCAACCAAGAATAGAGTATAAATATAGCAATACAAAACCATAAATCATTAAATAGTAATATGTAAATTATGCCAGTAAATTATGCAATAAGTCCAGGACCAGCCTATTGGCTCAGGGTGTCTGACCCTCCAAGGGAGGAGTTGTAAAGTGTGATGGCCACAGGCAGGAATGACTTCCTATGACGCTCAGTGTTGCATCTCAGTGGAATGAGTCTCTGGCTGAATGTACTCCTGTGCCCACCCAGTACATTATGTAGTGGATGGGAGACATTGTCCAAGATGGCATGCAACTTTGACAGCATCCTCTTTTCAGACACCACCGTCAGAGAGTCCAGTTCCATCCCCACAACATCACTGGCCTTACGAATGAGTTTGTTGATTCTGTTGGTGTCTGCTACCCTCAGCCTGCTGCCCCAGCACACAACAGCAAACATGATGGCACTGGCCACCACAGACTCGTAGAACATCCTCAGCATCGTCCGACAGATGTTAAAGATCTCTACAAAGTGATCTAAATTAATTACAACTATAAAATACAAAATAACTGATTGCATAAATATTCACTCCCTTTAATATGACACACCAAATCATCACTGGTGCAGCCAATTGGTTTTAGAAGTCACATAATTAGTAAAATGGTGATCTCCATGTGCAGTCAAGATGTGTCAATTGATTGTGCTAAAAATACCCCTGTATCTGGGAGGTCTAACTGCTGGTGAGTCTGTATCCTGGCAAAAAATACACCATGACAAAAAATCACTCCAAGCAAATCCATGAAAAGCACAAGTCAGGAGATGGATACAAGAATATTTCCAAGTCACTGAATATCCCTTGGAGTACAGTCAAGTCAATCATCAAGAAACGGAAAGAATATGGTACAGCTGTAAATCTGCCCAGAGCTGGCCATCCTCAAAACTAAGTGACCATGCAAGAAGGGGACTAGTGAAGGTGGCCAACAAAAGAACTGTGACAACTCTGAAAGACTTACAAGCTTCAGTAGCTGAAATGAGAGAGACTGCACACACAACAACTGTTAGCCCAGTGCATCACCAGTTTCAGCTTTATGGGAGAGTGGCAAAGAGAAAGCCATTGATGAAAACAACTCGCATGAAATCTCAGCTAGAGTTTGCCAGAAGGCATGTGGGAGACTCAGAAGTTAGCTGGCAGAAGGTTCTATGGTCTGATGAAACCAAAATTGAGTTTTTTGGCCATCAGACTTTACGCTATGTTTGGTGTAAGCCAAACATGGCACATCATTAAAAGCACACCATCCCTACCGTGAAACATGGTGGTGGCTGCATCATGCTGTGGGGATGCTTCATTGCAACAGGCCCTGGAATGCTTGTGAAGGCAGAGGGTAAAATGAATGCAGGAAAATACAGGGGAATCCTGAAGGAAAAGCAGATGCAGTCTGCAGGAGAACTGCAAATTCGGAGAAGATTCTTTTTCCAGCAAGACAATGAGCCCAAGCATAAAACCAAAGCTACACATGAATGGCTTAAAACAACAAAGTTACTGTCCTGGAGTGGCCAAGTCAGAGTCCAGACCTCAGTCCAATTGAGAATTTGTGGCTGGACTTGAAAAGGGCTGTTCACTTGTGATCCCCATGCAATCTGACAGAGTTTGAACAGTTTTGTAAGGAAGAATGGGGAAAAATTGCAGTGTCCAGATGTGCAAAACTATCCACAGAAACTCAAGGTTGTAATTGCAGCCAAAGGTGTATCTACCAAATACTGCCATACTGACTTGAAGAGCGTGAGTAAATATGCAATCAATTATTTTGTGTTTAATAATTGTAATATGTCTAGACCAATTTGTTTTCAGTTTGACACAAAAGAGCGTTTTCTGTTTATCAGTGTCAAAAAAGCCAAACTGTGATTCAGTGTTATAAAACATGAAAACCTCTGGGGGCGGGGGGTGAATACTTTTTATAGGTACTGTACATAAGATAGTTTGTATACATACAATGAGTGATGATTGTATATCCATAAAGTGACACTGGGCTGCACATAAGGTGACTAATGTGGTGGAGTTAGTGGGTGAAGGTATTAATAGCCTTACTACTGGGGGAATGTTTTTAGCTACTGCAGATGAACCACAGGACTGAAGCCAGGAAATATAAAAGAGCAGTTTTTTTTCAGAATTTTTCAAAACATGAAACAGGGTTCTCTAAGTGCAGGCTAAATGTTGACATTCTATGCAAACATGGTTTTTATATCAAGGAATGGAATGTATTCTATGGCAGTCTACACAAGCAAATGTAGGGTTGGAACCTGCTGAAGAACCAATGGCATGTGATGTGTGCATGGCACTTTGAGTATAAAGATCAGACTGGGCAGGGGGAGATGCTTCAAATAGCATAAGTTCCTTCTCTATATTTGCCATATAGAGAAAAAGTCTTCCCTTAAAACTCTCAATAACGCTTCATATTAATTGATTATTTAAACTCATCACAGCCAAGTGTAAATATTCTTTTAATGACACAATAATTTTAAATGATGCAGATGTAAAGCCTCATGTATTGTAAACCTGAAATTACATCACAGAATGTTGGAAATATTGAACAAGTGAGGCAGCATTTGTGGAGAGATAAACTGTGAACATTTTATGCTGTTGATCTTTTGTCAAAACTGCTGAGAGAATAAATAACAAAGGTTTTATGCTACAAGAAATGAGGAAAGGGAAAAGGAGGGAAAGAGATCTGCTTCTATGAAAGACAAAAAAATATAAAAGGCAAAAATGGATGATTATGGGACAGGAAGACAATCAAAAGCAATGCAAATGCTGGGAATCTAAATTAAAACAAAAAATGTTGGACATGCTCAACGGGCCAGGTAGCAACTGTGGAAGAGTTAATGCTTCAGTTCACTTTTAGATCCAGATGAGGTGTTGATGGGAAATTGTTGAACTCGGTAATGTCAAGAGGCTAAACGATGCTTTAAGTTTACACTGAGCTTTGCAGGAGACAGGAAGATCAGTGTGGCTGAATTAGAAGCAGGCTGTTTATCACTTTCATACTGTATGCCATGAATGTTTTTGTTTTGCAATACATCAAATGTTCTATAAATTACAATAGGAAATATATAAAAAAATAAATTAGTAGTGTTAAAACAGAGCAAAAGTAGCAAGGCAGTGTTCATGGTTTCATGGTTCATTCAGAAATCTGATAGCAGAGGGGAAGGATCTCTTCCTAAAATGCTTCAGTGTGTGTCTTCAGGCTCCTGTACTTCCTCCATGATGCTAGTAAAGAAAAGAAGGCATGTCCTGCATGCTGGGGGTCCTTAATGCTGGATGCTGCACTTTTGAGGCATCACCTTTTGAAGATGTCCTCATTGGTGTTGAGGCTAGCGTTCATGATGGAGCTGGGTTGGTTTACGAGCCTCTGCTGCATTTTCCAATCCTGTGCAGTGATCTATTCTAAACGGTGATGGGACCAGTTAGAATGTTCTCTATGATACATCTATAGAAAATTGCTAAAGTCTTTGGTGACATACTAAATCTCCTCAGACTCCACATGAAATATAACTACTGGCGTGTCTATGTTGGGCCCAGGATACATGTTCAGAGAATTTGATACCCAGGAACATGAAACTGCTCATCCTTTCCTCTGCTGATCTTTCAATGAGGACTGCTCTGTGTTCCCTCAACTTCCCCTTCCTGAAGTCCACAATCAATTCCTTGGTCTTACCAACAGTGAGTGCAAGGGTGTTGATATGACAATAGGATTATTAAGTAAACTGACCAGATTGTACTTGCCACCTGATCTAAGTGAACATATGATCTGCAGTGGTATCCCATGTTAGGAAGGTTGTATTGTGGAAAGCAGATACAGCATGTTAAATTAAAAGAGGGAAAAACCAGCTGCTGTGTTTTTGAGGGTCCATTGGAAGTGGGGAATGGAGCAGGATATACAGTAACCTACAAGGGGCCAGACCAAGAGCTAGACATGGTATCGATTGTGCTGTACTCAGCCTGGATGTGGTATGCCAAGTGGGATCCTCTGAGTCACCAATTAGAAAATTTATATGATTCTTTATATTACCAATGCCTGTGTCCGAAATGGCAGCTGATGATCTGTTCAGTGCAGGGGTAGGGGTCTGGAGTGAAAAGAAGAAACTCTACCATGTTTCCAGGAAGGAGAGAAAGGCAAAGTGAAATAATCCTCAGATTTCTAATGGACAGCACCATCAAATGCTTAGTTCTGGAACCATTTGCCCTCCTGTACCATAAAGAAAGGAACAGCATTTCATTTACTTTGTAGTGCTGCCATTTTACACTGAGCATTTCGTATCGTCTCTGGCCAAGCTAAAGTTAAATTAGTCCACAGAGTGAGAACTTGGGCTGTAAAGTCAAATCTATTCTCAAATGAAACAATTGAATAAGTGATGGAATGCTGTTTCAAGGTCATACCTATTCTCAAAAAAGAGTTATTGACATGGCTTGGTAACAGGATAAGTAGAAACAAAACTTGTGCAGAGCCAAAGGACCTGAGATGCTTCATATAGCAATGGAAGTGTTGTTACAAATCATAGAAATTAACTTAATTACAAAATATGCTTGGTTCTGGGTACAAGAAACATCATTTTGGATTTTCATTTTGAACTCTTCTGAAGGTTCAGATACTTACAGCCTACAAAAGATTTAGCTTGGGTAAGTGGAGTAAAGCTAGCATTTGAAGTTTTCCTTAAAATATTCAAACCGAAAATGAGCCAAATCTTTTTCCAAATATCTGTCAGCAAAACTGGAGCAATCTGCTGCAAGCCACCAGCTGTGAAGTTTTGCCTGATTGTTTCATTGTATTCAGAATGTTTCATCTGAGAAATACCATCTACTTCTATCCCTACCTTTCCTTTGATCCATTTTCAAAGTTCAAAGTAAATTTATTATCAAAGTACATGTATGTCACTATATACAACCCTGAGATTCACTTTCATTAAAATCCCTCTCTTGTTTTCCTAACAGCACCATCCCTACCCATCCCCAAAATTCAGGAAAAAGTTAGGATTCATAAACTGGCTTAATGCTCCTGGAGTTGATTGAAACACCAACAGCTATCCATTTCAAATAGATGGTATTAGATATAAACAGAATAGGACAGTGTGTAAACAGGTCTTTTAACTCAAGCATCAGGCATCCATTTACATTAATAGCATTTTATTCTCTCCATATTCCCATCAACTAAATCTAGATTCCATCACCTACTGACAATACGGGCAATTTTACACTGGCCAATTAACCTGCTAAACCACATTGTTGGGATGTGGAAGCAAACCATGAGATCACAGGGAGAATGTTCATATTTCACACTGACAGAACCATCTGGTGAGGGCTGAACCTGGATACAGGAGCTGTGGCACAGCAACTCTATTTGCTGTGTCACTGTGCGGGCTCATTGCAAGTTAAGAAAGAGCAGAACTTGCTGAGGCAGATTTTATTTACTACCCCTCCCCCCACCCCCGAGTGAAATGGGCTTGTGAATAGTTTCCCACAATCCTTGGTATGACCATCTCTGAGGACCTGTCCTAGACTCAGCATGTAAGTGCAATATGAAGAAAGCGCAACAGTGCCTTTAGTTCCTTGCAAGTTCACAAATATTTGTCATGGCACCTAAAACTTTGACAAACTTCTATAGATGTGTAGTGGAGAGTATATTGACTGGTTGTATCATGGCCTGGTTCAGAAACAACAACGCCCTTGAACAGAAAATCCCAAAAAGTACTGAATACAGCCCAGTCCATCACGGGTAAAGGCCTCCCTACCATTGAGTACATCTACCTGGAGTGCTGTCACATAAAAGCAGCATCCATCATCAGAGACCCCCACCACCAAGGTCATGCTCTCTTCTTGCTGCTGTCAATAGGAAGAAGATACATGAGCCTCAGGACGCAGGTCACCAGATTCTGGAACAGTTATTATTCCTCAACCATCAGGCTCTTCAACCAGTCCAACAACTTTACTCAACTTCACATGCCCCATGACTGAACTGTTCCCACAACCTTTGGACTCATGTTCAAGGATTCTTCAATTCATGTTCTCAATAGTTATTGCTTATTTATTTATTTATTGTTATTTTTTTCTTTTATTTTTCATTTTATTCTGTCCATTTGGGTGTGATCTTTCATTGATTCTATCATGGTTCTTGAATTTGCTATGTATTGCCCGCAAGAACACAAATCTCAAGGTTGTAAATGTGACATCAGAGTCAGAATCAGGTTTATTATCGCCTGCATGTGTCATGAAATTTGTTAATTTAACGGTAGCAGTTCAATGCAATACATAATATAGAAGAAAATAAATCAATTAATCTATCAATTACAGTATACATATAATGAATAGATTAAAAATCGTGCAAAAACAGAAATAATATATATTAAAAGGTGAGGTAGTGTCCAAAGATTCGATGTCTATTTAAGAATCAGATGGCAGAGGGGAAGAAGCTGTTCCTGAATCGCTGAGTGTGTGCCTTCAGGCTTCTGTACCTCCTACCTGATAGTAGTAGTGAGAAAAGGGCATGCCTGCCCTGGATGCCAGGGGTCCTTAATAATGGATGCTGCCTTTCTGAGACACCGCTCCTTGAAGATGCCCTGGGTACTTTGTAGGCTAGTACCCAAGATGGAGCCGACTAAATTTACGACCCTCTGCAGCTTCTTTCAGTCCTGTGCAGTAGCCTCCCCCTCCCCCCCATCAGACAGTGGTGAAGCTTGTCAGAATACTCTCCAAGGTAGATCTATAGAGGTTTTTGAGTATTTTTGTTGACATACCAAGTCTCTTCAAACTCTTAATGAAGAATAGTCACTATCTTGCCTTCTTTATAGCTGCATACATGTACTTTTGATAATAAATTTAATTTAAAGTTTGAAGCTTTTGGCAAATGCTTTACTGTCCAGGGAGACGTGGTACGGGATATTTGTGCATCTTGTACCATGATCAGCTGGGCTGATCTTGATTGTCTAAGGGATTCCAAAAGGAATTCTACAATTTCAACGTCTGGTTTCTCCTGAAGATAGGAATTAGCTGATGTTTCACCTCTCCAAAGAGAACGCATTGTTATAAAAAAAGAAAAACAGGAGTGAGCCGACACGATTCGCAATCTTCTTAGTTTCTACATCGTTTTATAAGATACGTTGGATGGTTATATCTAGTTTTTTTTCCTTGATTGCCATTTTTTTGTTCATTGTAAAACATAGCAAAATATCCCGTTCTACTTTTTCTATCCATTTCATAAGAAAGGAATTCTACAGGGAGTTATTTTGAGCTGCATGCAAGAAGAAGCTATGGTTTAGTTCACCTCCATCAGCTAATATCTCATCTAGCATAGTTTTAAGGTGTTTGGAAGTAGGTACAGAGGAGATGTCAGGGGCAAGTTTTTTTATGCAAGGAGTGGTGAGTACGTGGAATGGGTTGGTGGCGGTAACTATAGGGTCTTTTCAGAGACTACTGGATGGATACATGGAGCTTAGAAAAATAGAGGGCTATGGGTAAGCCTAGGTAGTTCTAAGGTAAGGACATGTTCGGCACAACTTTGTGGGCCAAAGACCCTGTATGGTGCTGTATGTTTTCTATGTTTCTATGTTTCATCTGTCCATTTTCGTATGCCTCAGCTAAACTGTAAGCTATGTAATCTGACCAAACTTACTTAGCAGTTTCTGTCCTGCTGAAAGCACTTAACTGAAGTTACTGCAACAAATACAATTAAATGTAGGCAAATAAAAGTCTCATCGCCAAGGCATATTTGAGCAAATTAATGCAAAATGAGTCACCAGTAAGGATGAATACATCTGGAGAAATAACTGCCTTTAAAGGGGGATTGTTAAAAACAAAAGTTTCAGGGAGAATAAATAGAGCAGTTGTAACTGGAGGGAAAAGATCAGTTATAGAAGGTCTAGAAAAGTACAGGTGTTGTGAGAATGAGAGCCTTAACCCATTGGAAGTACTTCGGAGTTTGAACTGTTTGAGTCTGACAAAATAGGGAAACATAAAGTTTTGGATAATCTCGTGTTTGATAAAGGTCGGAAAACTGGCTGGGAGAGAGCTGTGAAAGCCTGGCCATTTTTTTTTAAGTGCGTTTGGAGGTGGTGATATTAGAGGCAGAAGTTAAATGTGTTTGTAATACAGAGCGTCACTGGGTTTTGCTAGGGATTCTGAGAATATTCTGAGAATGCATAAAGTAGATGGATAGAGATGAGCATCAGTGTGGTTGTGGAGGTTAACCTTGTGGATGCACTTGAGAAATATAAAGGGTGGTGGGAGGGTAACTTTTTTTTAATACTGGAGAAAGGTGGAAACCTAATGTGAAAGGTAGCCATGAGAATGGGTGAATATTCAATGACTTCTGCAGAGAAATGGGAGTTTTGAAATAGGACGCTACTCTATCCTAACAAAGCTGTCTTCAGTGGGATTTAAAAACAGGAATTTTACATTAGAGGGTCAGTACTTGAGGGAGAACCATTATCCACATAAGTGGAATCAGGATGAGGAAAAAGAACAAAGGGAGGACAGGATGGAATTTCATAGAGAGTAAATTCGGCAGAATTATATCAACGAAGCTTTGTAGATGAATAAGCTTGGTAACAAAATGGAATACAATGTGGTTCATGCAGACAACAGCAGCAGGGTGAATTTATGATTGGAGCCAACACAATAGTGAGACAAGCAAGGCAATGATGTTGAGAGGGCACCTTTGAATCTTATTAAGGGAGCTTAGAAAAAGATGGAAAGATTGTGAAGCAACATGAACCAGACAGACGCAAGAGAATAAATTACCAAGTAGTTTGGGAAGACGTTTCCTCCTACTCTTGGACGATAGGGGTCTCTTGGATGACTATAACACATGCATGAGAAGATTAACATACAGTTGAATTTTTAGGGTACCAGACAGAATTGTTATTCGTAATACCCATGGAATTTCTATATGCAACTTGCAAAATCATCTTTGTACTCAAGTCCCCTTAACTTACTGCTTGTTCATGACTCAAAAGTGACTTTTATTTTTAAAAAGATCATAAACTTTACAAATGAGCGGGCAGTTTCTGGATATGGGCTACTTTCCTCCAGGAATATTTTAAACAGTGTGACTATCTTATCAATCTTAAATGTGCAATTTGAAATTCTGAGAAACTAAACATATGCAACATAAACACCCAAGACGAGTAGCTGTAACAGAATACTGCACTGTGGGACTATGCCTGTAATTCAGAGTGATTTATTATCATAGAGACTGTTTGACAATATGAAAGTATTTATTTATGCATAGAACATACAACAGAGAACAGAACAGCACAGTACAGGCCTTTGGCCCACAGTGTTGTTCCAAACTTTTAACCTACTCCAAGATCAATCTAACCCTTCTCACCAACCTGGCCCTCCATTTTTCTTACATTTCTGTGCCTATCTATGAGTCTCTTAAATGTCCTTCTTATTATCTGCCTCTACCACCATTCTTGGCAGTGCAGTCTATGCACCCACCACTCGGTGTGGGGAAAAAAGCCTCTGACATCACCTCTATACTTTTCTCCAATCACCTTCTACTGTATTAGCCATTGCCGCCCTGGGGAAATAGTGCTAGCTTCCACTCTATCTATGCCTTTTATCATCTTATATACCTCTATCAAGTCACCTCTCAACCTCCTTCGCTCCAAAGCGAAAAGCCCTAGCTCGCTCAATGTCTTTCATGACGTGTCCTCTAATCCAGGAAGCATCCTGGTAAATCTCCTCAATCTCTGAATGTATAGGAATGTATAAAAATGTAAAAGCTACATCATCGAAGCCTCTCTCCCTATTGATTACCCCTATGTAATAACACCTCCCACCTCAAATCTTTACTCTACTTTTTAAGCATATCAGCTCCTGTTTTATTTTCCCAACTTCTGCATAAACTGTTCTTTCCCCATAATTTCAAGTTTGCTCCCTGATATTATAAGCTAGCTGAGTCACTTTCAAAACTACTTCCTTGTAGTCTTAACCCTCCTAATAATTTGCTGGCTTAGTTCTAGTAAGCATCAATTGCAAGGGGCTAGTAACAAATAAGAATTAAAGGTCATACTTGCCAAGTGTTTTCCCAAGTGGCTAGGTGTTGGCTGTAGATGTTGTTTGTATAATCAATGAATATAGGACACCAAGGGGCTTAGTTCTAGTAAGCATCAATTGCAAGGGGCTAGTAACAAATAAGAATTAAAGGTCATACTTGCCAAGTGTTTTCCCAAGTGGCTAGGTGTTGGCTGTAGATGTTGTTTGTATAATCAATGAATATAGGACACCAAGGGGCTTAGTTCTAGTAAGCATCAATTGCAAGGGGCCAAACACTAGGGAAATCAATGGGTGGAAGCTTGCAATAATTTTTCATAGTTTAATCCTTTTAGCACTAGAATCTTTCTGATGAACCTGTGTTACATTTGGTTCATGTAAAACTGAAATGCACTTTATCAGAGCACATCTCCAGTGAAATGTTTCCCTCCCTGATTACCAATGAAACACTCTTCCCTGCTGAACGATCAGAAGATGTGCAGTGACTTGAGTTTTTCCCCTTGTTTTTCATGAACTTCCCATAGGTAATGAGAAAATCACAGATTCCTCCAATGCTATTCAGTAGCCAACCCCTTCCATGACTTGCAACTTCTATGCAAGTTTCATCTGATATGTCAGCTTACCTCTGTTCTTCCCCTTCTCCCAAATTAACCCCACACACAGTGATGTGTGGATGGCCAGCAAGCAGGTAACAGGACTTGGTGTCCTATATTCATTGATTATACAAACAACATCTACAGCCAACACCTAGCCACTTGGGAAAACACTTGGCAAGTATGACCTTTAATTCTTATTTGTTATTATGTTAATTAAGTTGATAAACTGTTATTTTATTATTGTCTCATGTACCATATTAAGTGAAAAATTTGCCTTTTATACTGTTCATATGGATCAATTCATTATAACAGTTCATTGAAGTAGTACAGATAAAACAATAACAATATAGTTACAGAGAAAATGCAGTGCAGGTAAACAATGGGGTGCAGCATCATAATACCAGGCAAATTGTGAGGTCAAGAATGCATTCTTATCATACTAAGAAACTGTTCAATGTTCTTATAAAATCAGGATAGAAGCTGTCTTTGAACTTCATGGTACGTGCTTTCAGGCTTTGATATTTTCTGCCTGATGGGAAGGGGTAGAAGAGAGAATTTCCAGGGTGGGTGGGATCTTTAATGAGCAGACTGTTTTAGTGAGGCAGTGAGATGTGTACACAGGGACAATGGAGGAGAGGCTGGTTTCTGTGACGTACTGAGTCACGCCCACCGCTCTCTGCAGTTCCTTGCAGTCATGGTTAGTGTAGTAGCCATACCAAACCACTATGTATGAGGTCAGCAGGCTATCTATACTATAGGCATCCGTTAGTCTCATGAGACCATGGATTTGCACCTTGGAAGGTTTCCAGGGTGAAGGCCTGGGCAAGGTTGTATGGAAGACCAGCAGTTGCCCATGCTGCAAGTCTCCCCTCTCCACACCACCGATGTTGTCCAAGGGAAGGGCATTAGGACCCATACAGCTTGGCACCGGTGTTGTTGCAGAGCAATGTGTGGTAAAGTGCCTTGCTCAAGGACACACACACTGCCTCAGCCAAGGCTCGAACTATCTATACTGCATTGATAAAATTTGATGAGGGTTGAAAGGGACATGCCAAATTTCTTTTGTCTCCTGAGGAGATGGTGCTGGTAAGCTCTCTTGACTGTGGCATCTACAGTACGTGGTTGGAATAGGACAGGCTATCGATGATGTTCACTCAGGCAATATGATGCTGTGCACTGTCCCGCTTCCTGAAGTGTTTTGCTGACATTGAGGAAAAGGTTAATGTCATGATACCATATTGAGTAGAATCTTTCTCTTCTTCCTGTAATCTGACTCATAATAACTAGAGATATGGCCCACTATGGTATTATCAACTGCAAACGTGTAGAAGGAGTTGGAACAAATCCTGGTCATGCAGTTGTGAGTGTACAGGGAGTAGAGTAGGGGGCGAAGGACATGGCCTTGAGGGGCTCCAGAGCTGAGAATAATCATGGTGGTGGTGTTGCAGCCTATCCTAAATGATGGTGGCCTGTCAGGCAGGGTTGTGCATCCTGTTACGAAGGAAGGTGTTGAGCCTCCGGTCTAGGAATTTGGAGATGTTTGCTTGGAATTATAGCATTCAAGGCAGAGCTATAGTCAATCGTCTGTGTAGTTGCCTTTACTGTCCAGATACTCCAGAGAACAGTGTAGAGCTGGGGAGATGGTGTCTACCAATAAACTGTTTCAGCGGTAGCAAACTGCACTGAGTCACGGTTGGCTGAGGTTGATGTGTGCCTTTAAGGCACGTTACCTTGTTTTTCTTAGGCACCGAATGACAGTGCTCTACTTAAAGCGTGCGTGAAACTCAGTTTGAAACCGGGGGAGATTAAAAATGTCTGTAAATACTCCCTCCAGCTGATCCGTACAGGATCTAAGGACACTGCCAAGGAAATCGCTCAAGTCAGGTACTTTCTGCAGATGCACTATCTGGATAACTTGAATTATACCCACAATTGTGACTATGGGTTCAGGTGCATTAAAGGCTGTCAAAGTAGATGGAGACATTCCAACCCCTTTCTGTTTAAAACATGCTTGGAATGTATTAAGCTCATTGGGAAGGGATGCGATGTTCTCAGTGTTGCTGCCCAATGTTGTTTTGTATCTTGATATAGCATGCAAGTTCTGCCACAGTTGACATCTGTTCTGGGACTTGATTTTGGACTGGTACTGCCTCTTGACATCATTGATAGCTTGACAAAGGTTGTATCTTGATTTTGTCTAAAGGCTTGGGCAACCTCATTTGAATGGTGCAGTACTTGAGTAGAAAGTGGATTTCCTGGGCAGGAAACACAGGAGCCTAAAGACCCACACTACAAGGTGAACAATAGCTTATTCCCCACTGCCATTAAGCTCTTGAATCAAACTATAACACGCTAATTCTGTCTCAGGCTATAGAATATAGAGCAGTACAGCACAGTATTGTGGTGACCCATTTAAACTGATCCACAATCAATCTAGCCCTTCCCTCCTACAGTGTGTATCACTCTCCATATATTTCCCAACTTGCATTCATGTAATTATGTTTGGAGCGTACTGTGTTTTTCTGCAAAAAGCTAATTTTCACGGCATTTGTACCCTGGACTAGTATGTCCATGGCAATAAATTTGAACCTCCATGTTAGTTCTTTTAATTCCTGTTAAGTACTGGGAGGTCTATAGTATAATCTTTGTAAAGTGTTCACCCTTGTCTCACCCACATAAATTCGTTGGACAATCCTTGGGGTTTATAAAGTTGGAGCCTCCAAACTGATTGGCAGAGAAAGCTCTAACCAAACAAAAATTTCTATCCAGGGCCGGGATTCAACTTCACTCTGATTTCCCTGCTCCATTTAATAGGTGCTACTGTTAGCAGCAGCAATCCAGTAGCTCAGCTTGAGTGCTTTAAGTTACAGTGCCATTTAGACAGAATCAGGTTTAATATCACCAGCATATGTTGTGAAATTTGTGTTGTGTGGCAGCAGTACAGTACAATGCATAATCAAAAAAACTATAAACAGTGCTAAAAAAGCAGGAAAAAAAGTAGTGAGGTAGTGTACATGGGCTCATTGTCTGTTCGGAAATCTGATGGCGGAGGTGTAGAAGCAGTTCCTGAAAAGTTGAGTGTGTGTCTTCAGGGTCCTTAATGATTAATATCACCTTTTGAAATGTCTGAGCTCAGTGCTGGGGAGGCTGGTGCCCATGATGAAGCTGGCTGAGTTTGTAACTTTATGCAGCTTTTACTGATCCTGTGCAGTGGCTCCTCCATTCCAGGCAGCGATGCAACCAATTAGAATGCTCTCCACAGTAATTTGCTACAGTTAACAGTGACAGACAAAATCTCCTTAAACTTCTACAAAATGTAGCCCCTGTCATGCCAGCTTTATAATTGCATTCATGTTGGGCCCAGGATAGATCTTCCAACACCCAAGATCTTGAAACTGCTCACCCTTTCCACTGCTGATCCCTTGATGAGGACTGGTGTGTGTTCCTCAGCTTCCCCTTCCAGAAGTCTACAATCAATTCCTTGGTCTTGCTAACTTTGAGTGCAAAGTGGTTGTTGCGACACCACTCAACCAGCTGACATATTGCACTCCTGTATACTTGCACTGACTGCGGTGTCCTGATGCGGAAGTAAAGGATCCAGTTGCAGGGGAAGGTACAGAGGTCCAGGTTTTGGATTGTGTTGATTAGTAATGAGTGTATGATGGTGTTGAGCACTGAGCTGTAGTCAATAAACAGAAGTCTGACGTAGGTATTGCTATAGTGCAGGTGATCCAAGGCGGAATGGAAAGCCACTGAGATTGCATCTGGTGTAGGCCTATTATGGCAACAGGCAAGCTGCAGTGGGTCCAGTTCTTTGTTTTGGCAAGAGTTGATTCTGGCCATGACCAACCTATCAAAGCAAATCATCACAGTAGACGGGAGTGCAGCTGGGCAATAGTTACTGAGCCAACTCACCCCGCTCTTCTTGGGCACTGGTACGATCATCACCTCTCTGAAGCAGGTGAGAACCTTTGCCTGCGGCAGTACAAGATTGAAAACATCCTTGAACACTCACACCAGTTGGTTGGGACAGTGTGTGCCAGGAGGAAATTTCCAGAAGGAAAAGATCATCATGAACTTTCGCTTGTTCTCAAGTGAACAAGCTTAATTTCCATGAATGACCCATCAGTAGTAGAATCCTAGCTACCTCGTCCTCTAGTAAAGAAATGCTGAGACAAACATAATTTATTGAAGTAACATGATTTATTTTAGGTTGTCACTTTCATCTGCAATGAATAGTAATCGAGACCAATACTAATTAACTAGTCTTTGCCTGAAGAAAATGCCAATATTCAAGCTGTAAATATCCGAATGAGTCCTTTGAGCATTGCGTTCCACAATAGAATGTTGTTTGTTCACTTGCCGCAGTCTTCCCAATACAGAAGGCATTCAGATTGCTGAGGCTTTTTTTCTACCTATACTGCTATCCTCTCCCCAGCAACCTGTTTCTAATTACTTATTTTAAATCTGGAATTGAAAGGATCATTAACTACGTCCTATCTTCAACACAAGGTGAAATTAGTACATACCCTGCAAATACCGATATGGCTGAAGTAATCAAGCATTCTGATTCACGGTTGCTTTCATTGCCAGCAATGCGCATCTTTTCCCATGTTGTAACATGAACGTATGGAAGGACAAGACAATGACTGGGTACAAATGCAGACGCAAAATTCAAAAAGGCGACGAATGCAGGATTGAAGGTGCTGTATTTAAATACACGTAGTATTCGGAATAAGGTGGATGAACTTGTGGTGCAATTATGGATTGGTCGGTATGGCTTTGTGGGCATCACTGAGTCATGGCAGAAGGAGGGCCATAGTTGGGAGCTTACACTTTTTATCAAAAGGACAGACAGGAAGGCATAGGTGGTGGTGTGGCTGTGTTGGGAAGAGATGGAAGAGGTGACATAGGGTCAGAGAATGTTGAATCATTGTGAGTGGAGTTAAAAAACTGTAAGGATAAAAAAAGTTATGAGAATCATATATAAATCTCCAAATAGTAGCCAAAATGTGGGATTAAGATGGCAAAGGGAGCAGGAAAAGGCATATAATAAGGGTAAGGTCACAATAGTAGAAGGCAACTTCAATATGCAAGGGGTTTGGGAAAATAAGATTGGTGTTGGATCGCAAGAGAAGGAATTTGTTGAATGCCTATGAGATGGCTTTTTAGAGCAGCTTGTGCTTGAGTCTACTTGGGGAAAGGCCATCTTAGATTGGGTTTTGTGTAATAATTCAGATCTTATTAGGGAGCTTAATATAAAGGAACCCTTAAGAGACAGTGATCATAATGGTTGAATTATACTGCAGTTTGAGAGGGAGAAGCATAACTCACATGTATCAGTATCGCAATGGAATAAAGAGAATTACAGAGGCATGTGAGAAGAACTTGCCCAGGTGGATTGGAGGAGGATATTGGTGGGGATGACAGCAGAGCAGAATTTATTGAAGTAACATATTGACATATTGAAGTTTCTGGAA
The DNA here is from genome assembly GCF_030028105.1 of Mobula birostris. NCBI lineage: Eukaryota > Metazoa > Chordata > Chondrichthyes > Myliobatiformes > Myliobatidae > Mobula > Mobula birostris. The sequence goes on from NC_092381.1 coordinate 92,071,613, forward strand.
ATAGTTCACAAGGCACAGGAATGGATATGCACACAAGGGAAGAAGTTCTCAAATGGCAGGTGTAGGCAGTAAATGTGAGAACAGACTAGCCAATAATATAAAACAGGATAGCAAAAGTTTTTTTCAGTTATATAAAGAGTAAAAGGAAGGTGAGATTTTATATTGGCCCACTGGAAAATGATGCTGGTGAGGTATTAATGGAGGACAAAGAAATTGCAGATGAACTTAATGAGTACTTTGCATCGGTTTTCACTCTGGAAGAAGCTAGTAGTGTGCCAGAGGTCTGTGAGTGTCAGAGAACAGGAGTGAGTGCCATTGTTTTATAAAGGAAAATGTGCTTGGCAAACTCAAAGGTCTTAATGTGGATAAGTCACCTAAGGCAGATAGACTACATCCCAAAGTGCCGAGAGAGGTTGCTGAAGAGATAACAGATGCATTGGTCAAGATCTTTCAAGAATCACTTGATTCTGGCTTGGTCCTGGTGGACTGGAAGATTGCAAATGTCACTCCACTCTTTAAGAAGGGAGGAAGGCAAAAGAAAGGAAATTATAAGCCAGTTAGCCTAACCTCAGTGGTTGGGAAAGTGTTGCAGTCTATTATTAAGGATAGGTTTTGGGGTGCTTGGAGACGGATGATAAAATAAGTCAAAGTCTGCATGGTTCCTGTAAAGGGAAATCATGCCTGATGAATCTGTTAGAGTTCTTTGAGGAAGTAGCAAGCAGGGTGGACAAAGAAGAGGCAGTGGATGTATTTACTTGGATTTTCAGAAGGCGTTTGATAAGGTGCCAAACATGAGGTTGCTTAACAAGATATAATCTTATGGCGTTACAGGAAAGATACTGGCATGGATAGCAGAATGGCTGACAGGCAGGAGGCAGTGAGGGAGAATAAAGGGGGATTTTTCTTATTGGCTGCCGGTGAGTAGTAGTGTTCCTGAGGGGTCAGTATTAGGACCGCTACTTTTCAAATTGTTTGTCAATGAATTAGATAACAGAATTGATGGCTCTGTGGCAAAGTTTACAGATGATACAAAGATAGGTGGAGGGGTAGGTAGTGCTGAGGAAGCAATGCAATTGCAGAAGGACAAATTGGAAGAATGGGCAAAACAGTGGCAGAGGGAATACACTGTTGGGAAATGTATGAGAATGCATTTTGGTAAAAGGAATTAAAGTGCAGACTATTATCTAAATGGGGAGAAAATTCAAACATCAGAGGTGCAAAGGGACTTGGGAGTCCTTGTGCAAAACTCCCAGAAAGTTAATTTACAGGTTGAGCCTGTGGTAAAGAAGGCAAATGCAATGTTGGCATTTATTTCAAGGGGAATAGAATATAAAAGCAAGGAGATAATGCTGAGCCTTTTTAAGATCACTAGCCAAGCTGCCCTTGGAGTATTGACAACAATTTTGGGCTCCATATCTCATGTCTCAGATGTGTGTTATCTTTGAAGAAAGTCCAGAAAGGGTTCATGAGAATGATTGTGGGAATGAAGTGGTTAATAAATGAGCAGCGTTTGGCAGCTTTGGGCATGTACTCACTGGAATTTAGAAGAATGCGGGGAATCTCATTGAAACCTACTGAATATTGAAAGGACTGGATAAGGTGGATATGGAGACGATGTTTCCTATGGTGGGGCTATCCAGAACTAAAGGGCACAGCCTCAAAATTTCAGGGCAACCCTTTAGAACAGAGGTAAGGAGGAATTTTTTTCGCCAGAAAGTAGTGAATCTGTAATGCTGTGCCACAGATTGCAGTGGAGGCCAAGTCCGTGGATATATTTAAAGCGGAAGTTGATCATTTCCTGATCGGTTAGGTCATCAAAGGACAAGGTGAGAAGGCAGGTGTATAGGTTTGAGTGGGATCCGGGATCAGCCATGATGGAATGGCAAAGCAGACTCGATGGACTGAATGGCCTCATTCTGCTCCTATGACTTATGATCTACCTGACTAAAAATAGTGAGCATGGTGCCTTTAATGTGAGTAGAGGGTACAACAGGCTTTGGTGCAGCCCTGCACATATTTACTGTACATCTCAAAAGTCAGTGTCTAATCACCCCCTCTATGCTCCAAGGCAGGTCTGAAAGGAGGCATTAAGATCCATTTGAAACTAACTAGTGATAAGGCATGGCAATGGCAGCAAGGGACTGAATGCAATGACGTAGACCAGCTAGTTTTGAGTATTACAGTGGGGAAGACAATGACGAGAGATATCAGTGGTACTGAAGTATTTTCAGCCACATGTATGAGTATACCTGTAGTTGTGTTTTAGTGCCAGGTTTGAAATCAATAACTGTTATGTTTCTGAGATCCGGACTATTTAGAGAAGGTGCCTTGAAGCATGGGAAATGCACCACTAATCCCTCTGCAAAATTCTCCCAATCACCTGGAAGGATAAGCAAACCAACATCAGTGTGCTCTCTCCCAGGCCGATACCAAGGAACTAATTATACTCAATCAGATCCTTTGGGCAGGCTAAATTAGTCCCATTCCTGAAATCAGACTCCAGAAATTGACAATCTTTTATAAATCTTGCCGCCTAAGATATATTACTGGGTGTTTAGTGGAAGCAATTCGATGATATTCTTCAAAGAATTCTTGGGAAAAAAAGGGACACTACCATCCTATCTCAAATGTCACACAAAAGACTCCCTACCAATCTCAGACCATACTGATCCATGGCCTTGTGAGGCACAAGGTCTACTGGATGGTGGTGATGTTTGTAAACCATCAGGGCTGAATGCTTCCCCCCCCCCCCCCCCCCGAAGGCTATCTCAATCAATCCAAAGCATTTCTCAGCCTCAACTCTCTTCTCCAGCTCAGAATGCACTGAGGTTCCTTCCTCCTTAAGGCACCAAAACGAAGAAGTACTTACACTGATGATCAACATTTCCCCAGTTTTTAGAATGGAGTTTTGTATACCAAATAGCAAGGTTCTTTGGTTTGACCACATTAACTATAAATTCAGTCTCCAGTATTGTGCATTACCTGATTCACTGCAGTATAGCCCAAAATCAAATATTTACATCAACAATATTTTCAAATTATAATTTCCATAAGTCAGTCTTTCTGTGCAAAAACATATCCTACTGCGACATTCATTGATTAGAATCTTCAAATTGCCAGTGGTAGTGGGATTCTGGCCATGAATGAGAAGCACAGACATACTGTAATAAAACACTTAGTGGAGCAGTTACTGGTCCAGACAGCATGCAGCTGTCTGCACCCCTACCGTGCTTGCAAATAAAAAAGTCAGAGTATATAACATTACTTTAAATGTAACTTTACAGCTTCAGGCAACATCCTACTGGGCAATCTTTCCTACCTTAAAACCTTAGCTGAAATAAAAATAATGATTACAATCTTTGCAGCCAAGAGTCAGAAAGTGACATCATGTTTTAATGAATGAATTATTGGTCCTAACACTTAAATGCTTTCCCCTCATCAACAGCCTTAGCCAGAGAGAGGGCCATGGTTACACCACCAAGGATGGCCAGTTCTCTGGATTCTGATCACTACGTTTCCAAAGCATGTCATCAGCAAAGGTGTGAGCTGGCTCAGCTATGATTTTTTCTCAATCGGCGATCAATCCAGCTAATGTTGCACATCTCATTACCTTTGGTGAACCTTCTAATATTACTTTAGACCTACCAATGCCTTCCACAGGCATCAAGTTAGTAGCAGCTGTTGTCAGGCTTGTATTGCATGAGTATTGTATTATATATAGGTTTTTTTTTCTATTGAACACTCTACTTTTACTGAATTGAGAAGTGCAGACCACACTGTCTCCATGAGACTTCTATTAAGTTTCCCAAATATTTCGTAACAAAAATATATAGTATATAATTGTGGCTCAAATTTTGTTTAAAATGATTGTCTTGCAAAATGCCTTGTGCATTTTACTACACGAAGGATGCCACACTAACAATGATAATCAGGCTCTATACAGATGTTGACAATGTTTTTCAATATTCTGTAACCTACATTCACCCCATCTGGATTTGCAACTATAGGTAGTGGATCAGATCTAGAACAGAGAGTACCTTAATATGTGTGTTGGGCAGCTTTGGTTACTTGTGCATCGTGGGGATCAATGCAGGATATTGAGGTTGTTATGATCTATATAAATCTCCTAAATTGAAAATGCAGTGTTCGATGCAGCCAAGGATGCTGTTGATGCAAAGCAAAATGGAAAACTAAGATACAGGTAGTAATTTCAATAGGTTACTCCAAGAAGCAAGTACAGAAAGTAAGTAGTATTGGTAATTTACCAATATAAAGTTGAAAGCTCTGCTCTGTAAGATGAATTTAAGGTATTTTGTTTCATAAAAGTCAGAACGATACAATTAACAGCTCCAACAGTTTAATTGTAGAACTTGAAGGAAGAATGAACTGAAAAACAGAATGACTAATGAATGAATAATCATAATAGAACGCCCTGACATAAAACAGTACAGAAACAGGCCCTTCAGCCCACATTGTCTGTGCCAAAAATCTCTCTTCATTCTGAACACATCAATACTTCTCAAATTTAACTTCTCTAATCTCACCCTTCTGGAAGAGAGTGTTGATGGGCAGCAGTCTCCTCCATCATACTGGCAGTACGCTCTGTTGTTGATTTTGTCACACCAACCATCAGCTTGAAAAGGCTAAAAACAAGAATAGTACAAAATGGGTAGTTCAGTCTTTAAAAAGTGAGGACTGATAATTACTTCCCAAGAGGCAACTGGGAAGGACAATAAATACAAAAATAAAGCTTAGTTTAACAAAATTGTGAACTCAGTGTGCAATTTACCGACTGTGTCAGTGCTTCTAATCACATGTGGTGCTTCCGCCATTAGGAAATAATCAAAATTTACAATAAAAACTATTTGTGCTGGAATTGTGTAGGTGAGGCGAAGGCAGATGAAAACCAGATGTGTCATTGAATGTTTTAAGATTTCCCAACAAATCAAAAACGTGCTGAAAGCTGCTCAGAACTGCTTTTCATATAATATGAATGTGGAACAATCAGTTTTACAAGTCCATGCTTGAAAGTACACCGATATAATTTAGTCTACACAAACATCTGAATGCAGTGAAATAGTTCCGCTGTATTCCTTCTGAAAATACGTTTGTCATTTTTCCCCATTATTTGGTTCACTAGTGATAAACAAAGAGAGTAGATACATTAGATTGGCATCAAGCACTTTTAATGATAATAGTTTGTACTCTCAAAACAATAGATTGCATAACGCCCAATCAAATTATCTTATAATTATTCCCAACGAGAAGGTAGGGTAGCTAAGAAGGAATTTGTTAGCCATAGACTGTATTCAGTATCAAATTATATGACACATACAAATGAGGACAGATTACAGCCTTGCATGTCAAACTTTCAGTGCTCCAAGGTCAATCCACAGAAAACAGAACACGTTTTTGGAACGAGAAATGATCATTTGGCACAAAAATATTTGTTTTGGATTTCAAATTGAATCCAACCCACTTTTCATTGATAGTTATAATCAGCCTACCACCACACCTGTGAAAGCTCTCCGTCTTTCTGCAGCACTCAAATTTCCTACACATAATATTAAAGCAACATATGGAGCCATATCTCATAGCAACAATGGCAGTTTTCAGATGTTGCGATATAGTTCTTTCCCCCTTCAAGAACCCCCTCCTCCAAAAACAACAGATAGGGATCAGCCATCATTGAAGATAATCAGTTTCTCCACAGGATCTTTAAGGCCTAGTTGGCCTATGTTATGTCCAAGATGGACATTCTTCACCCATGGGCTTCTGTGTTCTTGCCTCAATTCCATTCCTCTTTCATACCTTTATTACTTCCAGATATTGACAATTCTCCACTCTCCTAAAATCCTCTGTAAAATTTAAGTTTACCTAAATATAACCAACCTCCCAGCCTAAATTTAAACATGCTAACATATTCACTGCATTGTCTTCATGGGCTCCTGGTGCCTCGATTTTAAAGTCCTCATCTATATTAAGTCATGCAGCAGACAAGCTTTTTGGCCCAACTGAGTCTATCTCAGTGTGGTATGCCAATTGTTCCGTATCGGACCGCAAAGCACTTCAGCATGTGGTGAAAACTGCCCAGCAGATTATTGGCACCCAATTGCCCACAATTGAGAACATCTACCATAAACACTGCCTGGGCAGGGTGAAAAGCATTATCAAGGATGCATCTCACCCTAACCATGCACTTTTTACTCTCCTCCCATCTGGTAGGCGCTACAGGAGCCTCTGCTCCCGCACCAGCAGGCACAGGAAGGGCTTCTTCTCTGAGGCTGTGACCCTGCTGAACCTCACATCACAGTGCTAAGCAGTATTGCACCCATGTTGTACTGTCTCAATACTTTTATATTTGTGTGCTGTAGCACTTACTTTTTATTCGCAGTTATTTTGTAAATAACACTATTCTTAGCATTTCTGGTCAGATGCTAACTGCATTTCATTGGCTTTGTATCTGTACTCGGCACAATGACAATAAGGTTGAATCTAATCTAATCTAGTCTAATCTAAATACTAATGTGCACAAATTCTAAATCAATCCCATTTTCATTCTCCCCACGTCCACAGCAACTCCCCCCGCCCAATTCCAGATTCTACTACTCATGTACACTCTAGGGACAATTTACAGCGGCAATTAACATACCAATCAGAACGCCCCTGACATGCAGGAAGAAACTAGGCTTCTGGAAGAATGACACATAGTCACAAAGATTGTGCAAAATTCTGACAGGACACACAGAGATGGGTATTGAACCCTGGGTTACTAGAGGCAGCAGCTCAAATACCTCTGTCATCCACATTAAAACCATCTGCTATCTCATCTGTCTGATTCTGTCATCCTTACAATTCTCTTAGCACATACCATTCTTTCACCTCCGGCTGATCATACCTCCTTTCTCTTCACCAGTGGTAATCATACCTCCAATTGTTAAGACTCAAATCACTCCCAAAGCAATATTGTCTCTCATCTCTCCAATCATCTTTTATCATTTCCACCAGCTCTCACCACCAGCCATATCATTTCCACCCATTTTTACCTTCCCCAGGGATCTCTCAACCATGACCCCCTGGTTTGCTCATCCTTCTCACTCACTCCCCCATGACCCCTGACACTTTCCCCATGCAACCACAGAAAGTTGCGCAGCACTTGTTCTTACACTTCTTCCCTCACCACCATCTAGGAACCGAACAGCTCTTCTAGGTGAGGCAATAATTCACATGCACCTCCCCCAATCTCATCTACTGCATTCAGTGTTCCATTGTGGCCTCTTCTACATCAGCAAGACCGAGTGTTGACTAGGCAACAATTTCAGAGGGCACCTATGCTCTGTATACAATGACCATCCAGAAATCCTATTTGCATGCCATCTCAAATACCCTCTGCGTTCCCACATTGACTTGTCCCTTATCACCTTACTCCAGTGCCAGATTAAGGCCTATCATGAGCTAAAGTAACAACACCTCATATTTTGCCTGGGCAGTCTACAACCCAAAGGAATGAACATTGAATTTACCAATTTCAGGCAATGCTTTATGTCCTGTGCTTCCCTTCCACACTCGCCTTTCTGATTCATTTGTAGTTCTCTCATTTCTGGCCTCTTCCTTATACTCCTTGTTCAGTCTCCACCACTCATTTTGTCCCCTCCCTCTCCACCAATGAACCACATATTTCACTTAGTGGATCTCCACCCCCTACCCCCCCCCCCACCAATCTGGCTGCATCTGCCCATCACCTCTGCTTTAATGGTTCCTATTTATTGCTTTCTTTACTTATAAAATTCCAGCATTGCATGGCTTTGTGTTCCCAGTTACCACTCTCAGCTGTCTGGAACATCACCTCCCCTTCCTCCCCCTGCCCTCTGTATCACTCATTGCTACTCATGTGTCCATTTAGATCAAGATTGAAATAGCAGCAGTCATGGTTATATTTCCTCTGAAATTCAATTCCTGTGTATCTGTGGATGCTTTAACTCCTCTCTCCCAGTACTTTGTGGTAATGGGTACTGTTACTGCTATGGGTTTGTGTCCCTCACAATACTGGCTCAGCAGCTCTTCCTAGTCAGCTCTCTGCAGCAATGTTTATCTGTATGGATTGTGGTTATGCTCCCTCTACTTCTCACAGTCTGAAAAATGCTTATTTCCCTGCTGAAAAGTTGTAAAAGAATGAAAAGAAAATGGACCTGACCCCAAGTCACAACTAATCATCTGCCACATGTTTCACTTGACAACAGAATGCACTCCTAAACATCCATTAATTGATTCGGCACAGCAGATTGCTGGCATATTCTGGAACTTACTTGGGTGTTATTTCAAAACACCTCAGCCCTTTCCCTGAGTGCTATCCACTTTACAAAATGTACAGAAGAGGAAACTTGTATTGATTACACAAAATCTTTCAGATCAGACTGGACTGTGTTCGATGGGGCAGAACTGCGCTCACTGCTGCTGTCAATTGACCTTTGGTAATGATATAGGTTAGACTTATGGAACAGTCATTAGAACCCTACGATCTTGAATGTGGCATTGATTTAAGTAAAATTAAAGAATTACTGTTTACAATACTTACTTGCAACTCAAGTCTTATTTAACAAATTTTCATTGAAGATAAGTACAACCAAATGAACACAATGAAACAATGCTGGAATTGAAACAAAATGATGGAAAAAAACCTCAGCAAATCAGGCACGTTTTGATTTTCTGAATGCTGAAATTGAACTCTAGTCTTGTATCTGGGTTTTATCCCTTGCTACTATCTTCAGTATCAGATGCTCAGATTATGACATTATACAGGAGAAAGATGAATACTGTACCTTCATATTCTGATGTTTTGAATCTGTTGTGCAAGAAAATGGTAAGATAAAAAGTACAAAATTTTCAGGGGAAGTACTGCCTCAAGTAATACTCTTCGTTGAGACTAATCACTAACAACCATTTGACAAGAACTATCCTCCCTGTGATGACTTGAAGATCTAAATGGGCACAATCCATATGTACAAAACTAAACTGACAAACATCTCAAAACCTTTAACACAGTACACTGCAGGATTTATAATTCCCACTTTCAATCTTGGTGTTATGTGGACATGGTGTTCATGCCATTATTAGTTATTCTGTAAATCGCATTTACCAAAAGAAATTCTGTTCCTTACTATTATTTTTTCTCTATCTGGCCACAATCAAAATCGAACACATGATTCAAAACCACAAAGTATCAATACTCACAATCCAAGTTAAATAGCCTGTTCACATCAGCACCATCCAAATCTCTCAGCATTTTAAAAAACCTGGATCAAGTTCAAATTCAATCTTTTCTCTAATGTAAACAAGTTCTCCCAGCCCTCTTTTTAAATATAAATAAGAGGCAATCCCTAAGTATTTAAATCATCTTTGTTGCTAACCTATGAACATTTGCCAGTGCATTAATATCCTTTTGATGTCATGGTACCCAAAACTGCAGATTAATTTGCCAAATGTTCCAACTCAGAGAGGTCTGGCTCACAAAACAAATTGTTTTGAGGTGCTCCAAATCTCAATTATACTCACTGATAAAATGACACATTGACTGGCTGGTTAATGAATACCAAGTGATTATTACCAAGGATTAGCCTTTTTGATGGATACCACTTTATTGTGTTCATATGTTTGAAATTCACCCCACCCCACTCCATTTGTTTCCCAATTTTGCTAAGTCATCTGTTCCTGTTAAATTAACCAAATTTTCATTAATACTCTGTCACTACTTTTGTAGCTTCAAATACTGAACTTTATTTTGTGCCATTTGAAATTCATAAGAATAATACCTAATAGTGTACCCTCATTGTTTGACCTAATTGCTTTGTAAGATGGTTTGAATAACTTATCAGGAATATGATTCACAGAACTAACCAGGAACTCTCCTCTTAAAGTGGATACTGCCAAGTTTCTCCATGATGTACTTGATTATTGTCCACTAAGGATTTGAGTCAATTGTGATATCTCTTCATTCCCTCACATTTCTGAATATCTGGAATGCATCTGATTTTAAAAAGCAAACAACCATAGAAGCTGAAAGTTAGAACTAGAAAAAGAAAATGCTGAAACTGCCCGGCATCTGCAGGAAGAGTACCACAGGTAATACTTCAGTACAACAGACTTCGTGGACATAGCTCAGCACATCACAGAAGCCAGCCTCCTCTCCATGAATTCTGTTTATACTTCTCACTGCCATAGTAAAGACCTCACCTGCTCTAGACATTCTCATCTCCCCTCTACCATGGGGCAGAAGGTACAAAAGCCTGAAAGCATGCACCACCAGATTTGAGCTCAAGGACAGTTTTAATCCCATTGTTATAAGACTACTAAACGGTTCCGCAGAACAATAAGATGGACTCCTGACCTCACAATCAACCTCATTATGATCTTGTACCTTATCTTCTACCTTGCACTGCACTTTCTCTGTAACTGTTGCATTTTATTATGCATTTTTTTTGCTTTACATGTACTACCTCAATGCACTGTGAAATGAATTGATCTGTATGAACAGTAAATATGACATGGTCTTCACAGTACTTCGGTACATGTGACAATAATAAAAACAATTCCAATTCCAAGTCAGCAATCAAACATTATTAAGTTACAGGGAGGAGCAGACGGATGTGGAGAACAGAAGGTATGCCTGCATTGAATGTGGACCGAGAGAGACTGAATGACACATGTGCTGTTGTTTACTGACAGAGGATGGTCAAGGATTGTTAATCACTCTTCGCCTCTCTGGGGGAGACGTAAATAGAGGGAGATGAATTAGGACAAAGAAAAAAAAATGTGTTCCCATTGTGGGTTACAAAACATTGCATCTGGTAGATATATGAATTTGGAATGCAGGAAATATCCAACAGATCAGGCAGAATTTGGAAGTGGGGGGAGAGGAAGGTAAGGGGAGGGGGGAATACGTAAAGGGAGAGAGAAAGGGAAAAGGATAATTTTAAGCATATGATATTTCATTAGAATTAGCCAGTTCTGAAACAAAATATAAAGGTTTGTTACTTGAGATTGTTGAATTTAATTATGAATCCCGAGGACTATAGTGTATTTTCTTCAATTCCCTTTGTCATTAAACAATCCCTTCTGTTTACATCTCCTCCGGTCAGATCAACTCTGATTAAGAAGCCTCCATCACCACTTGTGTCATTCAGTTTTTCTTACTATTCATTCTAATGCAATATTTCCCTTGTCCTGCTCAGCTTAGTATCTAACTTTTCCTGTTTCTAAATGGTCAATGAACTAAAACATCAACTCTGTTTCTCTTTGTACAGAAGCTGCCTGACTTGCTAATTATTTCTGACATTTTCTGTTAATATTTGCCGTCCTTTGGACCAGAGTAGCTGTCACTTCATTAAAGGACTTCAAAAATATTAAGTAGCTTTACTTCTCCACTTGAAGACTATGAAGTATATTCTAAATATTTCATATGTTGTGCAGATGTTTAAAGTTAGATTATCTTAATAAAAATGCTTCATGGCTAACACATGTGGCAATTACCTCAGCCAAATTGATATAATTTGGAGTCTTTTCAGACTTCATTAGTGAATGCTATTATAAAAAAATATTTTTGACACAGCTGTATTTCCTGTTCATACCTTACAAATCTGCACAACAAGTAACATAACATGAAGGAGGCAAGATATAAACTGGATGAATATAAGATGAACTAAAACCACATGGATAAAAGGGAGACAGAGCGAAGAACGTGAACAGCACACTGGAGGAAGGGGGAAAACAAACACTGATGAGAAATAGCAATGGAGAAGAATTGTTGCACTCAAGGATCTTGAAAGAGAAAAAATTACACCACACATTTTTGGAGAGGGACAGAATGCCAAGACACACAAATGCAACTTAAAGAGACATTGCTTTTAATTTCAAAGCAGCAGATATTTTAAAAAATAATGGGTCTAATGGATTTATCATATGAGAGTGCACAATAGTATTCAAAGAAGAAAGAGAAAACAATGTTAGGCTTCTGGCATTTCATTAGAAATGGCCAGTTCTGAAATAAAATTGGAATGGCTTCTCTCTATCTACTCTATATATTATCCATTAGCTTTTACACTTACATCAAATCTTACCATTTTTTTCAAGATGGCGCACCCTGTGGTCTCCACCGAGAACACGGCTTAGACTTAATTGTTTTTTTTCAGGTTCGTAGAGATGGTTTTGGGACAAAAAGGGGTTTAGGGACAGTGATATTGGAAAGCTGGAGATCAGATTAGGGTTTAGGGTCAGGGATGTGGGGAAGTTAGAGGTCAGGGCTGTGCTCCTTGCTCCACGTTCAAAGTCTAGTGACATGACAGGGTGACAAAGGACATCCACTGCCCAGGGCGCCACTCCACATCTGAGGTCCAGCAATGTGGATGGGTGATAAAGGACATCAGCAGTCCACACCTCCAGTCTGCACTCAAAAGCTCATGATGTGGTGTTCATGTGAGCAGGAGGCGCAACAGCCAGTCAGTCGGTGCACCCAGAATTCGAGTCTAGAATCCTAGGTCCTGCCATCGGCAATCTGGGGGTTGATACCAAAGATCAAAGTCCGATGTCCAAAGCCTGGAGGGCTGGCTGGCTGTGTGTGTGTGTGTGTGTGTGTGTGTGTGTGTGTGTGTGTGTGTGTGTGTGTGTGGAAAGGGGCTTGTTTTGCTGCTGTTGTTTTGTTGGTTGGTGCATCTGTTTCGTTCCGCTGAGCATTTTGGGCATACGACATTGGTGATGGATTGTGTGGCCACACTTGCAGATTGTCCTCAGCACCTCCCTAGGTGGAGTTGGTTGTTAACACAAATGAGACATTTCGTGGTATGTTTTGATCTACATGTGATAAATAAATCTGAATTAATTTTCCTTACTCCAAGAAAAGTTGCAACTTCTGCAGTCCCATCAAACCGGTATTGTTCATTCCTGGAAGTATTTTTGTAAATTTCCCTGCTGCCTTTCAGGACCTTCACATCTACCCTAAAGGGCATGATCAAACTGGGTGCAATACTTCAGTTGTGGTCAAACTAGGAATTCTATGAAGATTCAACTTAACCTCTACTTAGCATCATGATTTCTGAAGCCTGGGATCCCATATGCTTTATTAACCAGGTTCTGCCCTCCAACTTGCAAAGATTTATACATTGTGTTCTTTATGTCTACATTCCCCTTTGTTTATAACATCCCCACAACTCCTACTTCATTCTTTTTGCCAAAGTGTACCTCCTCACACTTCTCAGCACCATTAAACTGAAGTGATTACATTTCAAGCAACGTTCCTGTCCTGCACTATTCGCAAGATCTTACCCAGCAGTGCAACAAAATGTGGCTTACGTATTTCAGAAGCTTCCCCATATCCCAGACTTTTGATGTAAATCACTGATAAAAGCAGAGCCTGCATTTGTACTGGAGCTGTTGGTAAAATAAAGCCCCAAAAGATATGCTGCGATTAAGTATTGATTAGAATAAAGCTAATCTAAATGAACCTAAAATATAAGAAAGCTTTGGTATACTTACAGGAATTTTAGCTCATGAAAGTAAAGGGGCATAAATGCCAAATGTAAAATGTTAAAGCCCTGCAGGTTGAATACAGCTTCTGAAGTTCAGCTTTGTGAACCTCAAATGACCTGAATTTCCAAACATAAAGTTCCTTTAGAGGGAAGGCTGATACAGGGTTCTGAGTTGCATGATCAGCCATGATCATACTGAATGGTGGTGCAGGCTCGAAGGGCCGAATGGCCTACTCCTGCACCTATTTTCTATGTTTCTTAACAAATGATGAATTTCACCCCAAGTGTACCGTCAAACTTACTTGACACAATGTGTTATCAAGTGTCCATACTAACCAAAACCATTTAGTATAAGCATATTGGAGTTGAAACCATTCATTGAGGCTAAACAAAATAGGAAACTTCTTCACAAAAGATGGAATAAACTTCAAACCTCTCTCAACCTATCAAGGCACCTTTTATAGTTATTATGGTAGGGCTATAATTGAGTGCCAAATGACTAACTCGGAGGGTTGGACTAACAATTCATTGATGCCAGTTCTATCATTAACTTGAGATTAGGGCATCAGGCCAAATACAGGCAAGGAATCAACCCGATTATCATCTCTACCTTCTTCCCATAGGTAATGAATCTGTACCTTCACTTGGAAAAACTGAAAATAACAAGGGCACAAAATATACTCTGGTTGGTAGAGTTCGCTGTCCATCAGCACGAGTTGCTATGTAGCTCCACCACAGATTAAGCCACGTCAACCACCAACAAAGACAAGCATTTCAGACATATGGGGAATATCATCATCAACAGGTTTCCATCAGGGTGAACAAAGTCCTCTCTTGGAAATACTGGATATTACCAACCCTATGTCATTGCTGGATTTGAAGCCTGGAACTCTCTCCATAAAAGCACTGTTGAATGTGATCTTTAGGGTACTGAACATAAGAGCTTAAGAAATAGGAGCAACAGTAGGCCATCTAGCCCATTGAGTCTGCTCCGCCATTCTATTCATCATGGCTGGTCTGGCCATGGACTCATCTTCACCACCCTGCCTTTTTCTCATAACCTTTAATTCCCCAACCATGCAAAAATCTATCCAAGCTTGCCTTAAGTATATTTACTGAGGTAGCCTCCACCGCTTCATTAGGCTGAGAATTCCATAGATTCTCCACTCCCTGGGAAAAGCAGTTCCTCCTCATCTCAGTCCTAAATCTACTCCCCTGAATTTTGAGGCTAAGTCCCTTAGTTCTGGTCACACCTACCAGTGGAAACAACTTTCCTGCCTCTATCTTATCTATCCCTTTCATAAATTGATACATTTCTATAAGATCTCCTCTCATTCTTCTGAATTCCAGTGAGTACAGTCCCAGGCAACTCAATCTTTCTTCATTGTCTAACCCCTTCATCTCTGGAATCAACCTGATGAATCTCCTCTGCACTGCCTTCATAGCCAGTATATCCTTCTTCAAGTAAGGAGACCAGAACTGCACGCAGAACTCCAGGTATGACCTCACCAGTACCCTGTACAGTTGCAGCATAACCTCCCCACTCTTAAATTCAATCCCTCTAGCAATGAAGGCCAACATTCCATTTGCCTACTGCAGCTGTTAAAGAAAGGGACTCAGTATCCCAAGAGCAATTAGAGATGGGTGATAAATGCTGACATTGCCAATGATGCTCTGTCCAAACTAATGTATGAGTAAAAATTTTTCAACATTTTCTCTTTATTGCTAGCAAGTCAGTTGGTTAAGTATTACATCCTTTCTGCATGATGAGTCAACCTATTCTTCAAATAATAATGGATGTTACATAGTATTTACAATATTTAAGACATTGAAAATTATTAGGCACAAGAATTTGAAAAATGGTTTGTGAGTGCATAGTAGGGGTGATTGAAATATTAGCTCACTCTCTTTGTCCACAGGCTCAGGTACAAAGCAAGAGGCCTGTAATGGAGATATCAGTGTCACAGTGGAGAGATGGATAAAATAAAGCTCAACTGGTCTCACATAACTGTTGTATGAAAGGCAGTGTGCACTTTCATATAACAGGCATCAGGTTATATCACACAACTGATGCAATAAAGCAGTCAGAGGCCATTAAGAGTTGATGTTTACCTTATTTGAACAAAAGAGTGGGAAAAGTAAGATTCATATCTTTCAAAATTTACATTTGTCTTTCTTGGGAAGGAACCATGCAATGCCTGGTGTTAGGAATCCAACTAATTCTTCTGGATAGTAATTGTTGAGGGAGGAATATTGGCCAGTAAAGCAAGGTATCATTCACAAAATGTCAAAAAGATGGCATTGTTTGGAAAACAAGATCACACTAATGCAAATTTAAACTATTTTGCACCCACTTCTGGTGTCAGACAATGGAATACAGCCATGTCATAACCGAGAAATAACTTTCAAAAAGTCAGCTGAAAATGAATGCAGACATGCTTTACAATTATCTGTAGGCTGGAGCTTCCAATTCAGTGTTCAACCTTAGCCAGACATTACAATAGGGCCTTACACAGAAATAAAGACCACATTTTGATATCTGGGGATGTTTTGTTGCTCCATGGGGAGAGATTACACAACTATGCCTAAAACTTCATATAGAAAGAAAGATCTTATTGAAATATTTTTTCCCCACAGGAATTGAAAGAGTAATGGTGTAGTGATCCAGCTGGCAGAGCTGCAACCTCACTGTTCCAGTGACCCAGATTCAATCCTGACCTTAGGCACTGTCTGTATGGAGTTGGCATGCTTCCTGTGACTAAATGGGTTTACCATGGGTGTTCCAGTTTCCTCACACATTACAAAGATGTGGGGCTTGGCAGGTTAATTATTTACAACTAAATTTTCCCTGGTGTTTAGGAGTAGTAGAATCAGGACGGGTGAGGGAAGGGGTTTATGATATTTAAGAGGTATCTACACTAGTACTTGAATCACTCAGGCTTTGATAGGTATGGACCTAGTGCAGGTAAATGGGATCATTGTTAATAGCTATATGGTTGTGGTGGGATGAAGGGCCTGTTGCATGTTGTACAGTTGTATGTCTCCATTGGTGTGGACTTGATGGGAATGTGGAGAGAAAAACAAATAGGTTAGGGCTGTAAAAATGGGTGACTTGCGGACAGTGGACTGAAGAATCTGCTTCCATGCTGTATTTCCATATAGATGCAAGAATGATATTTCTCTCAGCCTAGGCATTCAGAACCGGAGCTCTCAAAATAAAAGGTTGGCTATTCAGGACAGAGAATGAGGAGAAATTTCTTATCCAGAAATTCTCCACCCTAGAGATTTATGGAGGCCAAATAGCTGAGCATAATCCTGACACATGTAAATAGATTTTTAGATACTAAGGAATTTAGAGGATTTGAGCATAATGCTGGAAAATAGTCCTGAGGTAGAAAGTCAAGGATGACCTAATTGAATAACAGAGCAGGCAGAAATAATTAGATGGTCTGACTTAATTATGACTTTTCATTTAAGGTTCCCTTAAATTCTCTGTGAGGTTAACATTGGAGCTGTGCAACATTATGCTTTGTGTGGATCCATCTATCTGTACCTTCAGACATCTCCCACACCATCACACGTCACTTGCTTCCCTTGACTACAGGAGGTCCCTGTCCTCAGAAAAAAAGTAATTCCGGTGAATAATGGCTTCCAGTAGATAGAAAGATGCTGGCATTGTGATGCACATATACCTTTAATAAGGACTTAGCCACCACGTGGTTAAGTGCAGGCAACTTTGAGGAAATGATCTAAAGTATTTCATTAATGTGTTCTGTTTCTGAACACTACTGTATTTAAATGATGACCATTTTATAACTCTTTATAAAGATATGTAACATTATTTTAATGCCAAAAAAATGGTGCAGATGAATTTTTAGTCCTGTTTTCCCCCCAAAGGGAGACATATATGAAACAGCAAGTTGCTTAAGTCCAGAACACATTTAAAACCTGCATTATTGAGAATACTAACCTAACACTACTACTACAAATGCTTGCTGCTTTCTCAGTGGTTTCTCTGTCAGCTTGAGCCAATGATTTCTAATTTCTAACTGAGGATTGTAAAACCTGTTTATACCTGGAACTTTAAATTAAAAAAATACACATAAGCATTAATTTAAACATTTGCAAAACTCCATGGCACCTTACAGTCAATGGCAACTTTATTAGGTACACCTGATGGTTAATGCAAATATCTGATTATCCGATCATGTGGCCGCTACTGAATGCATAAAAGGATATAGACATCATCAAGAGGCTCAGTTGTTCACACCCAACATCAGAATAGGGAAGAAATGCAATCTAAGAACTTTGACTGTGGAATGATTGTTGGTGCTAGATAGGGTGGTTTGAATATCACTGACACTCCTCGGGCTTTCACCCACAACAGTGTCTAGAGTTTACAGAGAATGGTGCAAAAAAACGAAAAAAACATCCAATGTGTGGCAGTTCTGTGGACCAAACTATCTTGTTAATGAGTGAGGTCAGAGGAAAATGGCCAGACTGATTCAAGCTGACAGGAAAGCAACAGTAGCACAAATAACCACGTGTTACAACAGTAGTGTGCAGAAGAATATCTCTGAATGTACAACATGACAAACCTTGAAGTGGTTGGGCTACAGTATGAGCCTTCAGAAATACACTCAGTGGCTATTTTATTAAGTACCTCCTGTACCTAATAAAGTGGCCACTGAATGGATATGTCTATTTAGCCACACAGCGACTAAAATACCACCATACTAGTAGGGAACTACCAGACTTACTTTAAATCCCTCCTGGTTCCCAAAGGCCTTTTGAACGGAAATCATCTATCATTGCCAAGACTAATCCACCTGCAACCCTGAACACTTAACTCTTACTTGCCCGTCTACAGCTCAGCAGTCAATTCATTTTTTTTAAAGAAAGGTATCCCTATTGTAGAGTGGCAGGATGGAGATAGGTCTCTACCAAAGGAGGTGTATAGTGCTCCTTCCCTTTGCAAGCCTGCAGGTCACCCTTGGGAAAGGTGTAACATCTGCTTAGCCATCTCGTTCAGGGTCACGTGAAGCCATGGAAACAGGTGGTGGTAGATGGTCGTATGAGCAGCTGGTACATATCTCAAGTCCTGGTTATGCGATCACTGGCGCCAGGCAGACAATCTCTGAAGAGTATTGATAATGGTTGGGGTCACCGATCTTGTAAAGACACTGCCCAGAAGAAGGCAATGGCAAACCACTTCTGTAGAAAAATTTGCCAAGAACAATCATGGTATTTAAAAGACCACGATGGTTTACATCGAACATCATGGCACATAATCAATGAAATGCAATACAAGTAAATGAGAAGCATTTTGTCAAGGTACAATTAGAAATGAATTCATATTCATTACAGTAGCAAACATTGACGATGGGATAAAGCAGTAACTCTCTACCAGCAACAAGTAGCCATAAGTGTGAATTATCATATACAGTTTTGTACAAAATGTACAGTACTTCAATCAGTGCCATTTGTTTTGTAGAAAGGAACTCACACAAAAAGTACACAGCTCACCTTTGCTACTTCCTTCTAAACACTTAGCTTTGCCACAAATACAAATTCTTTCTCTCTTTTCAGTTATTTTTTTTTTAATTCTGGTGTTTTAATCAGTTCCTGCTGCTGCAGTTACGATTTTTGCTCAAAGACTTTGGATTTAGATTCCTCTCCATATTTAAAAACGCATTGACACTGTTTTGCTGATCTGTTGAGGTGTGGTTGTAACATTACCGCACCAAATAAATATCTCCAGATACCGTGGATAACAGAATACTTTGTTGTAAACTTCAAAGACTTGGATTTGGTCCCAATGCCACAATTTTAATTTAAATCTTGTTCTGCTGATCAGTTCCAAAGGTTAACATTAAAAGAGAAACCTTTCATCCTCCTGGTGTTCCCCCTGCTCCATGTTTCTTGTACACTGAATCTCTTTAGCTGCAGAATAGACTTGCACTAGATTTTCTACTAAAACGTGGTTAGAATTTGTATCTGCATGTAGATACAATGTGCTAACAATGTTCCAATCTCTCTCTCTTTCTGTGTTACACATGGGGCAACATTGGCTGAACAAATTAGACTGTTCTATGCAGTAAGCTGCACATCACTAGCCACACAAGTTCATGGGTCACCAGTAACTGCTTTCACATCCTGCCTTTAAACACCATTAGGCATGCAAGAGAAGAATAATTGGAGAAAATCTAACATTAAGCCAAATAAATGGGAGGCATAGTGGTGATGTGTCTCCACCAAAGGAAGTGTAAGTCCCTCCGCTAGCTGACTGGTCACCCAAGGGCAAGGTGTAGCACCGACATCCCCTCCCGCCCCCCACCCGATCAGAGTCACATGAAGCATTGGGAGCAGGTGGTGGATGGTCATATGAACAGCTGGTGCATATCATAAGTCCTGGTTATGCGACCACTGATGCCACGTAATCTCTAAGAGTACTGATAATGGCTGGGGTCACCCATCTTATAAAGACACTGCCCAGAAGAAGGCAAAGGCAAACCAGCTCTGAAAAACATTTACCAAGAACAATCACGGTCATGAGACCATGATCACCTACTCATACGATACAGCACATGATGATGATGTTGAAAGAAATATTAAGAAGCATGAGAGGAAGTTGTTCAAAGCTGCAGATTGTGTATCTTATCAATAGATAAGTAAGAAGGAATTAAGGATGAGACTCTACAGCTGATAGAACACTGTCAACAGTGAGATCATGATAGAATTGGAAAAAAATCAAGACTGTGCTGTAGGTCACTGAGAGAAGCCACAGAAGGATTGAAACAAGAATGAAATTTTAAAAATCAAGGCATTTATTAGACAGTAAGCAAATGTGGATCAGCAGGAAAGAGACTACTGGTGAATAGTCCTTGGTGCCAGCTGGGATAATGAACATCCATTTTCTATTAGTTTGAATTTTCAGAGAATAGATGGTAAGTTGGCCAGGATAGCGTCGGAGCAGTTGAGACTGGTGACAATAGGCAATCTGGAGAGCTTCAGTAGAAGATGGACAGAGGAAGAGCCAGAGACAGGCAATGATTGAAACGTATAAGATCCTAAAGGGATTGGACAGGCTAGATGCAGGAAGATTGTTCCCGATGTTGGGGAAGTCCAGAACAAGGGGTCACAGTTCGAGAATAAAGGGGAAGCCTTTTAGGACCGAGATTAGGAAAAACTTCTTCACACAGAGAGTGGTGAATCGGTGGAATTCTCTGCCACAGGAAACAGTTGAGGCCAGTTCATTGGCTATATTTAAGAGGGAGTTAGATATGGCCCTTGTGGCTACGGGGGTCAGGGGGTATGGAGGGAAGGCTGGTGCAGGGTTCTGAGTTGGATGATCAGCCATGATCATAATAAATGGCGGTGCAGGCTCGAAGGGCCGAATGGCCTACTCCTGCACCTATTTTCTATGTTTCTATGAAAACAGATCATCTTGGTGGTGAAGTGGACATGGGGTTCAAAACTCTGTATCAATGCAGTGAAGGGAAAGATAACAAAAAAACTGGACAGCACAACAAACCTCGTGATGTTACACTGAAAGTGCATTCTGTACAGTCTGGAATCTCATGGTTGTAAACACTGGAAGAGACAATGTTGATCACTGCAAGGGCATGAATTAATCTGCACATCTCAGAAAGAAACTAGCAGTGGATGAAAAATGAGAGCAAACTAATATTTTACTTTCAGTATTTAGAATAATTATGAAAAAGGCTAGAGATCATTGATGGAAATCACTGAAGATTAGAATTAGTTACTCATTCACTAAGGTCACTTTTGTATTACCAATGTGGAACATAACACATGCCACTTGCCTCTCAATACTACTCTCCAGACTCCTATTTACAATAAATTGTAAGCCAGCATTTAAAAAAAAACGAAGTAAAACATTCTAATTCAACCAAAGTTATCTAGCACAACTTTTGAAAAATGAAAAGAGGTTTAAAACTGCAGGGTAAGAAACAGTATCTGAAAAGTCAGAAACATTTATTACACAAAGTTTGAAGTGTCCCCTCATTTCACAAGCTTGTAATATTTTAGCTGTACTTTCTACTTCCTCACTTGGGGAATGGTTAAGAAACTAAACCTCTGAAGATCTGCCAGTATTATTCAAGAACTCTGCGGGTATACTGATTTTATAGTTATCCTCAGAACTTGGGTGCTGTGGTAAGACCTCCATTAGTTGTCCAACCTCATTGTTCTTGCAAAGGGAACTGTTCTTATCTTGAAATCCATGATGTGGACCAACAAACAACAGTTAGGAATAATTTGCCCTAGTGGTTGGAAGATTGTCCATTGATGTTGTGACTCTGACTTAGTTGTTTTAAAGGTTCATAGCGATGATTTTGGGAACAATAGGGGTCAGGTTAGAGTTGAGGGACAGTGATGAAGGAGAGTTGGAGTTCGGGACAGTAAATGAAGAGTCAGGGAAGGAGCCGGTGTTCAGATGTTTGGAATCTATTGCGGAAGATCAGCGATGCTGGGGGTCGAGCCTCCAAGTGCTGAGGAAACCAGCAGTCCCTGGGTTGGCCATTCCCAGGACCCCAGGTACCAGAACGGAGGTCCGTATGAGTGAGAATCATAAGGACCTGTGACCCCTTCAGGTCATCGGGGTTGGAAGTCCATGCGAGTCTGAAAGTCGAGGCCCTGAAGGTCAAATCCATGATTAGCGAGTCCTGGGATTGAGGCCCTAAGGTCAAACCCATGACTGGAATATGTCGGCGTCAATAGTTGGAGGTAGGTGAAGTCTGGACAGCACAGCCAAGGGTCAAAGTACAGAGCCTGGTGAGTCCAGAGGTCAAAGCCTCTGGTTCCGCTTGTCTGGAGATTAGACACCCGACGTTTGTAAATCTGGGCCGGCGACTGGAAGCTGGAGGCCCAATATCTGAGAGTAGGACTGGAAAGCGGAAAGACTGTAGGAGGCACCTGCCTCATTCATGATGGACTGGTGTCATATACATCAGGGTCCCAACATCTTGCGCACCGCGGACCGGCTTAATATTGACAATATTCTTGCGGACCTCGCATGCATTCAAGTTAACAGTGGGTGTGACAGGGAATGAGGACTCATTCAGCTGACTCATATCGGTTCATATTGCCAAATCATATCGTTTCCTTGCGGCCCAGTAGCACATGCTCTCAGCCCAGTGGTTGGGGACCACTGATAAACATTACAGGGTAGGGACTAATGCGCACTGGAGTAAGACCCTGAAGGTGGTAAAGAAATGTGTGTCAGTGTGCTTTGATTGCAAGAGATTAGGGGTATGTAATCACTTGATGTAAGGAGATTACGAACAGGTGGAAACAGGAAAGAAGCACAATACATTAAGGCCATCAATTGATTGAGGAGGTAACTGGTAGGTATCGATTACCTACCAGTGACTTGCAGTTACAAGTCAGTCCATTGTAAGTCAAGACATGTGTTGGAAATACATCAACCTCTTTCAGTTTAGGCAGAGAAAAATAATGTTGGACATGCATACAGAAGGGAGACATTTACAAGTGAAGTGTTACAGGGAAAGTAAATTTTGTGTTTCTAGTAGAAACAAACAAATCCAGTGACCTGCTGTTAGGGCTATGAGACTGAAACAGTGCTCATGAGTATAGATTGGACCCTGGGTCCTGTAATTCAAACACCAACTCTTTCTAATTTTACTCCTCATGTATGTGAAGGATGTAAGAAATAAAGTCAAATCAATTCAGTTCATTTCCACAGAGGCCGCCTGACCTGCTGAATACTGAAAACATTTTCTAGCTGTACCATTGGCCACTGGATAAGACATTCATAAACACTGGCTAACCGGAGTTGCAGACTACAGGGCCAATTCAATAGAGAAAACATGATTCTGATGTCTATCATACTAGGACAAAGAGAGACATATAAACCCAAATGGGATACAGGTGAATGCGTGGCTGAGGATCTGGCGCTGGGGAGAGGGGTTCAGATTTCTGGATTATTGGGATCTCTTCAGCAGAAGGTATGACCTGTACAAAAGGGACAGGTTACACCTGAACCCAAGGGGTCCAATATCCTTGTGGGCAGGTTTGCTAGAGCTGTTCAAGAGGGTTTAAGTTAATTTGGCAGGGGGATGGGAACCGGAGTAATAATGCTGAGGATAGGGATGTTGGTTTACAAACAGAAGCAGTGTGTAGTGATACAAAGAGATTGGGCAAAATTGCAGTCAGCAGGATGAGTTGCAATGTAAAATACGGACAAAATTGAAAAGAGTAATGAATACAGGACTGTAGGTGGTATATTTGAATGAACACAGTACATGAAATAAGGTAGATGAACTTGCAGCACAGTTACAGATTGGCACATATGACGTTGTGGGCATCGCTGACTCGTGACTGAAAGAAGATTATAGCTAGGAGCTTAACGTTCAAGGATACATATTGTATCAAAAGGACAGGCAGATAGGTAGAGGGGGTGGTGTGGCTCTGCTGGTAAAAAGATGAAAGCAATTATTAGAAAGAGGTGACATAGTGTTGGAAGATGGTGAATCATTATTGATAAAGCTAAGGAACTGTAAAGGTAAAAAGACCCTGAGGGAAGTTATATACAGACCCCCAAACAGTAGTAAGCATGTGGTCTACAAATTACAACAGGAGATAGAAATTGTATGCCAAGGGCAATGTTACAGTAATCATGGGGTGTTTCAATATGTAGGTAGATGGGAAAAATCAGATTGGTGCTGGATCCCAAGAGGGGGAATATTTAGGATGCCTACAAGATGGCTTTTTAGAGCAGCTTCTGGTTGAGCCCACTATGGGATCAGCTATTCTGGACTGGGTGTTGTGCAATGAACAAGTATTGATTAGAGAGCTTAAGGTAAAATAACCTTCAGGGGAAAGAGATCATAATATGATCAGATTCACCCTGAAATTTGAGGAGAAGCTGAAGTCAGATGTATCAGCAATTACAGAGGCATGAGAGAGGAGTTGGCCAGAATTGATTGGAAAAAACACCGGCAGGGATGATGGCAGAGCAGGGATAGCTGGAATTTCTGGAAGTATTTCAGAAGGTGCCGGATATATACATCCGAAAGAGGAAAATTTAGACCAAAAATTACTGGAAGTCAGAGGATTGAGAGGCAACTAAAAAAAAGTCATTAAGAAGGAAAAATGGAATACGAAGGTAAGCTAGTCAATAATATTACAGAGTATACTAAAAGTTTCTTCAGATACGCAAAGTGTAAAAAAGAGGCGAGAGTGGATATCGGACCACTGGAAAACGATACTGGAGAGGTAGTAATGGGGGACAAGAAATGGCGGACAAACTAAATGTTGATCAGATGTGATCGAGGCAGAGGAATGGAAGGTAGGGGAGTAGCATTGCTTGTTAGGGAAAATATTACAGCAGTGCTCAGGCAGGACAGATTAGAGGGCTTGTCTACTGAGTCCTTATGGGTGGAGCTGAGAAACAGGAAAGATATGGTCACATTAGTGGGATTGTATTACAGACCACCAAATAGTCAACGAGACTTGGAAGAGCAAATCTGCAGAGAGATAGCAGGCAACTGCAGGAAACATAAAGTTGTGGTGGTAGGGGATTTTAATTTTCCATATATTCATTGGGACTCCCATACTGTTAGGGGTCTAGGTGGTTTAGAGTTTGTAAAATGTGTTCAGGAAAGTTTTCTAAATCAATATATAGAGGGACCAACTAGAGAGGATGCAATATTGGATCTCCTGTTAGGAAACGAGTTAGGACAAGTGACAGAAGTCTGTGTAGGGGAGCGCTTTGGTTCCAGTGATCATAACACCATTAGTTTCAATTTGATCATGGACAAGGATAGATCTGGTCCTAGGGTTGAGGTTCTGAACTGGAAGAAGGCCAAATTTGAAGAAATGAGAAAGGATCTAAAAAGCGTGGATTGGGACAGATTGTTCTCTGGTAAAGATGTGCTCGGTAGGTGGGAAGCCTTCAAAGGAGAAATTTTGAGAGTGCAGAGTTTGTATGTTCCTGTCAGGATTAAAGGCAAAGTGAATAGGAATAAGGAACCTTGGTTCTCAAGGGATATTGCAACTCTGATAAAGAAGAAGAGGGAGTTGTATGAAATGTATAGGAAACAGGGAGTAAATCAGGTGCTTGAGGAGTATAAGAAGTGCAAGAAAATACTTAAGAAAGTAATCAGGAGGGCTAAAAGAAGACATGAGGTTGCCTTGGCAGTCAAAGTGAAGGATAATCCAAAGAGCTTTTACAGGTATATTAAGAGCAAAAGGATTGTAAGGGATAAAATTGGTCCTCTTGAAGATCAGAGTGGTCGGCTATGTGCGGAGCCAAAGGAAATGGGGGAGATCTTAAATAGGTTTTTTGCGTCTGTATTTACTAAGGAAACTGGCATAAAGTCTATGGAATTAAGGGAATCAAGTAGTGAGATCATGGAAACTGTACAGATTGAAAGGGAGGAGGTGCTTGCTGTCTTGAGGAAAATTAAAGTGGATAAATCACCGGGACCTGACAGGGTGTTCCCTCGGACCTTGAAGGAGACTAGTGTTGAAATTGCGGGGGCCCTGGCAGAAATATTTAAAATGTCGCTGTCTACGGGTGAGGTGCCGGAGGATTGGAGAGTGGCTCATGTTGTTCCGTTGTTTAAAAAAGGATCGAAAAGTAATCCGAGAAATTATAGGCCGGTAAATTTAACGTCGGTAGTAGGTAAGTTATTGGAGGGAGTACTAAGAGACAGAATCTACAAGCATTTGGATAGACAGGGACTTATTAGGGAGAGTCAACATGGCTTTGTGCGTGGTAGGTCATATTTGACCAATCTATTGGAGTTTTTCAAGGAGGTTACCAGGAAAGTGGATGAAGGGAAGGCAGTGGATATTGTCTACATGGACTTCAGTAAGGCCTTTGACAAGGACCCACATGAGAGGTTAGTTCGGAAAATTCAGTCGCTAGGTATGCATGGAGAGGTGGTAAATTGGATTAGACATTGGCTCAATGGAAGAAGCCAAAGAGTGGTAGTAGAGAATTGCTTCTCTGAGTGGAGGCCTGTGACTAGTGGTGTGTCACAGGGATCAGTGCTGGGTCCATTGTTATTTGTCATCTATATCAATGATCTGGATGATAATGTGGTAAATTGGATCAGCAAATTTGCTGATGATACAAAGACTGGAGGTGTAGTAGACAGTGAGGAAGGTTTTCAGAGCCTGCAGAAAGACTTGGACCAGCTGGAAAAATGGGCTGAAAAATGACAGATGGAGTTTAATACAGACAAGTGTGAGGTATTGCACGTTGGAAGGACAAACCAAGGTAG
This sequence comes from Mobula birostris, assembly GCF_030028105.1. NCBI lineage: Eukaryota > Metazoa > Chordata > Chondrichthyes > Myliobatiformes > Myliobatidae > Mobula > Mobula birostris. The sequence continues at coordinate 92,098,404 of NC_092381.1, forward strand.
AACACACAGGGTTAATGATAAGGCACTGAGGAGTGCAGTAGAACAGAGGGATCTGGGAATACAGATACAAAATTCCTTAAAAGTGGCGTCACAGGTAGATCGGGTCGTAAAGAGAGCTTTTGGTACATTGGCCTTTATTAATCGAAGTATTGAGTATAAGAGCTGGAATGTTATGATGAGGTTGTATAAGGCATTGGTGAGGCCGAATCTGGAGTATTGTGTTCAGTTTTGGTCACCAAATTACAGGAAGGATATAAATAAGGTTGAAAGAGTGCAGAGGTTTACAAGAATGTTGCCAGGACTTGAGAAACTCAGTTACAGAGAAAGGTTGAATAAGTTAGGATTTTATTCCCTGGAGTGGAGAAGAATGAGGGGAGATTTGATAGAGGTATTTAAAATTATGATGGGTATAGATAGAGTGAATGCAAGCAGGCTTTTTCCACTGAGGCAAGGGGAGAAAAAAACCAGAGGACATGGGTTAAGGGTGAGGGGGGAAAAGTTTAAAGGGAACATTAGGGGGGGCTTCTTCACACAGAGAGTGGTGCGAGTATGGAATGAGCTGCCAGATGAGGTGGTAAATGCGGGTTCTTTTTTAACATTTAAGAATAAATTGGACAGATACATGGATGGGAGGCGTATGGAGGGATATGGTCCGTGTGCAGGTCAGTGGGACTAGGCAGAAAATGGTTCCAACACAGCCAAGAAGGACCAAAAGGCCTGTTTCTGTGCTGTAGTTTTCTATGGTTTCTATGAATAAGTATGTTGCAGCAGTCTTCACTGTGGAAGACACTAGCAGTATGCCAGAAGTTCGAAACTGTCAGGTGCAGAAGTTTGTGAAGTTGTCATTAACAGGGAAAAGATTTCTTGAGAAACTGAAAGAGCTGAAGGTGGACAAGTCACCTGGACCAAATGGTATATACCCCAAGGTTCTGAAAGAGGTGACTGAAGAGATTGTGGAGGCATCAGTTATGATCTTTCAAGAATCAATCAATTCTGACAGGGCTCTGGAGGAATGGAAAATAGTAAATGTCACTGTATTCTTCAAGAAGGAAGAGAGGCAGAAGAAAGAAAAATGTGGACTAGTTAGTCTGACCTCAATGGTTGGGAAGAAGTAGATTGTGAAGGATGTGGTTTCGGGGTGCTGGAGGCACTTGATAAAATCAGCCATAGTCAGCATGGTTTCCTCAACGAATCTGTTGGAATTCTTGGAAAATATAACAAGCAGGATAGACAAAGGAGAATTGGTATATGTTGTGTGCTTGGATTTTCAGAAGTCCTTTGACAAGGTGACACACATGAGCCATGGTATTACAGGAAAGATACTAGCATGGGTAAAGCATTGGCTGATTTGCAGAAGACAAAGAGTGGGAGTAAAGAGAGCCTTTTCTGGTTGAGAGGTGACATGATAGAGTTATATAAAGTTGCAAGAGGCACAGACAGGGCAAATAGCCAGAGTCTGTTCCCATGCTAAGGATGTCCAAAATGAGAGCGCTTAGGTTTAAGGTGAGGGGGTGAGTGGGTTTAAAGGAGATATGAGCAAATTTTTCGCACTCAGAGTGGTTGGTTGGTATCTGCAATGAGCATCCAGAGTTGGTGGAGGACGCAGGAACAGAAGGAATATTTAAGATATATCTGAGCAAAGTGTAGAGGGATATAGAATTATTGCAGACAAGTAGAATTAATATTGATAGGTCTGATAAATTGCTGAAGGGCTTGTTTCTCTGCTGTACAACCCTTTGACTCCATATTTAGATTGTTGGTTATTTGCAAAGTTTTTTTATCAAAAAGGAAGCAATGTGATATACAAGTGTAGTGAGAACACTACATCATGTCTTATAAATTTTGATACATTGCTGTACCAGTCACTGCTATTAATTGAGAGTTGATAGTCTTCAATACAGAAAGTTTTGTTGGCTGTGCTCTCTTCTTTCTTTTGGTCAGGGGCAAGACTAAAGTGGCTTCTGGCATTACACCAAGTGGGAATGGTCAGCTTGGTCAGCTCAGATATGTGCATGCAGGTGATTTCAGATGATGGATGGTTCGAGTGTGATTCATCCATTTGTTTGGATGGGCTAACAAGGTGAGCAAACTAATTGATCTTACATATTGGTAACCTCCAGGATATTGACGAAAGGGGATGTCACAACGTTAATGGCTCTAAATAGGTTAGAAGAGAGGTTCCCAAACCCTTTTTATGCCATGGCCATGTTTTCTGTTCCAAACTTGATCATTCTTTCTTTAGAAACCACCACACTGAGCATCAGACACATTCTCAGCAGCCCTTGCTTGCTTCACAGTGCTACACATTCTGTAGCTGCCTTTAAAACCAAAGACCCGTCTCAGTCTAGAATATTTCTTGTTTCAGAGGGAAAAGGGAGTGTTCCTCCTCAATCACTGGCATCACCCCAACAAATTGAAACCGGATATATTTTAAAGTATGCAACTTACTTGGTAGAACTTACTTGCAATATTCATCTCCTCCGCTGCCTTTAAGGAGTTTGTAGGTTCTCCCTGTGTCTACATGGGTTTCCTCTGGGTACTCTGATTTTTCTCAGATTCCATTGATTAATTCCATTAGCAGGCTGTGGGCATGCTATGTTGGTGCCAGAAACATGGCAACACTTGCACGCTGACCCAGAACGTCTTTGGACATGTTAGTTGTTGACACAAATGTCACATTTCACTGTGTATATTGATGTATATGTATTAAATAATGCTAATACTTAATCCTTAATATTCACTGTGATCATTGTACAGACTTATATTAATACCTAATATACTCTGCTCTCACTTGAATCACACGGCAGGAGGAGGCCGGTTGGCCTGTTGGCCCGTCATGTATGTGTTAGCTAGACGTGGAGCGAGTTGATTATTTCCACTTCCTCATCTCTTGGTCCATAGCCCTGCAGTTCATTATCCTTCAAGAACCCTTATGCTACTTGTTAAAACATCATAAGAGTAAGGTTTATTGCCTTTCTGGATCCTTATAGATACTTATAATCCTTTTCATGAACATTTTCCAACTCACCTCATTCAAGAGATAATGTAAGTCTAAGTTCCATGCTTATTGATGTCCTTGCCAGGGGAAATGGGGTTTAACCTGTATATTATGAATAAATTTGTTTAATTTTATACCTCACAATTAAATCTCCCTAAGTTTTCTTTGTTCTAAAGAATGCAGGCAAGGGTAGTCGATCTTCCTTCATAATGAAAGCTTGTCAACAAGGTGGGCATAAAGTTGGTAGATTAGTCAGCCACTGCAAATTGTCCAAATGAATGGTTGAATCTGGGGGAGATTAATGGGAATGTGGAAAGAATAAATGAAAAGGATTGGTGTAGGATGGTATAAAATGAACGTTTGATGGTTGGTGCAGACCATGTTGAAGGGCCTATTTTCACGTTGTATTAACCAATGTCTCCTTGTGGCTGAAAGACTTCATTGCATCCACTATAGCTGTCACGTATTCCCTGGAAAGCAAAATGTATCTAGAAACTGCGCACAATATATCGAGGTGTGACTTAATTGATACTTTATACAGTTCCAGCATGATCAGCCTGAATATTCTGTACTTCACATAGTAAAAGCAAGTATACCCTCTGCCTTCTAATCTACATGCCCTTCTATGTTCTGGTTGTGTAGAGTTATTTTCCCCTACTACAATTGTAAGTATCCTATCATTTATCTTTTGTTTCCTTGTATCATCTTCTCCAGGTTTAATTCCGTTGGCCTTTTGCATCAGTTGAATTGTTGAGTACTGGAAACTTAATCCTACAGTACACCCCTGTGAAGTTATCTTACTTTTCTCCACAGATGCTGCATGATCTGTTGGGCATTTCAACACTATCTGATTTTCTGTTCCTCTCTCTTCCTTCAATGATCCCCTCCCTAAGAGAGATCAGCTGTGATCAACAAGCCTTCACTACCCACTCTCAGTGGATACCTCCACTGCCTATGAAATACAGTCACCTTAAGGATCTACCCTGTCACAAACATTCCCGCTGTTCTCTTTATCCCTCCCCCTTCTCTGCAGCATCTAAATTTTCCTCATCCTTTTACCCAGGTGATAATTCTACTTTTCGCTCTACAGCTACTTTTGACCTGCTGAGGAGCTCCAATATCATCTGTTTTTTTTTCAGATTTCTATCATCTGCAGATTTTTATTTCTTGCCTACAAATGTATATAATGCAATATCTCTTGGGCTATTTTTCCTTCATTTCTCCCATTAATTTGATTGCTTAAAAAAAAGTTCATTTTGTGTTGTAAACCTTTCAGCAAACCTCATGATATTGTTTAACCACTAAGCTCAGAGTGGCTTGGCTTGTGGGACCATGGATAGCAATAAAATCCAGCATATTGAATCAAGTTACTCTAAGTGCAACTTTAGTCAAGAATGCAATACCACAAGAAAATCTGCTGGTGGTGCTCATGAGCTATCAGAATTTTGTTGTCACCTTAGCACTGCCTTCAGACAGGCCAAGCAGCGAAGGACACCATTGAGCACAAAGGTCAAAGATGGCTCCTGTTCTATAATCCCTATTACCATTGTTCCCTTCTACCTCCTTCACATACCCACATATCATTTCTTCTTTGACTTTAAAATACATTTGGACAGGTTCATGGATTGGAAAGCTTGGAGGGATATTGGCCAACTTCAGCCAAATGGAACTAGCTCAGGATGGCATGTTGTATGACTCTATGTACTTCTCTAGCACTGAAGTATTGTTCTTTAAAAACCAGCCACATATTTTTGAACAGGCTATTTCAGTGGGGTAAGATGTTGGTACCTTCCCAACAGTGATGTGGAAAATTGCCCAGGTACTTTCTGTACAAAACCAGCAGGGCAAATGCAATCTGGCTAATTGTTTCCCAATCAACAGTAAAGTGATGGAAGGTGTTTTTTTTTATAAAACTACAAAAAGTTTATCTACACAAAAAATACAGCAAGTACAAACATTAAGTATTTACAAGACAGTGAATACATTCAAATTAAAATATGATTACTACTGTCTATAAAACAGTCAGTTCCCTGGGGGACCCAGCACACAACGTGATGGAAGGTGTTGTCAATGGTGCCATCAAATAGGTTACAACTCCCTCGTTACTTGTTTGGCTTTTGCCAGCCACACTAGGCTCCAGACTTCATCATAGACTTGTCCAAAACTAGACTAAGAAGCTGAAAGTCTGGACTGAAGGTAGAAGTGAATGTCCCTGATACCAAAACAGCAGCTGACTTAGTATGGCATCAAAGAATTCTGGTCAAACTGAAGACAATGGGCAGCAAGGAAAATGTGCTCTGGAATCACAAAGCAATAGCGTAAAGCTAGGTGGTTATGATATACTCTGGCAGAATCTCCCAAAATCTGCGACCTCAACCACCATGAAGGTCAAGGGTAGCAAGTATTACCTCTGTACATATACGCCCTAGGAATTTAGCTGATGTAATCAAGGATATCCCCCAACCTTGTCATTTTATCTTCTCCCCTCTTTTGTGGGGCAGAATATACAAACCACCAGATTTGAGGACAGCATCTATCTCACTGTTATCACACTGTTGAAAAGACCTATCATGTCATAAAAATGAACTCGTAATCTCCCAATCTACTTTGGCATGGTCCTTGCACTTTTACTTGTCTACCTGTGCTTTCTCTGTACATACAGCACCTTATTCAGAATTTCGTTTTCCTTTTACAACCTCAGTGTAATTATATTCAGCACAATCTGTCAGGTTAGAAAAAAGGCAAAGCGGTTTGACTGTATCTCAGTACCTGTGACAACATATAGCAACATCAATCAGTGATTCCAAGGTCCTCCATTTCCTTGTCATCTCCACTGTTAGAAAAACACCACATAGATGTTTTGGGTACATTGAGGTATGGTCTTTTGAGTGTCATTACTATCACAAAGGTTCTCACCTGGGGATCACTGTAGACTCATGACTGCTACAGCTACAGCAGTAGAACAGAGCCTGGGACTCCTGACTCCCTAAGGGTTTTCTTGTTGCAATAAAACACAAGTCAGGAATATGTCTTCATGAATGACAGCAACTTCATCCATACTCAAAAGTTCCAACATCATCCAGGATTAAGAAGTCCCTCTAAATAACACTCCCATCACATGCTATCTACAAAGCACACTGCAGCAACTTGCCATAGCTTCTTTGGGAGCACAAACCAATCCCACCAACTACTGTCACCTCTTGTTTTTCAAACTGAGGAGCAGCTGAACACTGCAGTTCCCATCAAACCATTGGCCACTGTTCCATGTACTCCAGCCCAGTGATGAGTCCAAAAACCATGTGAACTCCTGGGTTTCAGAAAGACCTCTGGTTACCCTACTCAATTTCCCACTGGTTACCAGAAGAACTATTGTCTGGAAATTTTGTGATCAGTAGCCTACAACAAGCAAAATCTTGTTTCTTCATCCACCATTGGAGGCTTCACTCACATGCATTTAAAAGTTCCTGTAGTTTATTTGATCACTTGGAGTACTGTGCTCAGTTCTGGTCACCTCACTACGGGAAGGATGTGGAAGCCAAAGAAAGGGTGCAGAGGAGATTTACAAGGATGTTGCCCGGATTGGGGAGCATGCCTTATGAAAACAGGTTATGTGAAGTCGGCCTTTTCTCCTTTGAGCGACGGAGGATGAGAGGTGACTTGATAGAGATATATAAGATGATGAGAGGCATTGATCGTGTGGATAGTCAGAGACTTTTTCCCAGGGCTGAAATGGTTGTCACAAGAGAACCCAGGTTTAGGGTGCTGGGGAGTAGATACAGAGGAGAAGTCAGGGGTAAGTTTTTTACTCAGAGAGTGGTGAGTGCATGGAATGGGCTGCTGGCAACGGTGATGGAGGCGGATACGATAGGGTCTTTTAAGAAACTTTTGGATAGGTACATGGAGCTTAGAAAAATAGAGGGCTATGGGTAAGCCTAGTAATTTCTAAGCTGGGACATGTTCGGCACAACTTTGTGGGCCGAAGGGCCTGTATTGTACTGTAGGTTTTCTATGTTTCTATGTTTGTTTCACTTCATTGATAGCTTTCAAAAGAATAACTCAGCTGGTTTGAAATGGAAGTTAGCAGTGCTTGATTTCTGTATAGGCAGATGTATCAAAAATAAAAACTGAAAATGGATGGAACAGATCATTTTTTGAGTGGTGAAAGCTGTCTCCCTCTACTTGCCACTTACTCAAAGAAACCTGAGTCATTGAATTATGCAGCCTTTGCAGATAAACTGCTGAACTGAGGCTCCACTTCAGCAATCCCATCACCCTACGTGAAGAATGATAGAGGAATTATCCCAAGTGCCCAGACCAATAGTCAAACTTCAGGCATTCCAAATAAAGATACCCAAGTGCTGGCCATATTATCTGCTCAATTTTCTGTTGTTATTTGTGTAATCTTGCTACATAATAATTAGCTGCCACTTCAGAGGCACCTCCTTGGCTATAACTTGCTTTGGGGCACTCTGAAATTGTACAAGATACCAAATAAATGCAAGTTTTTCCTTTACTCCTCTGAGCAAGAAGAAATGCATTCATTTATGTCTCATTATAATACCCATGTATTCAAGGACTCGGCAGCTAACCTCGATGAGTATCCCTCAGCTGTCACGGACTTTATTTGGAAATGCACGGAGGACTGTGTGTCTCGCAAGATGATCCGGGTATTCCCTAACCGGAAACCTTGGATGAATTATGAGGTCAAGTCCCTTTTAAAGGCTAGAGCTGCAGCTTTTAGGTCCCGGGATACGAGTCGCTACACGGAATCCAGGCGTGAACTCCGGAAAGCCATTAAGGGCGCCAAGAGGCATTACCGAGCCAAGCTGGAAGAACAGGCTAACCAGAGGGATGCCAGTAGACTATGGCAGGGTCTAAATGAGATCACTGGGCACAAAGAAAAGGCTGGGAATATCAATAACTGTGGCACTTCTCTTCCTGACGAACTTAACGTATTCTACGCAAGATTCGAACAGAAGAGGAGCATCCCACTCCCACCAGATGAACCGGACCTGGTGGCATCGAGATTCATTGTCACAGAGGAGGACATTAGAAGGGCCTTCCTGAAGATAAATCCAAGGAAAGCGACAGACCCAGATGGCATCCCAGGAAGGGTTCTCCGGGCCTGTGCAAACGAGCTAGCTGGAGTGTTTGCTGACATCTTCAACTGCTCCTTGCTTCAGTCTAAGATCCCCTCATGTTTTAAGAAGGCAATGATAATCCCAGTGCCGAAGAAGAGCAAGATGGCATGCCTGAATGACTATCAACCTGTCGCTCTGACATCAATTGCTATAAAGTGCTTCGAGAGATTGGTTATAGCACACATCAACCACAAACCTCGACGCTTTGCAATTCGCCTACTGGAGCAACAGGTCAACAGCAGATGCCATCTCTCTGGCCCTACATTCCTCCTTAGAACACCTGGAGAATAAAGACACATATGTAAGGCTCCTTTTCATTGACTACAGCTCTGCCTTTAATACCATCATTCCAAATAAACTGATTCCTAAGCTCTGGAACCTGGGCCTTAACACTCAGATCTGCAGCTGGATCTTCAACTTCCTCACAGACGGGACCCAGGCTGTAAAAATAGGGGACAAGCTCTCCTCTATAATCACTCTGAGCACCCGTGCCCCACAAGGCTGTGTACTCAGCCCCCTGCTGTACTCACTGTACACCCATGATTGTGTAGCCAAGTTTCCATCAAACTCAATATGTAAGCTTTCTGATGACACAACAATTGTAGGCCGTATCTCGGGTAATGATGAGTTTGAGTACAGAGAGGAAGTTAAGAACCTGGTGGTATGGTGCGAAGACAATAACCTATCCCTCAATGTCAACAAGACGAAGAAATTGGTTGTTGACTTCAGAAGGAGTAGCGGACCGCAAACCAATTTACATCGGTGGTGCACAAGTGGAACAGGTCAAAAGCTTCAAGTTCCTTGGGGTCAATATCACAAATGATCTGACTTGGTCCAACCAAGCAGAGTTCACTGCCAAGAAGGCCCACCAGTGCCTTTACCTCCTGAGAAAACTAAAGAAATTTGGCCTGTCCCCTAAAATCCTCACTAATTTTTATAGATGCACCGTAGAAAGCATTCTTCTAGGGTGCATCACGACCTGGTATGGAAGTTGTCCTGTCCAAGACCGAAAGAAGCTGCAGAAGATCGTGAACACGGCGCAGCACATCACACAAACCAATCTTCCGTCCTTGGACTCACTTTACACCGCACGCTGTCGGAGCAGTGCTGCCAGGATAATCAAGGACACGTCCCACCCAGCCAACACACTTTTCGTCCCTCTTCCCTCCGGGAGAAGGCTCAGGAGCTTGAAGACTTGAACGGCCAGATTTGGGAACAGCTTCTTTCCAACTGTGATAAGACTGCTGAACGGATCCTGACTCGGATCTGGGCCGTAACCTCCAAATATCCGGACCGGCCTCTCGGTTTTTTTGCACCACCTTACTTTCTATTTTTCAATTTTCTATTTCCGATTTATGATTTAAATTTTTAATATTTACTAATTTTTACTATTTTTAATATTTAATATTTGTAATCTAGGGAGTGGGAAGCGCAGAATCAAATATCGCTGTGATGATTGAACGTTCTAGTACCAATTGTTTGGTGACAATAAAGTATAAAGTTATATTGCTCTGCATATTCACCAATAATAATGAATATAACATCTGTTTTTTGCTGCATAAACCAGCACAAAGCTATCCTAATTAGAAATGGAGTCTCTCAAATTTATGGCAACACTTCTCTTGATCAAATTCTCTTTTTCTGGTTTTATAATATTCCATTACGTAAGTTGGTATGATATTTGTTTAATGATCACTCTTGGGATATTTTATAAAGTGTGTTAAGCAAAACACAGAAGAAGACAAGAAAACAACCTCATCCTGGATGAGCGTGTGAAATCATAGGCTACAAGACTGTGGATTAAATTGGAAAGTGAAAGCAACTGAAATAACTCCATTTTTAGCTGGCAAAGGTACGATGGACCAAAAGGCTTCTTCTGCTATAGATCTCAAGTAACGACTTGATACTGCTCCAAGAAGAGCGAGACCTGAGTAGATTGAGGACGGTTCGTCAAGCACATTTGCTCTGTCTGCCACAAAAGGCAGGGTCTTCTGGAGGCTACCGATTTCAATTTGATTTCCCATTCCCATTCTGAAATGTCCATCCACCTTCACCTGTCTACTGCTGCGATGAGGCCATACTCAGGTTGGATGAGTAACGCCTCATATTCTGTCAGGGTAGCCTCCAACTTGATAGCATGAACATGGATTTCACAAACTTCTGGTAATCTGTCTGCCTTCTCTCTTTTTCTCTGCTTCTCTTACTCCTTCCCTTTCTTCCATAGTCCACTGTACTCTCCTGTTAGATTCCTTCTTCGTCAACTCTTTGTCTCTTTTACCTATCCCTTTGCAGCTTCTTACTTTATTCCTACTCTCCCCACCACCCACTTTCCCCATCACCTGATCTTACCCATCACCTGCCAGCTTGTACTCATTCCCCTCTCTCTACCTTCTTATTTTTTCCACTTCCTTTCCAGTCATGATGAAGGGTCTCAGCCCAAAACACCATCTGTTTAATCCCCTGCATGGATACTGCCTGGCTTGCTGGGTTCCACCAGCATGTTATGTGTGTTGCTCAAGATCTCCAGCATCTGCAGACTCTCCTGTGTGTATGACGCCAAATCTATTCTGTTTAGTGTAGGAGAGGTGAAGCTCCCTTTGTCCAAGCCATCATGTCCAAATCACATCCACTAAAAGTAAAAAGAAGTTTTATTGCTGGAACCAGGAATCTGAACTATGGCGGCACTTTGTTCTATGTGAATCTGATTACTGTCTTTGTGAAGATTTCCTGGAAAATTCAAGAATCTAGCAGAAGAAAAAATTAAAAAGCAAGAGAACATAAGCAATAATATCTCAACGCATCCTGTGCCAAGTGCTGAAAAGCAGCATTCTTCAGCTGCAGAACAGCAGATGTGACATTGTTACTAAATGGAGCAGAATGACCCTTGCAATATGAAAAATAGTCCTCATGATTTATTCAAACATGCTGTTAAATATTGGGCTCCACTTTAAAGCACATTTTGACACACTTGTAGTTGCTACCAATCCTTTGAGTATCCTTCCTGAATGCCTTTGAGTCCAGGAAGTATCATGGTATAGATACAGCATTTGTGGGTAAACGAGAGCACTAAATTGAGTAATAGACATTGCAACAAGTCTCAGTGACCAAATCACAATCCCAGGAAAGAATACTTTGCTGAAAGAGGGTGAAACTGGGAGAATATATCAATGCATTTAAAAATAGAAAATTACAAAGACCTCAATTATTCCCAGTTATTTTCATCGTCATATTCTATTGAAATGATTAATAACAAATTCGAAAGAAACAAATTTCACACTGAGGTGTTATGAAATTTTTAAGCATATTCCATGATAGCTTCCGTCCTTAATATTTTAGTTTTCTGATGCATTAGAAAAGAGAAAGAGAGAGAGAGAGAAAAAAGAAGAAAGAAACCACGGCATAAGATAAGGCCATTCATCCCAGCAAGCTCATTTCCTTAATGCCCAGAAAAACAAAGAATGCTAACATTAGAATTGTTCAATCTTCCTGCAGGTAAATCAGATCAAATCCTTGATTACACTATTTTTTAAATATTTTCTTTTGTCCCAAAAGAAAATATAGCAAATAAAGAATCACCATGTTATGTAAAATACTCATAAATCACATTTTGTATTGACTAATATAGCTGAATTAATTAACTGTACTTCTGGATACCTTGATCCAGTTTTATTAGTTTGTAGGGGAAAAGCCCAAGTGTATCCTTCTGTCTCTGACCCTTCAGGGAAATTATGTTTCCATTGTATTGATGGTCTCGCTCACGACTCCTAGGTGATATGTTCATCTTCGTGTTTTCTCCTTGCTACCAGCAGCAAGGAAGGATCAAGACTGAAAAGGAGTCCTGTGTAGATTAAGTCTCTGGAAGGGAACTGGCATTGTTGGCGTACAGCCAAAGCAACTTAAAAGAAAGGCAGCAGAATGGCAAAGGGACATCAGAGATGGGATGGTTATGTCTGTAATGAAATATTGCAACTTACCTCACATGACTGAATACAATGGATGAGGTGGGGATCTGGATACCATCGCAGCAGTCCTGTGCACACAATATTCTGCAGGAAAACATGCTTGTATTATTAAAACAAAAGTTACATATCACATTAAATAAGACATACCTGTACTTATAAGTCATCTTCTATCACCACTGGAATGTCCAAAATTGCTTGAAAACAATTATAAATTTTGCAGTTCAGTTTCTACGAGGGAGAATTTGTAATGGAAAATGAAATTTGCAAGGATGTACTAGGGATGTACCAAGTTGACCCATGAGGAAGGCATATTACTATGCTAAGAACATTCTGTTATTGTTCATGGATGGGTATAGACATCGCTGGCAAGATAAATATTTCTCATCCATCCCTCCTGCCCTTGAAGATAGCGATGAACTGCCTTAATGATCTATTGCCATCCAAGAGAAAGGTACTCTCTCTGTGCTATAGGTGCGAGAGTTTCAGGATTTAAACCCAATGACAGTTCGAAGAGGAACACGTTGTTGGTGCACTACTGCCCTTATTCTTTAAGATGGTAGAGGTCACAGTGGGTTTGTCCAGCACATTTGAAGAAGCTTTGAAACGTTGCTACACCGTACTTTGAGCTAGTTCATGGGGTGTTAGATAATGAGTCAACTTTATCCTGGATGATGTTGGAATTTTGAGCTCGGGTGAAGCTGTAATCATCCAGGGAAGTATGAAATACTCCATCATATTCCTGACCTGCGTCTTGTTGAAATGAGGAAGACTTTGAGGAGTCAGGAGGCAAATCCCAAAATGCCCAGACTCTGATTTGTTCTTCTATTCTCAATACTTATAGGAAGGCAGTCAGGCTCTCTCAGTGTTCCCAGGACTCTAGCCAATTTAGAATTACACATGTGATTCCCATTGACCATTTCTGTCGGGTTCCTGAATGCCATAGAGTCAAACCTTGCCTTGATGTCAAAAGCTTTCTGACATCAAATCTTTTTTTCCTACATGGATGAAACGGGATCTGGATCCAAAGAGTCCTGGCAAACCCCAAAGCCAATGCTGAAGAGTGAGGCTGACATCAATCAGGATCAGCTTGCGCAGAGGTATGGAGGAAGGGAAGCTGAAATAAGATCAAAGGGCACATCTGACAGTAAAACAGGCTGGCCCATTTGAATTCCATAAAGGAGCTATGAGAATATTATGGATAACATTATTTAAAACAAACACCCACACATGCTGAATAAGGGCCCCTCCTTATCGCCTTGGGAGTATAGTATAAAGATGGCTCCTACTACAATGATTTATAATGCTGTGCTCATGTAACTTATATTGTGCTTATTTCACATTCCAAGTGCCACTGTCCTGCTGTGCCATAGAAAGCAGTAATTTCCTTTATCCTGGGTTGACTGAGACTCAGTT